>NC_077227.1:161347435-161710702 GCF_027887165.1 Monodelphis domestica | reverse complement strand
GCCATAATGCATAAGACTAACACGGGTGAGGAATACAAAGAAATCTGGAAAGACCTCCCCCAAAAACCCCAGAAAAGCAGAACCAGAAGAATAGAATCATGCCAGCCAGAGAAGAGGAAAAGGCAAAGAAATGAATGAACAAAGAATCCTGATAACTTAGAAGGAGTGACCTAAAAGAAGTGCGCTGAAATGAACCATAGTAAGTGTTACTGAACAAATTCAATTGATTGTATTTGAGAGTTAAATGCTAAGTTTTTAATAAATCATTTTTAAAGAAAAAATAACAAGGTTTTGTAGAAGTGGAAATTTTGTATCCTTTGCACTTCGTGTCCCAGAATTTTTCCCTTGTCCCAAAATTCCTTTTACCTTTCTTTTTACTTAAGTCTTTCATGTTTGTAAATAAGTTTTGGGGTGACAGCTCCCTTGGGCTCCTCTTTTTCAAGGGTGAGGCTGGAGGAACTCACCCTGTTTCTCTAGCTTTTTAGTTTCCTTTTGCTTCAAGTTAAATATTAACTAATATTATTCAATATAATACTTGGAGTATTGAATATGAATTTTTGAAATTTACAGTTTATTTTCTAAATAGTCACAGCCAGGACCCTGGTTAATAATAATAGCTAACATTTATATTTTAGCTTCAAAGCTTACAAAATACTTTATAATTATCAATTCACTTGATCTCACAACAACCCTGGGAAGTAGGGGCTATCAAGATCCTCATTTATAGATGGGGAAACTGAGGCAGAGGGGAAGTCACTGCTGGTGACAAGACTTCAACTATCTTTCTGACTCCCAAGTCTGGGGCTCATTATGCCACCTATATCATTTTAAGACCATCCTATTCAGGGCTGATATTTTATAGTTTTGTGTTTTGACAAAAATTCAAAGTATTTTTTATGAACCCTTGTGATATTGCTAAGAGATAGCTATCTCAGCAAAAGATTACGGTAATGGACGTGGCCCAGAGGACCTATGCCGGTACAATGAGGACAGGACAGAGTCACATGAGGTCATAAAAAGACAATAATGATACCTTCTATTTTACTGGCCCTTTTAAGTTTTTCAAAGTGTTCTCGCACCTCAGCCTCTCAGCATCTCACTTTAGCCTCATAAATCCCTGCACGGCAGATAGGACAGGTATATTCATTCTCGTTTTTTATAAATGAGGAAACAGAATCAGGGTCACTCAGTGCATCACTGGCTTCCAGGCCTCCGGACTTCCTGCCCCTGCCTAAGCTGGGAATGTCGTCGTCTAGTAGCCCAAGTGGAAGAAAACCACCCATTCTGAAAAGCCAAAGCAAACCAAACCAACAATTCCCTCCCTTTTCCTCTGTTCCTATCTTCAGCTCCTGTCAGGCTCTCCAGGGGAAGCCCAGGCAGGCCTGGAGGAGGGGGTGCAGGGAGGAGGTTCACCTTCCCACAGAGCTATTGATCAAAGAAACACTGATAGTTCTCTCACATACACCCACACCCCAGGGGGCCAAGAGGGATCAATGACCATTCCTCTATCATCTCCACTGTTCCTGAAGATTATGCAACTCCCTGGAGTCAGTGTGGCCCACACAGAAAGCAAACTTTGACACTGGCTCAATACAAACACGGCCTGGACAGGAGAGGTGGAAAATCACTGGGTTCTTAGAATTCATATAGCTCACTTCCCTGGAGAGGGATGGTGGGGGAGAGGGAGAGGCAGAGAGCAACAGAGATGGGGGGGGGGGGGGGGCAGAGGACTAGAGATAGAGATAAAGAAAGAGAGGGAGGGAGGGAGAGAGAGCAATGGGAGAGAAGTGGGAGGAGAGAAGAGAGAAATGAAAGAGAGGGATATGAGAGAGTAGGGGGAAAGAGAGAGGGGTAGGAGGAAGGGAAGAGAGAAATGAGAGAGAAAGAAGATGAAATAGAGAGAAATGGAGAGAGTAGGGGGAAAGAGAGAGGGAAGGAGGAGGGGAAGACAGACAGACAGATGGACAGAGAAGGAAGGAGGGAGGGAGGGAGGGGGAGAGAGAGAGAGAGAGAGAGGAAGAGAGAGAGAGAGAGTAGAGAGAGAGAGAGAGAGAGAGAGAGAAAGAGAGAGAGAGAGAAAGAGAGAGAGAGAGAGAGAGAGGAGAGAGAGAGAGAGGAGAGGAGAGAGAGAGGAGAGAGAGAGACGAAGAGAGAGAGAGAGAGAGAGAGAGAAGAGAGAGACTGAGAGAGAGAGAGAGAGAGAGAGTCATTCCCAAAACTGTGGGGTGAGGTACTGAAGTGACATCTTTCATCCCCTAGGAAACCACTGGTCCTTCAGCCCATATGTCCCCTCCAGCAGGTTAAGGGAAAAATCAATTAGACATCTGGTTCCTTTCTGAAGTGAGGGTCTCACCTCAAATGAACCGAATTGCAAAACCGTAATTGTTCTAATAACAAGCACAACACCAGGCACACAGCATTCAATACGTATTTGTTAAATGAATGAAGGGTGGCTCTCTGGATGGATGGTGAACTAAATAGTAATCTTTTGTATTTGCACTAATACCGTTATATACCTCCCAAGGGAATTCTCAGATGCAGAACTCATTTCAGAACAATCCCTTGCATTCCTATTGAGAGAGTCTTAAGATTTACAGGGCACCTTGTCTCCAGACAACCTGTGAGGTCTTTGTACAAATAGTTATTGTTTTCTATTATTCAGGAGATGGAGCAAACTGAAGCCCAGAGAGCTTAAGTGATTTCTATATGAAGTCTTTCCCTGATCCCTCCCCCTCACCCCAGCCCCATGCACTCCCCAAAACTGTCTTTTATCCATAGTATTACATCACTGGGATCCTTATATATATATGAATATATATATAATATATATATATTCATTCATTCAATTCATTCATTTATTAATATATACTAATAAGATATATAATAGTATATATATAGTATACACACACATACCTCTCTCCCCCACCCCTCCACCCCCCAAAGATCGCTTGAGGGCCAAGGGGCTTGGTTTTATGTTAGCCTTTGTATCCCCCAACACCAAGTATACAGAAAGGACTTAATATATGCTTATTGATTGATTGACTGACTTGATTGCCTGGCCACCACAATTACAGGGTTACATGTCAAGAAGAAATTTCTTCATTACTATAGCATAATGTGCCTGACTACAAGGTCTTAATCCATTCCCATATTTAAAGATAAGGAAACCTGAGTTGGGGGGGAGGGGGGGGTGATTTCTCCCAAGATTTCAAAGAGCATAGATATGAATAGGGTTGCAATTAGTGGAGGGAGGGAAGGTGATGAGGAAGGGAATGAGGCGAGAGAGGACGAGGAGAGGGGAAGAGGATGACAGGGACAGGACAGGACAGGACAGGACAGGACAGGACAGAGGACTAGGCTAGGAGAGGACAGGAGAGGACACAGATGCGAGACGAAGGACAGGACAGGAGAGGACTAGGATGAGAGGACAGGAGAGGATGAGGAGAGGCCCAGAGAAGGACAGGAGAGGAAGAGGACAGGAGAGGAGAGAGGAGAGGAGAGGACGAGGAGAGGAGAGGACAGGACAAGGAAGAGGAGAGGAAGAGGACGAGGACAGGACAGAGAAGGAGAGGAGAGGAGAGGACAGGAGAGGAGAGGAGAGGAGAGGACAGGAGCAGGTACAGGACAGGACCAGGACAGGACAGGGACAGGAGAGGACAGGAGAGGACAGGAGAGAAGGAGAGGACAGCGGAGAGACCAGGAGAGGAGAGGAGAGGAGAGACAGGACAGGACAGGACAGGACAGGACAGGAGAGGACAGGAGAGGAGAGGAGAGGACAGGAGAGGACAGGAGAGGACAGGAGAGGACAGGAGAGGAAGGAGAGACAGGAGAGGACAGGAGAGGAGAGGAGAGGACAGGACAGGAGAGGGAGAGGACAGGAGAGGAGAGGAGAGGAGAGGACAGGACAGGAGAGGAGAGGACAGGACAGGACAGGACAGGACAGGACAGGACAGGACAGGACAGGAGAAGGGGGTAGCACAAAATCAAAGATAAAACTTTAGGAAAGGGGTGCTCCACTGGAGACCTCCTTTCAACACTGACATTGAAGCCCATTAATCATTTATGGTCTAGGTCCATTCCCCCAGCTGATTTTGAATCCAACTAATTTACCTATTTATTATCTAACCCATATCTTTCTTTCTAAGTCTTTTCCACAAGATTAGTCCTATTTGGTCAAATGCCTTTACTTAAATCTAGATAAATTTTATTTATATACTTTTGATTGATCAGTCAGGCTGGAGATCAGCTGATGGAGAATGAGGCTAATGTGACAGGACCTGTCCTTGAGGAAGACATGATGGTTCTCTATGATTTCTGTTTCTTTTTCTAGATATTTGCTAGCCATCTCTTCCATAATTTTGTTATTTGGTCATTTTACTTGTGTCCGACTCTTCATGATCCTATTTGGGGTTTTCTTGCCAAAGATACTGAAATGGTTTGCCATTTCCTTCTCTAGCTCATTTTACAGATGAGGAAACGGAGGCTAACAAGATTAAGTGACTTTGCCCAGGGTCAAAAAGCTAGTAGATGTCAGAGGATGGATTTGAATTCAAGTCATCCTGACTCCAGGCCCACTGTACCACCTAGTGGTCCCTCACTACCATAATACATTCTAGAACTTTTCCAGGAATTTAAGCCAAGTCTTTGGTCTGCATCCTGAAAATTGTAACATTTGCCCTTCTCAGAACCTGAAGAACTTGCCCTGCTCTCCATAGTCTTTCTTTCTTTTTTCTTTTAAACTCTTCCCTCCCTGTCTTAGTATTAATTCTAAGACAGAAGAGCAAAGGTTAGCCAATTGAGGTTAAGTGATTTGCCCAGGGAAGCGTCTGAGGCCAGATTTAAAACCAGGACCTCCTGATTCTGGGGCCTGGCACGCTATCCACTGTGCCATCCAAGATCACTGGCAGTAGCTCAGCACTTATGTCTGCCTGTTCTTCCAGTATCTGAGGCTATTGTTGAACTGGGCTGGTTATTCAAACTCATTAAGGACAGCCTGGGACTATATACATATATATATATATATTTTTTTTAGAACTTTCCTGTCAACTCTCCATTAGACATGTTGGTTCTAAACTTTCCAGTGTTTAGAATGGAGAGATTTATTCTCCTTGGCAGAGGAAACAGAAGCAAATGCTCCTGTCCTCAAAAAAAAAAAAAATAGATGGTCTTCTCTCACTTGGGCACAGTCTGACTAATTGTAGTTTTTAAACCTTCCACTCATTAATTAGCGATTTACTCATCTGACTGCAGAAAGGCCCTGGATCTAGCCACCTACCCTGAAAAACAGTATTATTCTCATTTTACAGAAGAGGGAATTTAGGCTCATAGTAATAAAATAACTTCCCTAGGGTCACACAGCTTGTAAGAGGCTGAGTCAAGCCTTGAATGCAAATCTCTTGAATTTAAAACTCAGGCTTTTTATTTCACCTCTAGAAAGCAAACATTCTGGACAGGGATACTGGCTAGGAAATATGATATGAGGAAAAGAGTGCTGGTTTGGAGTCAGAGGACCTAAGTTCATATTCCAATTTTGTTGCTTACTGCCTGCGTCACCTTGGATAAGTCACTTAGCCTCAGACTCCTCAGTGTTGGCAATAAATTAGGTGATCCTCTAAGGCCTGTCTTTCTTCACTCTGATCCTGCTTAGCCTAATTCTTTGGCGGCTTTCTAATTTCCAATCCCTTCCATTCTCTATTTTTGACATTCTCAGGAGATGATAGACACCTGCCTCTTCCAGAGCCACAGCACCTTATTCCCTCTTCCTTCATCACCTGGCCTTAGGAACAGATATAACAAGGATGAAACAAATGAGGGAAGCTGAAGGGCACAGAAAAATATATAAAATGGGCATCTACTACCCCAAGTCTAATACACCATTAAGTCATTGGAGGGTGGCAAAATATAATTTCCATAGTTTTTGCTTCTTGTAAAATTAGACAGTTATGATGTTGTTTAGGAATAACCAAGGCCAGTTTGCTTGAGATTCTCAGGGAGTCAGGAGCCAAAACTAACATTCCTGAAGGGAATGAATGGCAAAAACTGGTGTGTAATGATACCAGGGAGGCTGGAGGAGAAGACCTCTTTCCATAATCTTAGCTGCCATGGTCAAAGGCACGATGGGGTGAAGAGAGACCAGCCTTGTGCAGAAATCCGCTAAGAGGGTGCTTATCAATCAAGAATAGTTGAACAAATTGTGACACATGATCGATTGGGATGGAATACTATTATGCTATAAGAAATGATGAGTTCAGAAAAAACCTGGGAAGACTAGTATGAACTGATGCAAAGTGAAATGAGCCTCCAGAACATATACACAACATGTTGTTCTACACAATAACAGCAATAGTGTTAAGATGACTAACTCTGAAAGACTTAGCTACTCTAATAAGTATACAATTTAATATTTTTTTAATTTAATACAATTTTTATTACAAATTTTAATATAATTTAATACAAATTTTAATTTCATACAATAAGTATACAATTTAAGACAAACCCAAAGGACTCACGATGAAAATGCTATCCACCTCCAGAGAGAGAACCGATAAACTCTGAGTGCAAACTGAAGCAGAATTTTTTTTGTTTTCTTTTTCCCCTTTGCTTTCCATATTTATTTTGCAACATCACTACCATGGAAATGTGTTTTGCATAACTTCACACTTGTATGGGTAGTATATTGTTTGTCTTCTCAAGGGGTCAAGGAAGGGCTAGAGGGAGAGAGAGAATTTAGAACTGAAATTTTTTAAAATAAATGTTAATTAAAAAAAAAAAAGAAACCTACAAGCATTACATCCCAGGTTGAGGTCAACTAATCAAACTACAACAGTCCCCACCTCTCCCAGATCCCTTAGAGAAATTGTTTGTCTGGTATATGAATGTTTTACACTGATCATGAAGAGAGACACCCTCAATACCTCTTATTAGGGAATATGGAAAATCTTATTTTCCATAGGATCCAGAGGAAATGGCAGACAGTGGTCTCATTACCTTCTCTCCCATATCAAGATACTTTTAACCTTTGTAACCATGGAAAAGTCACCAAATTCCTCTAAGCCTCAATTGTCTCAACCACAAAGTGGAATAACTTTATTAATAGTACCTTCTCTGAAGTATCACTCCTGTCTTACAGGAGCACAAATGGAAATATATATTTGTAAAAGTAAAAGTTATCCTTTGACCAGCCTCCAGCAGCCCACATTGTTCAGAAGAAAATCACACGGGATTAATGAGATGTTTAATTGCCAATTCTCTTCATGAATTGACCCCTTTATGTGGCATGAACACCTTTCTCTGATTGAATCAGAAGGGGCATCTCCATTGGCCAATGGATGACCTTCAGCGATGGTCAAACCCTCTGTGATGACCTTCATGAGAAGTCAGTCTGAAGCAGTCAAGACTCAGAACACTTATAGGCACCAGCCACAATGGAGGATTAGACATTCCCTCAGATCCTCATACCAAGGTACCAAGAACCTAAAGAGGTAACCATTGAATGAACCAATAGCAAAGAAGGTTAATCCCTAACCCTTTACTCTGCATCCCTTTCCTCATTGCCTACCACTCAGGCAGGGCCACACAGCTGACCCAGAGCTTGCAACAGAACACAACTACTCTCCCACTCTACCCTCCCAGAACAGGAAAAACCAAGAAGATGAAGGTTTGTACCGAGGTATGGCAATACTCTGTGCTGCAACAGAGCTTGGTCAGAGAATTAAGGGACAGATGAAAACTGGGTGAGAACAAATATGTGTAGCTGTGTCAAGTTCCACTGAGCCCTAAAGGCAAGAGTTCAGGATCCAATTGGGACCATTTCTGTTCCCTCAGAAGTCACTTGGAGCAGAGACTGAGACCAGTGAAATGTGAATTGCCTTGTATAAGAGGAGACTGAAATGGCTTTGAGATCCAACTCCCAGGGAAACTACTGTCAAAGGACAAGGTGTCAGAAAGTGAGCCATAGGGAAAATAAGGATAAAAGACTGAGATTACCAAAGATTTCAGAAGGAAGAAAACACAGTTAAAGTCTTGGAGTATAAGCAAAGAACCAACAAAGAAGATGGTGATACCAGAAGGGAAGATGGCCTCCAGAACAACTAAAAGAGTCCAAGAATATTACAAAATAAAGTACACTGAATCAACACCCGACAAGGAAGTATAACCTGCAGATTCCCAGGAGAATATGAAACCCCAGCACAATGTTCCTTAATAGTTTAAAAGAAAAATAAGGACTGTAAAAAGCATTTTAATAGTTTACACAGAAGAAATAAGGAGCAGAATAGAAAAGGTGAATCCATGGTGGCTAGTCTCACCAAAGAGAAACAGAGACAGAGAGAGAAAACAACTGATTAGGAATGAAATTATACAGAAGTGAAGAACAATTTGAAAGAAGAGAAGAGAAGCAAAAAATAATAACATTAACAGAAAGCTACATTCTACTAGAAAAACATTGACACTGATGACAGGATGTTTAGAGGCAACATAAAGACTATAGGCATCCCAGAAACATGGACAAGTTAAAAACCTGAACACAGTACAAGTACAAGAAAACCACCCAGAACTTCAGAATATAGAAAACAAAGTACCAATCCAAAGAATCTAAAAAGCACTTCTTGGGGGAAGGTTTGGTGGGGAGTAGAATCTTATACTATAAACTCCAAGACATATAGTGGTTAAATTGAACAATTCCAAAGACAAAGAACAAATTCTGCAAATAAGCAGGAGAAATGTCTTCAAATATAAAAATTTTCAAATAATACTCCATACCCACCAGAAACCAGAGGAGAGAATAGAAGAATAATGGAATATATTCCCAAGAGCAAAAGAGTTGTAATACAAAGTGATGTACCATATAAATCTAAGCCTAACCATTAATGAAAAAATGTGGACTTCAATTAAAAAAACTATTCAAAGCATTTCTTTTTTTAATTCAAAGATATTTTCTTTTCCCAATTACATGCTAAAACAATTTTCAACATACATTTTCCAAAATTAAAAGATCCTAATTGTCTTCCTCCGTACTTTCCCTCCCCCCTCTTGGAGATGGTAAGCAATTTCATCTGGGTTATACATGTATTATCATGCAAAACATATTTTCATGTTGGTTATTGATGTAAGGGAATACTCATATAAAACTAAAACCCCAAAATAAAATTGTAAATATACTAACATGAAAGATAGTATGCTTTGATCTGCATCTGACTCCATCAGTTCTTTTTCTGGAGGTGGATAGCATTCTTTGTCATAAGTCCTTCAGAATTGTCCCTTTATGTTGCTAGATCCTTTTCATCTCTGCCTTTCTGAAAAGAGTTGCTGAAAATGGGGGAAAGATAAAACATGCTCTGAGTTCACACTTTGCCCATTTCACTATCTTGTATTGCTAAGATCATTGTATTGCTGAGAGTATCTAAGTGTTTCACAGTTGATCATGGCACAAAATTGCTGCTACTGTGTATAATGTTCTGCTGGTTCTGCTTATTTCTCTCTGCATCAGTTCATGTAGGTCTTTCTAGCTTTTTCTGAAATCATCCTGCCTGATCATTTTTTATAGCACAATAGTATTCTATCACCAACATATACCACAATTTGTTCAGCCATTCCCCAGTTTCAAAGCATTTCTAAAAAGAAAACCAGACCAGAACTTTTTGCATCTCAAACACTGTTCTCTCCTTGCTGTCCTTGGTCGCCATATTTATTTACCCTTTGGTAAATATGGCGACCAAGGACAACAATGACAAAATAACAACAGAGAGATCATTAAAAGTTATTTTTCTAAAAGTATACAGTGAAACAAGGGTTGATGAAGAAGGAAAATAGAAAGTGAAGAAACAAGATCAGGGACTAAGTCTCAGAGAAATTATAGAATGAAATCCTTTGAAGGGACAAGAAGGAGGGATTTATTCCCTCTTTCCCTCTCATCACCCTAGCCATCAGCCAATGTATTTACATTATCAGAAACAACCTGTCCAGCTATTGCAATCTATCTGAGTAAGTATGGGGCATTTTTGAGGGAGTAGAAACACATCCTGGAAAGACATAACTACAGAGAGGCTGTCACATGAGGGAAGAAACAACTTCTAGAAGAATGATCTCTGACAGCATAGAATGGTGACAGCTATGGACTCATGAGAGGTCTAACCCCAAGAACTGAGAGTTGTGCTACAGAGAGGACCACACAAAGAGAGAAAAGTTTCTTGGTTCCAGAATTGTAATTTGTCTTTGTATCTTTGTTCCCTACACATGCACTTCACTACCACTAAGTTTGTACTCACCCTTTCCATGGCCACTTTATGGACTTGTGAGAGAGTGTCTCCTGTATTTCTAGGAGGATGGAGGACAATGTTTTCTAACTACCTTGCCATTTTAGTATATGCCTTTACTAAGCATTAATTTGTTCTACTTGCAGATCATCGATGGGAAGCATACCTACCTGGGGCTCATGAGCTATAGGGTTAAAAATGAATCTCCACAGGGCCAGTGTATCAAGAGAGAAAATAGCTTATTCCAAGATTGGGAGTGAAAGTTGTATCTCAGAGATGATGCAAGTGGCATTACAAACCTTAAGGTAATATATTTCCAGGGGGAAAATTGAGTAGATGATCAATGCCTTTTTGGCTAAATATAATAACGAACAACCTATAGAATGTATCAGTCAGTATAACTTTGAAAAGAAACTACAAATGGGCAACAAGTTAGGTCAAGAATGAAAAAGGAGACTAGGGACCTGAATGACCTGTAAGAAATTGACAGCCTCTAAAGAATTAAAATTAAGTACCATGCAGCACAGGGTGACAGAGAGGTGGGTACAAGGAGAGAGAAAAGGATGTTGCCAAATATATATATAATCCAAAAAAAGATGGGCTGATCACATGACAAGAGTGAAGGATAATCTCGAGATTTCCTGTGTACTCCATTGGTATCCTTGCAATTTAAAGAAAAATTGAAAAAGGCCTCTGGCACATTGTATAAATCTCTGGTGGTAAATTTATGGGAAGATGTGAGCAAGACATAAATGTCATTATTCTCTGATTCTACCTCCACCCTTCTCCATTATTTACAAAATTCTAGGCAATTCCTATGACTCACTTTCATTGTTTCCACAATCTCCAATTAAATACACTTTTCCTGAGGCTCCAATGGTGTTTCAATACCTTTGGATTCACCATGCCTTAGAGTGTGAGCTTCATGTTTATCTATAAGACAGCATTATACCATCTATGTCATATACATGTCCCTGTCAGACTTCTATCAACTAAGCCCCTGACTTGGGGAGTTCCCTGGGGCAGAGAAGACAGGGAAATTCTGGAAGGATATCACCTCTCGGTCATTCTTGAGTCATGTAGGTTTTAGGACGGTTCAAGATGACGTGTCCTTCACATGCCCTGAACTAAGATCTGACTAATTCCAAATGACGTGTTTCTAAGAACACAGAAAAGATATACTATTAGCACAGTACCTCTAGTTGGGAGATGTGGCAAGATTAGATTACAGGACCAAAAGAGAAAGACCAGGACACCCAGAAACACTTTATAAATAAAGTATTTGAAAATGAGAGGTGTTGGGTGAATGAGATTAAATGGGATTTATCCAATGGAAATATTTGGTGAGCCCAGACATAAAACAATGCAGCACACAGAACAACAGTTGGAATTTGTAAAGTGGAATATTTTGGCTTGGAATCAGGAAAGTTAATTAGAAAAGGTCAAAAGAGGAATGGGGCTACCTCCAAAGACCAGATTACTCCTTGTTGAGAGGGTTGTAGAGATGGGGATAATTCTTTACCTGGAATTAATAAATGTAGTAATATTTAATTAATTTAAAAATCCTTGCTGGTTGATTCATTGCTTGATTGCTCTTCACACAGGTTGGACTAGGTGGACCCTGGGATTTGATGACTCGGCATGATCCGCAATCAGATGGAGTGTTGTTGCTGAAGGTTGTGAAATGGGCAAAATGTGTTCTTAGGGCACCTGTCTTCCCTTTTCCCCATTTTCAGCAGCTCCTTCTAGAAAGGCAGAGATGAAAGGGATCTGATAACTGGCCCTCCCTGCCATATTAGAGACATTTTATCACCTTTTAAGGGAATTTATTCACATTTTTATAAAAGGAGTCTTAACTGGAGATGGAATGTCAGGCACTACAGCTGTTAGCTGTTTCAGAGGTGGAAGTGTCCTTAGAGATCAGCCATACTAAGGATTCCTGACCTTTTTTGGTGTCATGGGCCCCCTTGGCAGGCTGGTGACATCTATGGATGATTTTCACAGAATAATGTTTTAAATGTTTAAAATTCACAGGATTGCAAAGGAAACCAATTATATTGAAACATAATTATAGGGGGCAGCTGGGTAGTTCAACGGGTTGAAAGCCAGGCCTAGAGATGAGAGGTTGTAGGTTCAAACCTGACCTCAGACACTTCCTAGCTGTGTGACCCTGGACAAGCCATTAAACCCCCATTGCCTAGCCTTTTACCATATTTCTGCCTTATAGCCAATACACAGTATTAATTCTAAGACAGAAGGTAAGTAATTTTTTTAAAGCATACAATTATAAAAATATTTTTAATATGTTCATGGATACCCCCCCCTTAAAGAACTACTGAAATCTAACATATTCCTTTTACAAATGAGGAATCCAAGGGCCAATGAAGGGAATAGACTTGTCCAGTGTGAATTGTCAGTGACATAAAATGAAAGTTTCCCCAGTGAGAAAAATACTGGTAGAGGTAGGGGAAACTGGATCTCCCCCCAAAACCTCTCCAATCACATCTGTTCCATATGCTGGAGTATCCCTATACTTGCCCATTACAAGATAAAAAGACAATGGGATTTGGGGGGAAGGGGAATGGACAGCTAGGTAGCACAATGGATAGAGAGCCAAGCTTGGAGTCAGGAGAACTTGGGTTCAAATCCAGCCTCACACAAGTGTTTAGCAGTGTAGCCTTGAGCGAGTCACTTAACCCTGTTGGTCTTCTGTCCTAGGTTTATTACTAAGACAAAAAGTAAGGTTTGTTTGTTTGTTTTTTTAAAGACCAATGGGAAAAACCAATGGCTCTGAAGTCAGGACATTGGTTCAAATCCAAACACCACTGTATTGCTTCCCATTGATATGATTACAGACAAATCATTTCACCACCTTGGACTTCAGTTTACTCATCTATAAAATAAAAGAGCTGGACTAGATGACCTCTGAGGTCTCTTTTCCAGTTCTCCCTCTCCAGGTTGTGGTGGCTAAAATGCTTTGCAAATCTAAAAGTGCTTTATAAACATAAGCTACTACCACAAACTAGATATACCAGACCTGATGGGTTGTAATCTAAAGGAGGAAGTACAACCGTGAATGAAAATGGCCTAAGGGGTGGGGATGGCCGCAATCCATTTCATTTGAGTTTGGACAAAGTCCAGGTCCAGTCTGAATGGGTTTTCAGGGACTTCGCCCTTCATGTGATCTAAAGATATGTAAATATTGTGTATATGTATATGTCTAGGTCTGTATATACACCTGGAGCATATGAAGCATAGACTCCTGATAAAGGATGGCCCTCCCCCAAACCATGCCTCGGCCCCACCATTCTGTATTAAGGGGATCCAACCCTTCCTTCTTGCTATATGAGTGATTGAGAAGAGCTGATCCTTGGGGGGGTGGGGGTGGGGGAGCATTTTAACCTTAGGATAAAGGGATGAATTGTTAATGGTGGGATTTTAACCAGTTTGTAGGGAAATATTTGGGTAGACTTGAGGGCCTTTTCCAAGCTCCTGTAATCACACAGTCTAGGAGTATAAGCAAACATGCTGTCTTGACAGAAACTTGAGCCTGCTGGAAACAATTTCTTGGTCAGAAGGTATTCTTAATCAGTTCAATTCAGCAAGCATTTATTGGGTCTCCTAGGTACGAGGCACTCTTGGACTATATGTAAGATACTGGGGGAAAAATGAGAGAAGCAGACCTGAATCCCTCCCACAATCCCATCTTGGACCCTCACTTTATTTTATATAATATAGCTAAAGTCAGAAAATTCATTTCTTCAGTCATCCATCCATTTAGCAAACGCTTATTAAGGACAGACTGTGGGTAGAACACACAGTAGGCACTGGGGAAAGATGTGAAGGTTAAGTAAGAAATGGTCTTCTTGGAACTGCAGTCCAGATTCAAGAAGAACAGAATAAAGGGCTGGGTGAGACCCGAGGGAGAACAGGACAGAGGGTTTGGATCCTAGTCCAAAAGATTATAGGATCATCGATTTCAAACTTAGAAGCCCAACTCACTCATTTATATAGATGAGGAACATGGCACTTAGAGAGGTTGCTCAATGTCACTCATGTCAGAAAGAGTCCCAAGTCAGGATTTGAATCCAGGTCTTTCTGACTCCAAGTTCAGAGCCCTAAAAGGAGAAAATACAAGAAGTGCGATTAATTAAACAGAAGAATTTGCCTAGTATAACCCTTAAGAAGAGGTCAGGATTTCAATGGGAGTCACCTCCCAACCCCAAAATATTCCACCAAATTCAATGCCTTTCATCTAACTCTCAGTCTTCCTGGCTGGGGGAAGGACGCTTTTAGCCCTCCTAAAGCCCTTTCCATCTATTTAAATCCTCAATTGACCAGCCATCAAGCCTGGTGTTATAACTAGCCAACAATTCCCGGGAGGGCTGATCTAAAATGAGAGGAATGTTTCATTCCGAGTCTCCGAACCTGAAACCTTTCTGAACTCAATGAGCACTTAAAATGTTAATCAGCCTCAAACGACTTCGGAAACTCCCCCAGCCCAAACTGCCAGGCCACCTCGGCCACCTCAGGCAAGGCGGGGGAAATCCGATATGCCTTCAGTGCCATCTGCTGGCTGGCCTCCTTTGTTTCCGTCCCAGCTGCAATGCTAAAGCAAAGATTCTCAGAGTGTAGCTTGGGGATCCCTAGGGGTCCCCACAAGGTCAACATTATCTAAATAATAGCACGAATATGTTCTAAATTCTACCAAGAAAAATACTGACAGATATATTGTCCACTTAGACAAACGTCTTGGAGAGAATGGGGAGAAGCTCCCTGAGACCAAAATGTTTGAGAAAACCCACCAAAAAATCCAGGAGAATTTCAGAATGGAGGAGACCCACCAGAAAGTTACTGGGAGAATAGAGGAGGAAGCGAATAAAGGCCAGTTCTCTTCCCTCTCTGCTTCCTCCATCTTTATTCTGAAACCACCATCTTCCTCGGCCCACCTCCAAGCTTGATGGCTCCTCGGCCATTCAGCTGAGGGTGAAAGCCTCTGCTGGGTACAAAAATGATTCTTTACGGCTCTGCTAGTAAAAGAATCCCAGATCTGATCAGACCACAGACTGGTTTGCCATTTCCCTCTCCAGCTCATTTTATAGAAGAAGAAACTGAGGCAGACACGGTTAAATGACTTAAAGCAACCAAGGCTAGTGATATGCCGATAAGGAAGTGGTCTTCCCTGCAGTCGGTGACATTGACATGAATAGACCCTTCTTAGAATGCTGGTGTAAAGAAAGTACCCTGTAAATCCATAAAGCACGACTGACAGATGTTAGCAAGATGACTTATAATTACAGGCCTACAATCACATTGGAAAAGGCGTTGAGAGGACACTCCTCTGATGGGAAGGAACCATGATTCATCGATCAGAAATCTGAACCAGGTAAGTAGGAGTCAGAATTGGGAATAGAACAAGTGTGAAATATTTCAGTGAACCGGCTGGTATTAGACTGACTCAGCCTTGCAAATACGAAAGACAAATAAGGGAGAAAAAAGCCTCCTTAGAGCAGCCGCACTTGTTACTCTTTAGTCTTTTTCTTTTTTTTTCCTTTTTTTTGGGGGGGGGGTGGAATCTGTAGCACTCAGCACAATGCCTGGAACCATATCGTTGTTCAGTCACTTCAATCATGTCTGACTTTTCATAACTCCATGTGGAGTTTTCTTGGCAAAGATAATAGAGTGCTTTGCCATTTCCTATTCTGGCTCATTTTATAGAAGAAGAAACTGAGGCAGGCAGAATTCAATGGCTTGCCCAGGATCACATAGCTAGTAAGTGACTGCGGTTGAATTCGAACTTGAGAAGATGAATCTTCTTGATCCCAGGGCCAGTCGTCTATCCACTGTGCCACCTAGCTACAAAGAAATACTTCACTATTTCCATGGATTGGTGACTCATGGACATGGATACTCCCTCCAGGAGTGTAGTTTACAACCCTTCGAAAGTCTTTCATGCTCTAGTTGTAGAACTGGATGATAGTATTAATAGGTAGATTTTTTAATAACTGGATCCAAACAGTAGTCAACAATAGGCTGATGTCAGCTCAAAGGAATGTCTTTAGTGATGCATCCCAGGGATCTTCCCTTGGTTCTATGCTATCCAACATTTTTACCAATGACTGCATGAAGACAGATGCCATGCTTATAAAATCTGAAAATTACACAAAGCTTGGAATGAGACCTAACAAATTCAATGGTCATCTAAATCCAAAGAGTTTTGTGACAGTCTAGGATAATGGAATTGAATAGAGATAAATGCAAAATATTACCCTTGGAATCAGTAAAACGACTTCACAATTTCCTACTAATCCAGTCTGCTCATTTCTCCACTTTGCTTCTACTCTTTGTCTAAGGAACAAGATGCTCCTCCCAGGATAACCTCGTCTTTGATTGACATGACTTTCCTTAGCCTTCTTTCCCCTCTGACTGGGGGTTTGGAGGGCAGCATGGCAAACTCCTCCCAATGCCTTCCTTTATAGAGGGCAGAAACTAGATTTTTCAGCATATTCTTCTTTGCATCTGCTTCCCTGTTTGGTTTCAGCTCCAGAGCCAGGAACCTTCTGGTGTCCCCATTTCCTTCCCTTTTCGGACTTCTTTTTTCTGCCAGGCCTCCTTATTAGATTATAAATTCATTGGGGCCAGAAATGTCTTTCTTTTATTAAAATTATCCCTAGGACTAAGCATAGTGCTTGACACATAGTAAGTGGTTAATAAATGTTTATTGAATTGGATTTCATCCTATTTAATGCAATACACTACAATACTTATCTCACATACACACATTCATATGCTACCTCAATGGACAGATAATTCAATTATAATAGCTTAGTCTTGAAAGGGCAGTGAGGTAGCCTAGTAGAGAGTGCTGTGTCTGGAGTCAGAAAGACCTGAGGTCAAATCAGTCCTCAGATACTTACTAGCTGTGTGATCCTGAGAAAACCACTTAACCCTGTTTGCCTCCATTTCCTCATCTGTAAAATGAACAAGAAAAAGAAATAGGAAACCACTCAAGAATTTTTCCAAGAAAACCCAATGTCCATCCATTGGGGAATGGCTGAACACATTGTGGTGTGCTACAAGAAATAATGAACAAGATGATTTCTGAAAAAAGCTAGAAAAATCTGCATAAACTGATGCAGAGCAAAACAAACAGAACCAGGGGAACATTGTACACAATAACAGTGATAGTGTATGATGATCGACTGTGAAAACTTGGCTACTCTCAGCAATGTAATGATCTGGGACAATCCTGAAAGACTTATGTTGGGGCATGCTATCCACCTCCAGAGAAAGAACTGTTGGCGTCAAATGGATGTGGATCAAAGCACATTATCTTTCACATCTGTGTATTTACAGTTTTATTTTGGTGTTTTGATTTTGTATAAGTGTGTTCTTACAGCAATGACCAACATGGAAGCATGTTTTGCATGATTATTAAAAACATTTTTTTAAGAGAAAGAAACACAAAAGCGTCGGACGTGACTGAACAACAACAAATTTCATGCAGCTAGGTGGTACAGTGGACCGGGTGCTGAGCCTGCAGTCTGCAGGACCTAAATCCAAATCAGGACTCAGACACTTAATGCCTATGTCATCCGGGCAAGTCACTTAACCGTGTTTGCCTCAGTTCCTCATCTTTCAAATGAGCTGGAGAAGGAAATGACAAACTACTCCAGTATCTTTGCAAAGAAAAGTCACAAAGAGTTGGACATGACTGAAAAACAACAAATCCATTTAATTTTTCTCATATGGATTATTAGACTAGTCTCTTTTGAGTAATCACAGATTTCACTGAGGAAGGTCAGTAATGTTTTGGGGCTTATTACAATCACCATAAGGTTGTCCCCAGACAGGCTCTCTTTAGATAATTTGTCTTCCTTTAGACCCTGTGTAGGACATCCTCCAGGACTGTGGTATGTATCTTTGATAAGTGTATATTTCCTTGCTTCATGTCTCACTTGATTTTCTTGATTATAAAGTTGCTGGAATTAGGAAGATTTATCTAGAGGGCTAAACTTATGAAGGAATTTTATAAGATACTAATAAATGCATGAATAACTCTTTGTTGGAAGGTAAATTTTAAGGTTGAGCTTTGCTCTCCTAAGCACTAAACACTGAGATCTTGTATTCTTGGTACCTTTCAGACAATTGTGTGACTACAAAATATAGTCTGCTGTTGAAAATCATTTTCAAAAGCTACTTGTTCCATTCTTACTGGTTTCATCAAGGATGCCTTTGATATGTATATAGAACATTCTCATAAAGATAAGAAAATAGACATGGGTTAGAGGATATTAATATATAGTCTGTATATTTTGAGATATAATATTGTCTGTAATGTAGCATCCATTCTTTTGGTATCTTCCCTCCCTAAGATTGCTCAATAAACAAGCTCTTAATTATGCTACAAGATTTTTTTCTTAGAAAGCACAGGTTTTCCCAGTGGTACTTGCTCTGGTTCAGCTGCTCAGCCCAGCGTCATCTTTTAAGGGTCATTTCTACGTGCTCATATAACATATCAGGAATCAAGTTGTTAAAAGAATCCACATGCAGTGGTTCCATTATCATTCATGATGAGAAGTGATCATCTAAGGAAGCATTGCTCAGCTTCCTCTACGAATGCTCTTGGATGATATAGCCGTCAGGAAATATTTTAATTTTTTTTATTCTTTCATCATTATCCTTTGTAGTCTTACTAAAAAAAGTTCAATGTTTTTGTTTTCGTACTCTAAACCAGTCTTGCTATTTATTGTCTGCCATGTCTCTGTGCTTCACAAGGAGAACAAGTGCTTACTAGTTAATGTGATTTCCTGGTTCTCCTCTCACCCTTGTTTTAATGACTGATTTGTGTTGGTTAACATTTTAGAGGGAAATAATAATCAAGGTTCCCATTTTGACCATTTTCTATTCTCCCCCCTTTTTGCATTGAAGCTCATTGAAACCTTAAACAAAATAAATGTGTAAATATGTATATGTACCCACCCAAACATATGTTTGTATGTGTATATATGTATATGAGAGAGAGAGAGAGAAGAGAGAGAGAGAGAGAGAGAGAGAGAGAGAGAGAGAGAGGCAGAGAGAGAGAGAGAGAGAGAGAGAGAGAGAGAGAGAGAGAGAGAGAGAGAGAGAGAGAGGAAGAGGGGGGGGAAAGAAGGAAGGAAGGAGGGAAAGAGAGAAGGAGAGAGGAGGAGAGGGAAAGGTGGGAGAGAAGAAGGAGAAGGAGATGGGGAAGAGAAGGAGGAAGAGGAGAGGGAAGAAAGAGGGGGAGAACGAGACAGAGGCTAGTATAATGAAATGGTTATTGACCTTGAAATAAGGAGATTCTGGGATCCATTTCTGGTTCTGGCACAATATTTGGATGATCTTGAATAGATTGCTTACGAAATTTCTTTAACCCTCAGTTTCTTCATTTTAATGAAGAAAATGCTCCTTTTAATTCAGCCCAGGTTTGTTGTGGGGAAATCATTTTGTAACCTTTAAAATGCTCTTTTACTATCGATGACTACTCTCAGCTGATGCCTTTGCATGGTTCACTTTCTAACTGCCACACCTGGGGCTTTGTAAGGGATACGGGGGTGGCAGGGAGGGTAGGAAGGAAAAGCAGGATACTCAAAAGCAGAGTTGGGAGGGCACCAAAGAGTAACCTGACTGACTTTACCACTCTTCTGCCTCAGAATCAAGAGTTAGTATTTATAGCCTTATATAAATGTATATATTTATGTATAGATACACTTATAAATATATTAATATTTATATATTTAGTATTGATTCTAAGATAAAAGGTAAGGGTTGGAACTAATATATAGTATGGGTTCTAAAACAGAAGGTATGAGCTAAAAAAACAACCTTCCCTTCTGTCTTATTATCAGTTCCAAGATGGAAGAGTGGCAAGGGCTGGCAAATCAGGGCTAAGTGACTTGACCAGGATTTTATAGGTAGGAAGTATCTGAGGTCAAATTTGAACTCAGATCCTCCTGCCTCCAGGCCTGACTATCCACTCTACTACCTAGCTGTCCCTCAGCAAGCATTTTTTAAGCTCTAACTCTTTGCCAGGCACCACAGACATGGATCAGGACTGTGATTTCATTGGTGGAGAACTCACTGCTGCAGAAACTCCTTCAGGGTCACAGGAGAAGTGCAGTCACAGGAGGGCCCTGAATTCAAGTCCTCCCAACTCTAAGAGATGCTCTCTAAAAGCCCTGCCGCCTCTCTCCACACTGAGAACACAAAAACAAGGAGGAAAGGGCTGGTGCCCTAGAGGAATTTACATTCTGCGGAGGAAACGGATCTAACAAGGATATAGGGAAAACAGCATTTTGCATAGTCATATGCAAAATATATAAAAAATAAATGCAAGGCAATGAGGGAGGGGAAGTGTGGAGCACCTAGAGAAATCCAGAGAAGCCGCCTGACATTTGAGCTGAGCTTCAAGGGAGGGAAAGGAGAGATTCTCAGAGGAGAACCTGCCTTGCAGGTAGGGGGAACCGCCGAGGGAGAGAAGGGAGAGGGGGTGAGGAATACCAAGAGGAGCTCCACTGGACAGAAGAGTTCCTGAAGGGAAGAAATGTCTAATAAGGCTGGAAAGACTGGCCCGAGGCTGGTTGTGTTTTAAATGCTAAACAGAGGAATTTGTATTTGATCCTGGAGGCAATAGGAAGCCACTGGAGCCTTTTGAGCATGTCGAGTCAGATCTGTGCTTTAGAAATGTCACTTCCATAACATGGAGAATGGATTGGAGAGCCAGGGGCCTGGAGGCAGGAAGCCTGATCTGAAGCTCCCACAACAGTCCCTGTAAGAAGGGAAGAGTCTGAAAGAGGGCCCTACAGAATTAAAGTACTCTTGTCAGAGTGCGGGGCCTGAAGTCAGGAAGATCCCTTTTTCTGAGTTCAAATCCTGCCTCAGAAGCTTGCTTACTAGTTGTCTAATCCCGGGCAGGTGACTTAACCCTGTTTGCCTCAGTTTCCTCATCTGTCAAATGCACTAGAGAAGAAAATGGCAAACCATATACTAACTGTGTGAAATCACTTAACCCTGTTTGCCTCAGTTTCCTCATCTGTCAAATGCACTGGAGAAGAAAATGGCAAACCATATACCAGCTGTGTGGAATCACTTAACCCTGTTTGCCTCAGTTTCCTCATCTGTCAAATGTACTGAAGAAGAAAATGGAAAACCATATACTAGCTGTGTGAAATCACTTAACCCTGTTGCCTCAGTTTCCTCATCTGTCAAATGCACTGAAGAAGAAAATGGCAAACCATATACTAGCTGTGTGAAATCACTTAACCCTGTTGCCTCAGTTTCCTCATCTGTCAAATGCACTAGAGAAGAAAATGGCAAACCATATACTAACTGTGTGAAATCACTTAACCCTGTTTGCCTCAGTTTCCTCATCTGTCAAATGCACTAGAGAAGAAAATGGCAAACCATATACTAGCTGTGTGGAATCACTTAACCCTGTTGCCTCAGTTTCCTCATCTGTCAAATGTACTGAAGAAGAAAATGGAAAACCATATACTAGCTGTGTGAAATCACTTAACCCTGTTGCCTCAGTTTCCTCATCTGTCAAATGCACTGAAGAAGAAAATGGAAAACCATATACTAGCTGTGTGAAATCACTTAACCCTGTTGCCTCAGTTTCCTCATCTGTCAAATGCACTGGAGAAGAAAATGGCAAACCATATACTAGCTGTGTGAAATCACTTAACCCTGTTTGCCTCAGTTTCCTCATCTGTCAAATGCACTGAAGAAGAAAACAGAAAACCATATACTAGCTGTGTGGAATCACTTAACCCTGTTTGCCTCAGTTTCCTCATCTGTCAAATGCACTGGAGAAGAAAACAGAAAACCATATACTAGCTGTGTGTAATCACTTAACCCTGTTGCCTCAGTTTCCTCATCTGTCAAATGCACTGGAGAAGGAAATGGCAAACCATATACTAGCTGTGTGAAATCACTTAACCCTGTTTGCCTCAGTTTCCTCATCTGTCAAATGCACTGGAGAAGAAAATGGCAAACCATATACTAGCTGTGTGAAATCACTTAACCCTGTTGCCTCAGTTTCCTCATCTGTCAAATGCACTGGAGAAGAAAATGGTAAATCATATACTAGCTGTGTGAAATCACTTAACCCTGTTGCCTCAGTTTCCTCATCTGTCAAATGCACTGGAGAAGGAAATGAAATCCAGTATCCTTGCCAAGAAAACCCCAAATAGCATCATGAAGAGTTGAATTCAACTAACCAACAATACTTCTATTAAAAGCAATTTGGTTGATTTTATGCAGAGAATCCTTGATGTTCAAGTACAGAGTAAAAACACCTTCATTTAATTCTTGCCAGACTGGCAAAGATGTCGCTGTCTCAGGTCCGTCCCCTGTTTCCTTGTTTCTCTGTGCCTGCCACATTTTGTGCCCGTCCCAGGTCCTACTCTCCACCACCAGGACTAAAATCCCAAACCCTTCCTTCCCCAACAACCTTCAGGTTGCAGCCTGTGGTAGAATCCATCATCTGCTGACGTTTCCTTACTCTAAGATATAATAAATAAGGCTTACCCTTCCAGGGAAGGTGTGCATCGTTAGAAGAGAGCTGATCCATTCCAAGGGACCCACAATGGGGATGACCCATCTCTGAGCAAGGGGGAACCTGCCTATTTTCTGTGCTTAGCACGGCCCGGGATCCAGTGGATGTTTAATAAATATCGATTTTCTAAAGCCGCGGGAACACTCGAGTTTGTTATGAAAGGTTTTCAAACAAATAAACAAATCTTTTTGGACATTTCTATAAAGCATAACCACAGCATAAAAAGGTTAGCAAATACAATTAAGCCGCTCCAAAATATTTGATAAGAGGGTCTCGACTGATGATTTCATTGATATCTGTAACTCCCAAAGGAAGACATTCTTTTCACCAAGCCAACTTATAGCCTTAGAGAGTGAGTGGAAGAACAGGGATTAGCCCCCCTTTTTATGTCATAGACTCCTGTGACAGACAGATAAAACCTGGGGAAACCTTCCTCAGAATATTTGCTACCTGCCTTTATAATCAAAGGAAATACTAGAGTTGGTGAAAATAAAGATATATATTTTCCCCCAATTAAATTCATGAACTCCCTAAAAGCTCCTCACAGATCCTATACTCCAGTTGAGAACCCCTGGTGTAAATGACTCCCCAAATCTGGGCCATGCCCTTCTCTCCTTTGTCCACTTTGATCCTCCTTCCCTCCTTCCCAAGACACCGCTCTTCTGAACTCCTGCCTCCACTTAGTCCTCCAGCCAACTTTAAAAAATAGCCCCCTACAATTTCGGTGTCTTTCACTTTCCTTTCCCCTCTGGGCTTTCCACTCCCCGGAGCTAATCTCAGCACAAATGGCTTCGACTTTCTCTTTCTCCTCCGTCATCCCAGGCCCCAGGTCTGTCCTGGCCTCATCACGCTAGCAGGCCTGGCTCCCCTCACAGCTCACACAAACCCTAAAAGCCAGGGCAAGGTTCACGAGTTGAAATCAGTGTCAATTTGCCAGTCCCGGCTAAATGAGAGCCCTGTAGCCTGCCCCCTTTTAATTATGCCCCAGCTCTAAGAGGAGATAATCGCCTGCATATTTAAATAAATCGGCCGCCCATAAAAAGGGGACAATCATTACAACGTTTGTTTTTGTTCCTTTCATTACCGGAATTATGCTTTCTGTTTGCTCAGAGTTAAATATTAGCCAGGGGGCCTCCATAGCCAATGTCTGCCTAGATGCCTTTTACTACTTGAAACTTGCAAGACTCAGAAAAAAGTTTGGACAAATATTGTCTTTGGCAAGGGTTGCTGCTGGTATCAGGAAACCGATTGGTGTTATTGATTGACA
The DNA here is from genome assembly GCF_027887165.1 of Monodelphis domestica. Lineage (NCBI taxonomy): Eukaryota > Metazoa > Chordata > Mammalia > Didelphimorphia > Didelphidae > Monodelphis > Monodelphis domestica. Next base: position 161,686,605 of record NC_077227.1, on the reverse strand, counting down.
GATGTGGGTACCCCGTGTTTAGAAAGCCTGTCCTCCCTTGGATTGGGCTAGGTGTTTCAGCAAACAGCCCTAATACAAGGCAAACAGAGCTGTTGGAAGAAGTACCAGCGTGTGTTAGCATAGCAAACCCCGGGCTAAGCAAACAGCTTAGAAGAATGTGGCCACCTCCACATAACCTTTGATGGAGGTATTGATCCTGCAGAAGGTGGGAGAGAGTTTGAGCAAGAAGGAGATAGATATATATAAACACCCAGAGAATGTAAATGTTATCTTTAAGCTGCTGCTGTCATTTCCATAATGGGCATCTGTTTGGAATTTATCTTCTTGCAAATATTTAAATCCAGGCAGGGGCAAAAAAAATTATTAATAACAAGTTTCAGAGAGACACTGTCTTCTTCTCAGCTGGTCTCTCCACTCTGATGCACAAAATAATTCTTTTCATTCCCCTCTGAGTGTCTACATTAAATATCTGACTGGGGAGCAAGTTACTAATGGGGGAGGGAAAGGGGGTCAAATTTCCCAGCCGTGGAGAGGTGAATATAATACCAGAAACACATGAGTGCAAATATCAGAAGATTTGTTTATTTTGGTGGAAACTGTCCAGAAGTAGCCATCTTGCTGGAGACTCCAACGCTTGTGGCAGGTCCTTCCTTCCATTCATAAATCATTACCGGTCAGTTTAACTAGTCTGAAGGGACAGGGAATAGGGGAAGACACCAAGATAGCCCATGGCACAAGAATATCTCACAAACTTATGCAGAAATCCCACCACTAAGTATTAGCTCTTTTGAGGTCAAATATTCATAGTCAATCATTTTTCCATCATTTCCAACTTGTGACCCCATTTGGGATAGTCTTAGCAAAAATACTGGTGTGGTTTGCCATTTCTTTTTCCAGTGTATTTGACAGATGAGGAAACTAAGGCAAACAGAGATGAGATCACATTTGAACTCAAGATGCATCTTCCTGATGAGTCCATGCCCAGTGTTTTTTTCTCTACTGCATCACCTTGTTGTCTGAGTATTTTTTTATCAGTATTGTATTTATTATCAACAAAATTTAGCAGAGACATATATATATAATATATACATATATCAAGGGAAATGCAATTTATTTTAAAGTTCAGTTATCTTTTCATCACTCAAAATCTATTTCCATATTATTCATTTTTGTAATAGAGTAATCTTTTAAAACCAAAATCCCCAATCATAGTATTTCTTAAACAGTTTCCTTTGGGCGTGGCAAACATTAAAAGACTAACATCTCAGGGAGAATGAGTTTATGAGGTTGCTTTCTAGTCTGACAGGAGAGAAAATGAGAGTGCCAGATGTGTCCAGAGTGTGAGGGTATCAAAACGGAGCTCACTGATTTGGCGATTTTTCTCTGGGTTAGACAATGTGTAGGCATTTGTACATGCATGACTGTGTATGTGTGTATGTGTATACTGCCTGAAGTGAGAGGGAAAATTATAATATAAAGAACATTAAAACCAGAATCACAATTCTGATTCTACTGCTTAACAAATAAGATTACTTTGGGCAGTCATGTCCCCGGCGTCAGTTTCCTTCTCTCTTCAATGAAGGACTTGGAAGAGATGAATGATCTCTGTGGTCCCCTCCACCTCTGACACTCTATAAGTCTAAGCATTTATGGGGGAAGAGTCTATAGATTACTTCATTTGAGGAAATAAAGAAGTAAAATGTTTATCCTCACTCCTTTGGGCTAAGTCACTGGAAAGTGTAGCTGGGTGGAGTAAAACCTCCTGAAAAAAAATGACAAATTGTATCCGAATTCCCTTCCCCATTCCCAATTAATTATTAACTAGTAACAGAGAAATAGTGGATTGTGTTGCCCCTCCTGTACACAGCCTAATAGTTTTCTTATTTACATATCCTCATTAGGGACTCCTAACACATCAAAAGGGCATTTGTAAACAATTAGCACTGGAAACAGAGGAATTCAAAGAAGGATAATTTAGCATTTAATTGAGCTAAACAAATACTTGTTGACAAGCTAACAGACCCTAATAAAACAGCATCCAAACAGTTAAGTAAAGAAACTAGTAGGTTTCAGGCCCAGTCTACATCCAGAGCTTCTATTAGGAGCAGACCAGGTCTAGCTTTGTCAATTGCTAACTCTAACTTTGGGCATACAATGTCATTTGTTTCCTAATCTGTAAAATGGATCACCTCTAAAGTATCTTTTAGCTCTAATACACTGGGTTGAGACTTAACATGTATTTAATTGAGGGAGGAAGAAGGAAGGAAGGAAGGAAGGAAGGAAGGAAGGAAGGAAGGAAGGAAGGAAGGAAGGAAGGAAGGAAGGAAGGGAAGGAAAGGAGGGAGGAAGGGAAGGAAAGGAGGGAGGAAGAAAGGAGGGAAGGAAGGAAGGAAGGAAGGAAGGAAGGAAGGAAGGAAGGAAGGAAGGAAGGAAGGAAGGAAGGAAGGAAGGAAGGAAGGAAGGAAGGAAGGAAGGAAGGAAGGAAGGAAGGAAGGGAGAAGGAAGTTGGATGGATGGATGGATGGATGGATGGATGGATGGATGGATGGATGGATGGATGAAACGAATGTCTTATTTAAAGCCTTTTTAGGTTCTATGAGTGAACAACTAAATAATGAAACTTCTATTCTTACCAAGCAAACGTGAACCTCTTTAAGAAATAGCTTTCTGCATGGGAAGTAGAATGGGTGAAAATACAGACAGAAATTTAAGCAAAAAACAAATAAAAGCAAAAAAAAATTTTTTTAAGTTAAACAAATAATTTAAAAAATTTAAATATATTAAGTATAAGTAATAATTTTTTAAACTCTTACCTTCTGTCTTAGAATTACTATGGTGTATTGGTTTGAGGGAGAAGAGTGATAAGAGCTAGGTAATGGGGGTTAAGGGACTTGCCCAGAGTCACACAGTTGGGAAGTATCTGAGGCCAGATTTGAACCTAGGACCTCCGGTCTCTAGACCTGGCTCTCAATCCACTGAGCCACCCATTTGCCCCCTAAGTAATACATTTTAATCAATATGAACCCTACAGTATTATAGCTCTATGACCAAGAATCATCAAGTTCAACCTATTCATTTTACAGAGGAGGAAACTAAAACCTAAGAAATTTAGGTGACTTGCCCAAGGTCACACAGATAGTAAGTTTCAGAGTTCAGATTAGGAGGTGGGTCCTTTGACTATGTGAGTTGTCCACCAAAAGATTCTCTCCTTAAGCCAACAGCCCAGATAAATATTTGGAATGGCCTCCTAAAAGCTTGTGGTATCCCCTCTGGCCACCAGAGGGCACTCAGGCTACGAATGCCTAGACATCTTCCCCATCCCAGTAGAGCATGGCTCCCAAAGCATTCTGCAGCCATGCTGTTCATGCTGAAAATTTGGCCAGGGGAAGGCATGAAATGTCGCTCAAATACCACAAGTATGCAGTCTGTAACTCTAGCACCCCCACCTTGCATCTGAACTCTTCACTTTATAATCTGCATTCAAAAGATTCCAATATTCAACATACCCTATTCATGGTTTATTGGATGGAGCCAAAGGGGAAAGATGGAGATGAAGTCACAGATGTGTGGGCGCCAACTACTCTCAGGCTAATTGTTGTATTTTCAGGATGTGCATTTGCACCTCTGAAGTTGGCTAACACCATAAGTCAGGACAAATTTATTGTTCTGTTGCTTGTCTATGCTTAAAGTTGGGCAGCTAGGTGGCACAATGGATAGAGATCCAGGTCTGGAGTAAAGAAGACCTGAATTCAAATCTTACCTCAGACACTTACTAGCCATGGGACCCTGGCCAAGTCACTTAACCCTCCTAGCCTCAGTTTCCTCATCTGTAAAATGAATTGGAGAAAGGAAATGGCAAGCCACTTCAGTATCTTTGTCAAGAAAATCCTAAATGGAGTCATAAAGAGTCAACCATGACTGAACAAGAAGATTTAAAGTGATGGAGAAAATGTTAATATTTCAAACTTTTAATATTTAATATTATTTATATATATAATAAATATTTAAAACTTTAAAGTTGTGTCCTTTCTTTTTAGAGACCTAGTTATTAAGCATCCACCAGCATATCCCTGGATTACGGAACCATATATTTCCAACTATCTTTCCAAGCTTCTTTCCAAATACCTATCAATTTTTTTTTTACTTATGACAAGGAAATTCCCAATCTAATGTTCCCACAGACCATGGAAATGATTAAAGGACCGGGAGTAAAGCTGACTTCTGCCACTGACTATAAAAGAGGAAAGCAGAAGAAAAGTGAGATGGGCAGCTGGGTGGCTCAGAGGATTGAGAGCCAGACCTGGAGATGGAGGATCTAGGGTTTGACTCTAACCTCAGACATTTCCTGGCTGTGGGACTCTGGGCAAGTCACTTAGCCCCCATTGCCTAGACCTTATAACTCTTCTGCCTTGGAATCAATATTTAGTATTGATTCTAAGACAGGTCTTTTAAGGTTTAAAAAAAAAACAGTGGGAGAAAAAGGTCTTTTATTTGCTCATCAACCATAGTTCAGCTATTTACCATTTATGTGATTGAGCAAGACACAGCACCCTTCTGGACCTCAGTTTCCTTGTCTTTCTGACCTTTATATTAGTTGCAAAGGATTCTGCATATAATAGATGATTTTAAAAATACTGTTGAAATTAAATTGTCCCCAGTCTATCTTGGACTTCACCTACTTCTCTGTTTCCCTCTTCAGCAACTCACTGTCTCTCCTGGAAAGCTGACACCAAAGTAATAATTTACCAAGCACTAAAAGGGAAAAGAAAATAAGAAGAAAGAGGAAGGTTGTCAAACAAAACCTTCAATATTGTAAGAGCAAGAGACCAATTCTTCCCTTCCCAGAAGCTAGAAAATGAAGTCAAATGCCTGCTCCCCATGACCCACACTCCCCTGTCTTGTCCTCCCTGGGTCACAAGCATTTACACTGGTTTCTGTTTGACAAATAGCTCCCTCCAACAGAGCATGTGGCTGAAAAGCGAAGAAAGAGCCATGACTCTGAGCAAAAGACAGTTTCCAGTTTGGTCCAGAGAGCTGAACTCATTCTGGTCCAAGTCTCTCCCCTGGACAGGTCCGGCATTATTAGAGGGGAAGGGTGATAGAGAAGGGACTTCCAGTGCTGAATTGGAGGAAAAGATGGAGACCAAGTCCAAAACCAAATTTTGGCATGCCTATTAATGAATTTCAGAAATTATTTTAATATCCTTTCCCTTCTTTGCAGAGGTAAAGGGAATATGGATGCAAAACATTGCACATGATGTCCCACTCAGTTGATGGGATGGTTAGTTTTGTTGAATTGTGTGTGTTTTTTTTTCATTTAAAAATTTTTATACAAGGGATTTCTCTCTGGGATGAGGAAGAGGGAAAGATGTATTTAGCAATTCTTTGAAGTGAAAATGTCAATTAAAAATTTTCTTTGTCACTCAAAATCTTCCATAATCTAGGATCTTACCCAATGTCTCCAAGTTTATAGATTCAGAGGAGGTAGCATCACAGCAGCTTAGAATGAGAAAGAGACTCAAAGTCTGTCTAGTCTGACCCAAACCACATTCTCCAGTCCACATAGGCTCATAATGTTATATTCAACTGATCCAAGTATGACTTGGTTTTGAGGCACTTCACCATCTTGATATTTTTATTTTTCCTTTGGATGCTTTCTGGTTTATCAGTGTTCTTCATAAAATATGTCACCCAGAACTGAACAGGAAACCACAGCAGTGGCCCATAGCAGCATTCAGTAGGCTTATGTCCTCCTTCTTTGTGGGCCCCATACCTAAGTGCAATCTATGATTGCATTAGCAACCTTGGATACCATATCGCTTTGTTGTTTTACATTGAAGTTGTTATCCACTAAAAGCCTCCGCATTTTTTTCTTTTGATTTCAAGCAAATTTCTATATAATGCCATCTCCCTAGCTCTGTACTTATGAGTCAAACTTTTTTTAAATGCAAGTATAAGCTTTTACATTTATCTCTATTGAATTTCATCTTACTCAATTTGGCCAAATACTATAGTCTTCTGAGATCTTTTTTTACATCCTGTCATCTAACTCACCAGCTATTTCTCCCAGCTTTGTATCACCTGCAAATGAGGAAGGGCTGTTTTCTCTGCCATTATCCAAGTCATTTATAAAAATGTTAAACAGCACAAGGCCAAGGACAGGTCCTTAGGGGCACTTTACTACAGACTGCCTTCCATGTTGGCATTGAGCCAACTCTTAATTAATGACTCCTCTTTGGATCTGGTCATTCAATCCTTTATTGTACCATTGTCTAGCCCTCAACTCTCCATTTTCCCCCCAAAAGAATAACACGGGAGATTTTATCAAATGGTTTGATGAAAATTGGGGTAAAAAAATAAGATTCTTTTAATCAACCAGTCTAATAACCCTGTCAAAAAAGGAAATGAGGTTAGTCTGGCATGACCTGCTTTTGATGAAGCTATGCTGATGCTTTCTGATCAAATGTCTTTCTTTCCTAGATATTCACTAACCATTCCTTTAACAGTACATCTAGAATTTTGCCAGTAATTAAAGAAAAGCTCATTGGTTTAGAGACAGTAGACTACATTCTTTCTTTTTCTGAAATTTGGAACAATATTGCCACTTTCCATTCTCCTGTTTTCTGCCTTTTAATTTTTCAAAAAGCACTGACTGTGGCTATCATAATGTCTTCTAGTTCTTTGAGTAACCTGAGATATATTCTACCTAGTTTAAGTAACTCAAACACATGTTCTCATATCTTCTTACTATCCTTTATTCATCTTCATTTCTCAAGACCTAAAAAAGACTTTAGAGATTACTTAGTCCAACTCTTGAATTTTCAAGAGGGGGAAAGTGAGGTCTAGAAAGAGTAAAAATTTTAGTAAAGTTACAGAGGTAGTGAGGAGGGTCAGGATTTGAACCTATACTTCTCAACCAGTTCAAGTGCTCTTTTCTACCTAACCACCTCACCTCCTGATTTGTTACTGTTTCCCAATATAAACCTCCTGTCATGCTCTATTCAGTCTCCTTAATATCCTCTGAACACCATGATTATAATTGACTTCCTTTACTCATATTCTTCCAATTCATGAAATGTTCTTTTTTTCCCCTTAAGTTTTTTTCATATTCCTACTCATCCTTCAAGGACTAACCCAAATGCCACCTTCTCCATGAAGTCTCCACTCATTTTTTAGTAATGTTTCTTCTTTGATAAATTCACAGAGTCCTTTGAATTAAAAAAAAAAAAGCCTAACCAAGTGCTAAGAATGATGGAAGGATGGAAGGGGAGGAGAATAAACATTTATTAAGCAACTACTATGTGCCAGGCATTGTACTGATCTAATCTGATCCTCACAACAACCCTGAGGGGTAAATGCTATTATTATTCCCATTTTACAATTGAGAAAACTGAGGTAGGTGGAACTTAAGTGATTTGCTCAGTGTCAGGAGTAAGTATTGGAGGCCAGATTTGAATTTAGGTCTTCCTAAATCCTGTGTCACCAATCTGTAGGGCCACTCTGGCAATGAAAAAAGCCAAGATAATCAATTCGCCTAATAAGATCTAGAATAAATGTAGTTCTGGTACATTCTAGTCTGGAAGTGTTTTTCCTAAGACTATTTTGGTATTTATAACAAAATACATAACACCCCTACTTCTCTCCTCTCCCCACCCACCTTCACCCTCCCCCCTACCAAAAGGATTCTATCATGACAGATTACCATGTGTTGGCGTTAGCATATCATATTGTTGGGAATAATGAGGAAAGGGAACGTATCTCATTTCTATAAAAATACATGTGCATTAGAAATGCATCATGGAAGGATCCGCTGGCCCTGCTGTAGTCAAGACCCAGCCAAGATTGCTATTCAAAACCCAATTCTCGTGGGGTTGCTTGCTAACCACCAAGCAAGAAGAGCTGTGGTCTGCAATCTGACATTTAAAGATATCTAAAAGAAAAGAAACAACCCACCCACACACTTGGCTTTCCATTTTAAGTCAGACTGGCTCATTCTGAATGAGAACAGACAATATAATGCGATCATAGGGCTTCCAGAATTGTAGAATTTTAGATCTGGAAGGGTCTTTGAGGTCACCTAGTGGTAACTCCATCTATAGAAGTACTGATAGGTGGACACCCAGTCTCTGCCGGAATCTAGTCTTCTCCTGTACAAGCAGGGAGATGCTCACTATCTTCCCAAGCCAATCTATTGTAACGAGAGTTGTTCCAAAAAGGAAATGTTCTTCCTTAGAGTGAGCCAATAGTTACTCCATGTCACTTTGACCAATCAATGCTAATTCTGCTCTCTACTGCATCTAATAAACCTGTTCTTTCTTTCCTTTTTAAAAAATATTAGCTTCTGTCTCAGAATCAATACTGCATTCTGGTTCCACGGCAGAAGAGGCATAAGGGCTAGGCATTAGGGGTTAACAGGGTCACACAGCTGGGAAGTGGCTGAGGTCACATTTGAACCCAGGACTTTGCCACCCCCTTGTCTGTTCTTTCTTATACATGATAATTCATCTCTGCTTCCAATATTTGCTCTGCCTTTCTCATTTCTATTAATGTTACCACTATCTCCCAAGATATCTGAAATGCTCTTTGATAGCTACCTTTCCCCTAACCTATAATCATAGAATCACAGTTCATAAGATCATCATTTATGGTTAGAAGGGACCTCACAGGGCATTTAGTCCAATCTTTTCATTTTAGAGATGGGAAACAGGTAAGAAGACATGAGATGACTTACCCTGGGTCACACAGGTAAGAAGTGGCAAAGTCAGGGTTTCAATTCAGTTTCTCTCATTTCCCACTTAAAATAATCCCCTAAAACACCATGTAAACCTGGGTAAATCCGTTAAACTCAGTTCCCTTAGGCAACACTCCCAGACTATAAATTGCAAATCTCTGCTAGTAGAGGAAGTTTCCTTCCCAGGGTTCCTTAAACTAAAGAAATCCCAGGTCTAAACCACCAAGAAATTATATAACTCTTCGTGTACTTATGTCATTTCCCCAGAAGGCAGGGATGTATTTTATATTCGCGTATCTCCCATAGAACTATTCTAGTTCTTAAACACAGTATATATTCAACCAATGTATTGATTTTGCTAGATAGCACTATCCAAGCCTATTGATTATTTCTGAGACCTTCCTGGCTAACCTCCTTGCTTCCCAGCTCTCTTTCTTAAACCCTTCCTACGCAACACTGTCAGATTAATCTGTTTTCTCCAAAGTCTTCAATGGTTTTCCATTGGTTACAAGACTAAGTCCAAACTTCTCCACCTGATATTTGAGGCCTCTACCCAGCCCAATCCCAACCTTCCTTCCCGGTACTATGTCTCCTTTGCCACATGACCCATATGTGAATCGTCCAACTGTTCCACTTACCATTCTTTTTCCCTCCCCAGAACACCCTGCAGTTTCCCGCCTCCATTCTTCCATTCTTCTTATCTCATCCTCTCACAATACTGGGCTGCCACCACTCAAGTCCCTCTTCTACCACAAAGCATTTCCTAATCACCCCAAATTGGCTTTCAGTCTTCCATGGAAATCATTGTAAGAATCTATAGTATTTGTGGAGAAACCCAGCATGCATTGCTCTGAAATATCACTTTGGAATACAAATCTAGGGCAGCTATCTACATTCTCAACTACTGCTCAGGCTTTTTCTTATGTATATCCTCCCTCCTCAGCCAGATAACAAGTTCCCAAATGGCAAGAACCGTAGTTTACATGGCTTCTCTGTGCCCCCAAATTCCCTATTCTCAGTTGGAACTCAATAAATTGTTGTTGAGTTGGCAAGAGATACTACTTCCCTAACTTAGATTTCTTTAGGTCACATATCCCCATTTCCATCAACTACTCCTCATATGAGAGTTTCCCGATTATGATATCCCAGTCACTCTATTTTAGTGTCTTTTTACTTTGTCCATCAATATCTCTCTTAAAATAGGGCCCTCAAAACTGAATGCAAGACTCTAAATCATACTAGCTAACATTTATGTAACTATAAAATCTGTAGAGGTCTTTATAGAAATTATTATTAGAATGTAAGTTCCAAGGAAACTAGGTAGCACAGTGCATAATGTAAAAAGAGAATTTATCCTTTCCCCCTTTTCGACTACAGGTACTTGGCATGAGTTTGAACTCAGGCTGGAAGGGAAGGCTGTGAGGAAAATCATTAGAAAAATTTAGTCATGAGGGCAGAACAACAGCTAGAAAATGGAGCAAGGAAGACAAGAATAAGGAGAAAGCAGAGCCATTTCCCAAGCACTGTCCCCTGGGCAGCCCAGGCAAATTAGAAAACTATGATTGGCTCCAGAGATGTGACATGTGAGAGTTAGTGGGCAGAGAAACAACTTTATAAAGGGGAGGAGGAAGTAGGGTCTTGGCATGCCTGTTGATGATGCTGACTGGACCCATGGTGAGTGTAATGAGGAGGACCAAAATGGCGGCCACAAATTTGCCAGATATGTATCTTTTATTTCTCTCACCTTTTCCCCCCTCTTTTCCTCCTACTACTTTTGATTCAATAAAATTATTATTCTAAGGACCAGTCTCCTAAATTTAATTCTTACAATAGAGTGCCAGAACTGGAGTTAGGAGGACATGGGTTCAAATCTGACCTCAAACACTTCCTAATGGTATGATCCTGGGCAAGTCACTTAGCCCACATTGCCCAGCCTTTACTATTCTTCTGACTTAGAATCAATACTTGGTAGGTACAGAAAGTAATGGTTTAAAAAAAAAAAGGAAGAAGAACGTAAGCTCCTTGAAGGCAGAGACAATTTTATTGTTTCTCTTTGTATTTCCATACCTAGCACAGTTCCTAGCCCTTGATAATCACTTAATAAATGTTTATTAATTGATGGAGTATCTTATTTGGCCCTCACCATTGCTCTGTGTGGTATAATATGACAAATATTGTTATATTATTTTAAAGTGGGGAAACTGAGCATCTAGAGGTGAATTGACTAGATATGACAATAGTCGTACAGCTCCTGAGTGGTCGAGGCAGGTTTCAAACCCAAGTTTCTCTTGAGGACAAAGCTCAAACCCTTTCTGTCTCACAATACTGCCTCTCCCTGCTCGGAGAATGCGGGCACTGTGGCCCGCATTATATGGGACAGTGGGTTCAAATTCTGGCTCTGCTGCTCACCATCTGTGTGACCAGAGGAAGTAGCTTAATTTCGCTTAGCCCATCTGTAAAATGAAGGGGTTGGATTAGATGCCAAGGTCTCTTTCAACTTTAAATCCTCTGATCCTATTAAAGCAGCTTAAAATCACATTACTACTCCAGCAGCCATATCACATGCATAATGAATTTACCACCAAATTAACCCCTGTGGTATTCTCCACATAAACTATTGCTGCCCCACATCTCCCTCTCCTGCATGCTCTACTTGTCCAATTCATTACATTTTTGTCCCAAATGTAAGCTCTTATCTTTTTTTTTTAACCCTCACCTTCCTCCTTAGAATCAATACTGTGTATTGGATCCAAGGCAGAAGAACAGTAAGAGCTAAGCAATGGGGATTAAGTGACTTGCCCAGGGTCACACAACTGAGAAGTGTCTGAGGCCAGATTTGAACCCAGGACCTCCCATCACCAGGCCTGGCTCTCTGACCATCCCTGCAGGGCCTTATTTTGATTCTTCTTTCATTTCCTTTTGTTGGGTTGGACTCTATTTTGAATCCTCATTTTATCATCTTTCTTCCTCAGCTTTCCATACATATTAGACCTATAAAGGACAGTAGTGCTGGCCTAATTCAGTCCCCTCATTTATAAGGGAAGATGGCTCAGCCAAAGTTAGACAGATGGGCAGTAGAAGAACTAAGTCTAGAACTCATTTCTCTGAATGCCCAGTTTACAAATCTGATGAATGGGAGAGAAAGGAGGGTCTAGACCTACTTTAATCCTTCACATAAAAACTCAGTACAATTGTAGGAGGCATCTGGGCCCAGTGGAAAGAGCAATGGCTCTGGAATCAGAGGTCCTGAGTTCAAATCATGGCTCTGATGCATAACTACTTTGTGTGGCCTATGGAAAGTGGCTTTTATTTCTCTGTGCTTGGTTTCTTCATCTGTAAAATGAGAAGGTTGAGTCTTTGAGTCATCTTCTCACCCTTTATCTATAATACTGTGGCTAGTGACGCTGTAGTTGTTTAGTCATGTCCAATTCTTTGTGACCCCATTTGGAATTTTCTTGGCAGAGATGGCTTGTCTTTTCCTGCTCCAGCTCATTTTCCAGAGAAAGAAACTGAGGCAAATAAGGTTAAGTCATACAGAGACATACAGTGTCTGAGAGAGACCAGATTTGAACTCAGGAAGATGAGTCTTCCTGACTAGCTCTCTATCCATTGCACCACTGAGATGCCAAACTATTTGCCAGAGCTATCAAGAGAGATTCTTGAATCAGGAACAAATTCAGCTGGCTGAGTATAACCGCACGGGCAGCCAGCAGTGCACAGTTAAGCCCTGATGCCCTGATGCCAGGAGAGGGGGTGACCAGTGCCCTAGAGAGTCTGCCCTGTACCTCTGGGGAAGGGTTGTTAAAAAGGCAGATTCTGGAAGGCCATAGCACTGGGATGGGGGAAAGTGAGTGGGCTGGAACATAGCCTGGGTTCATTTGTGCTGCAGGACCCAGGCTGGGAGAACGCTTAAAGGCAAAGGGGTAGTGGCTGGCGGAGGAAAGAAAGGAAAGAAAGCATCCTGGGGCAAAGCCCTAGTCACCTCACCTAAACGATGGCTGTGCTGCCTTCTAGCCCTCCAGCATGCCTCTTCTCCCTCTTTCTGGGCTCCGAGTTCGCTTCTGACAAAACAAAGGGGCCAGACTCCATGATCTCCCCTTGCCCACAATCCTTTGATCATGAGATCATAGCATCTAATTTCTGGCAGAACTGAGTGAATCTGGAAGCCATACTATGGAAAGCCCAAGCTGCTGAGCTCACCCACTCTATCCCCAGAATATAAAAGACCTTCAGCTCCACCAGTTCATTCCTTAACAAAGACTGGGATAAGCTGAGGAAATGGCTCAGCAGGAACCTATTTTCCCCTACACAGAATGAGAGTAGAGAATGAATCACCCCCTTCCAGGGACCTGCAAACGGATGCTTGTCAATTGCCTGGCTAGATGCCATGGCACTGATTTTGTCACATTACATCAGAGAGTGGAAAGCAGCTCGCCAATACGGATAAATGGCTAGAAGGAGGGCCTCCTCTTCACAGCCCCTTGGTGCCCTGGAATCCCTCTATGCAAACCCAGCTAAAGCTGGGAAATTCTTTCTGGCTCACTGGGGACCTGGCCTGTGGCTGAGGAACACACACACACACACACACACACACACACACACACGTTGGCAGCCTGATATAGGGGAATGAAAAATGGATTTTGGAGTCCATTGGATCTGGAATCCAACCTCAGAATCTGTGTGGCCTTAAGCAAGTCTGTTCTCTTCTCCTGACCCTGTTTCCTCCTCCGAAAAATGAGGCAGTTAGATTACATGGTCCCTGAAGTCTCATGACACAATGAAACCTGTTTCTACTCCACTTGGATTGATTTCCAGGGGTTGCTGGGATCAACTGCTTCCTCTTTGGACACCCGCACCTCCATCGTTAGACTATCTTGCATTAATGGACAGAGCTGGACCTGGAACCAGGAAGATCTGAGACCAAGTTCTGACTCAGAAATTTACTGGATGTATGGTCCTGGGCAAGTCACTTAATTTCTGTTTACCTCAGTTCCTTCAACTATCAAATAGAGATAATAACATTCAATTCACTGGCTTGTGTGAGGATCAAAGGAGATAATATTAATGAAGCACTAAATAGAATTCATAGGACATAGTAGGTATTTAATTCATTTTCTGTAAAGTTAAAGAAAACTATCTTTTGGATCCCTTTTGTTTCCTCTTATCCCAGATCAAGGCATCATCCTTTTATCCAAAAGCCTAAGCTTCTCTTTGTGGACAGCTAGGTGGCCCAGTAGAGAGAGTGTCTGGAAGACTCAGATTCCCGAGTTCAAATCTGACCTCAGATATTTATTAGCTTTATGACTCTGGACAAGTCACCTAACCCTGTTTGCCTCAGTTTCCTCATCTGTCAAATGAAGGAGAAAGAAATGACAAATCGTTCCAGTATCGTTGCCAGGAAAACCCCACATGGCATCATGAAGAGTTTGAAACAACTGAATAACAACAATGCTTTTGCCCATTCCTAAGGGCTTTATCCCAACAGGTTCCTATTTATTAAAGGTGATTTCTCCCAGGAGCAATTATGAAGACTGAAAAAACCCAGAGAAATGAGTGTCTAAAGTTCAAATTTCTTTCAAGGATCATGGTAGCCTGGTGAAGGACATATTTTTAAGTACAAAGAATGTCTTGATTTCCTCCAAATCATACTGTAGGCAGCTACCCCACTCCATCTACATAGTTCATCATGGGGATGGTGAGGCAAGGAAATGGGGCCAGAACTACCATAATTGGGTCAGGGAAATTCAATTTAATTCAACAAAAATTTATAGTGAGGAAGTAGTAGCTGTGTGATCTTGGGAAAATCATTTAACTCCTGTTGCCTAGCCCTTACCCTCCTCTGCCTTGGAAGGAATACACAGGATTGAGTCTAAGATTTGGGGTCAGGGGACTTGGGTTTGTCACTTATAAGCTGTTTCGTTTGAGGCAAGTCTCTAAAATTAGAGTTAGACTAGAAGACAGCTGAAAGACCCAAATCTTGAATCCTATTATAATAGATAGGTGCTGAGTGATACATAAGATACCAAGCTGAAAGTGGCTTCCCCTGTTATCTTCTCTAATCCACTCATTTTATTGGGAAAAAAAGAAAGACTCACAGAGATAAAGTAATTTGCATAAGATCACACAGATAGGGGGTATCTGGGTAGTACCTTGGGTAAAGAACCAGGACTGGAGGGGGGTCCTGGGTTCACATTTGACTCCAGACACTTCCTAGCTGTGTGATCCCTGGGCAAGTCACTTAACTCCTATTGCCTAGCCCTCACCACACTTCTGTTTTAGAATTGATACTAAGACAGAAGATAAGGATTTAAAACTTAAAAAAAAATATTCCACAGATCATAAATAGTTGAGCCAAGTTTCTTAGGTGTAGGTCACTCTACTAGCTTTGGAGGGGGATCCCAAGTTCAGAGGATGGTTCAGTTGAAGGTGAAAAGAAACTAGGTTATGAAAAGTAAGAGTTCTGAAGCACTGTAATTACAAATAGAAAAGATATCCAACACTTAGGACCAAAGAAACCAAGTCTTATTCTCACTTTTTTTTTCTTTTTTAAACTCTTACCTTCTGCCTTAGGATCAATATTATGTGTTAGTTCCAAGACAGAAGAAGGTAAGGGCTAGGCAATGAGAGTTAAGTGACTTACCCAGGGTCACACAGCTAGGAACTGTCTGAGCCCACATTTGAACCTAGGAGCATCCCATCTCTAAGCCTGGCTCTCCATTGAGCTACCTAGCTGCCCCCCTTAAGTTCAAATTTTGAAAAGAATGACTTGAGTGACCCATAGGGAGCCCCTGAAGGTTTTAAGAGTAAGTGGTGACATCATCAGAGCTCCTCCAAGACATTTCCCCTACTATTTCCAGCCCTCCTTCCTATCTCCCCTTTTCTAGACCCCTCCAGCACTACTTGCTAGTCTAGCATTTATGTACTAGGCTCTATTATTTGTGCATTGTTCCACACCTGTTAGGGTCCACTTGAAATGGAAGCTCTCTGAGAAGAGGGACCATCTTGAATTTCCTGTGTACAGTCAGCCCAGTAGAAGGGAGCTGACTACTGGAGGGCTGTGCATATATCAAGCGCTCCACAGAGAATGAATGGCTGGCCAGGTGAATGGCTGATGGATGGACCTTGGAGCCTGCCTGGCTCTCCTGTAGCTGAGCAGCCCTCTGCTTAGCCACAGCCCCACTGCCAGCTAAGCTTCAGCGTCCTGTCCATTAGAAAGCCCATTTGGTACCATTAGCAAGAGCTGCAATGACAGCTGCTGGGAGCAGGTGTTCAGCCAAACAGAGCCCAGCTCCAGGGAGGAATCTCTTGCTTGTTCAAGCCAGCTGGGGCAATCAGTGATGAAAAGCTGGAGAGAAGAGGGGGTGGGGGAGAAGGCATTCTAAAACCCCCCAGAGTTTGCGTAGAGAAGGGAGGAGGGGGAAGGGAAAGGAAGCTTTGATCCTATATTTCTATCTTGAGGTCAACCAAGGGTAATATTCCCCCCACATTTTTCTGCTTTAATCGAAAACATTAACATTCTCATGCTCGGGACCTTTCCAACGCTTCCCACAGCTTCTCTATCTGCCATTCAAGGCCCTCTGCAATCTGGCCCCCACTTACCTTTCCAACTTTATCTTCCTACAAGAGCTCTTAGATCCAGACAAATTCATCAACTCAATGTGTCCTGAACATGCCATATGCTTTCCTGCCTTCCCACCTTTGCTCATGCCATTCCTTCCGCTTGGAATGCCTTCCTCTTTCTTCTCTGCCTTTCTGAATCCAACCCTGAATTCATTTTTCTCCTCAGGTCCTATATTCTTGGTAAACTCCATCAAATGTCCTCAAAACATTAGGAATCTTGCCCTCTTCTATATGCCCTGTAGCACTTGCTACCCTTGTTATATCATTTTGATGCTTATCTTCTATTGCTTTGTATTCTGTTGTTTCACATAGGGAACTCAGGATTCTGTCATTCCTACCTCCCAGAGTCTCTTTATACAGGTATATTTCTACATGCATACATGTGATATACACATATATGTATATATGACACACAAATGTATGCATCGATGACACATATGTAAATAAATATGATACTATGTGTACATGTGTATATCGTGTCAAGTCCTTATTATTTCTCGCCTGAACAACTACAACTGGCCATATTGCTTCTACTCTCTCCCCAATCCCATCTATTTTCCCTTCAACCACCAGTGATTTTCCTAAAGTACAGATCTGACCATGTTACTCAAACTACTCAATAAATTTCAGAGGTTCCCCATTACCTTTAAGATCAAAATAAACTCCTCTGCTTGGCATTTAAAGCTCTTCACGGCCTGGCCTCTTGCTACCTTTCTATTCTTCTGCCATATTGCTCTGGTTCGTGTTTTCCTTGGTCTCGCCATATTGGTTTCCTTCTTGTTTCCAACTCATGATGTTCCATCTTCCATCTTTGTGCTAGCTGTCCTCCTGCCCTCGAAGGCTTTACCTTCCTTTCTTTGGCTCTTGCAATGCCTGGTTTTCTTCAAGTCTCAGCTGGAATACTAGCTTCTCAGGAGGCCTTCCCTTCCCTGACCCTCCTTTCCACTTCCAAAACTACTCTACATCAACTTGGTGGCTGTAGACATTTATCTACCTGTATGTGTTGTCTCACGCATTAGAATGTGAGCTTCTTGAGGATGGTTTTGTTTTCAGGTTTCTTTGCCTTGATTTTATCCCCAGACCCTGTTTGCCTCAGTTTCCTCATCTGTCAAATGAAGGAGAAAGAAATGACAAATCGTTCCAGTATCCTTGCCAGGAAAACTCCACATGGGCGTGGGTGGCCCATAATAGTGGTCAAGAAATGTTTGTTGAGAGAAAGAACTGTTGGGATTGGATGGACATGCATGGAAGCATGCTATCTTTCACGTCAGTGTATTCACAGTTTTATTTGGGGGTTTGGTGTGGGTGTGAGTGCTCTTACAGCCAGGACCAGTGTGGAAGTGTGTTCTGTATGAAAATAAAATGTACATTTTAATTTTTAAAAAAGATGTTTGTTGAATGATTGATTCCCATCCTTCTAACTAGATGATAATTAAAGGCAAATATTATACCTTTTTGGGGGTCCTCCATGGCTCTGAAAACAGCATCCCAAACGTTGCAGGCAAGTCCATGAATTTTCTGGGATATATGATTTTATCAGTCTGCCCATTTCCTCTGCCAAAGTTGATAAAAACTGCTCTATTATATAGCACAGTGGTCTGCAGTCTCTGTTCTGAAGACCACAGGATGGGGCCAGATGTTGGCGGGAGTGGCGCAGGAGAGGCGTCAGACATGTAGTTATAACAAGAAGTCTGTAAATCCATAGGCCAATCTATTCAATATAGCAATAAATCTTTGATAAACAGTGTGTACACACACACACACACACACACACACACACACACACACACACACACACACACACACACCAGCACAAAGTTCATTTCACAGAAACATAGAATTTTACATTTGGAAGGACCTTAGAGGATATCAATTCCATTCCATGCCTGAATAAAGAATCTTCTCTACAACAAATTCTAAAAAGGGGCGCTTGAGTAATTTAGCAGATTGAGAGTCAGGTCTAGAAAGGGTTCAAATCTGACCTCGGACACTTCTAACTGTGTGACCCTGGGCAAGTCACTTGACCCTCATTGCCAAGTTCTTACTGCTTTTCTGCCTTGGAAATAGTACACAGTATTGATTCTAAGATGAAAGGTAATGTTTGTTTGTTTGTTTGTTTGTTTTTTAACAAAAAACAGACGTGTCCCACACCTGACTCCTATGGCAGGCTGTTTCACTATGAGAGAGAATTCACCATTAGGAAGTTTTTTCAAACCTAAATTTACCAAATTTACAGGTGAATGTAGATGCTACTTTGATTAATTTTTTTTTTGTAAAGTCATTTCAGGCATTCCTAACTTCATAATGGCTTCTTTTTATGTATTTTCTCCACCAATGGATATTAATAGCATAATTATTATCATCAATCAATAATAAAAAAGCATTTATTAAGCACCAAATATATATATATATATATATATATATATATATATATATATATATATATATATATATATATATATATATACCAAGCTCTGTGCTAAGGGATACAAATACAAAGTCAAAAATAAGGGGAGCAGCTGGGTTGCTCAGTGGATAGAGAGTCAGACCTAGAGACAGGAGTCCTGGGTTCAAATGTGACCTCAGATACTTGCTAGCTGTGTGACCCTGGGCAAGTCCCTTAACCCCCATTGCCCAACCCTTACCACTCTTCTGCCTTGGAACCAATACATGGTATTAATTCTAAGATGGAAGGTAAGAGTTTAAAAAAAAAGAAAAGGCAAAAAGAAAAGTCCCTGGACTCAAGAGTTCACTCTGTTAGCATGTGCATATACCAATCAATATGTATGCACACACAAGTTTATATGCAACAAATACAAAATTAATATTAAGCAGGAAAGCACTAGCATCTGGGGAAGAATCATGAAAGGTTCCATGTAGAGTAAGAATTCTTAACCTGGGGCCTGTGAACTTTTTTCAAAAATGCACATTTTGTTAACTGTATTTAATCAGTTTCTTTTGTAATACTATGTATTTGATTGTATATATTTGTAAAAATTATTTTGAAAACATTTTTTGAAACTCTTACCTTCCATCTTAGAATCAATACTGTGTATTGGTTCCAAGGCAGAAAAGCAGGAAGAACTAGATAATGAGGGTTAAGTGACTTTTCCAGGGTCACACAGCTAGGAAGCATCTGAGATCAAATTTGAACCCAGGACTTCTTATCTCTGGGTCTGGCTGTAAATCTACTGAGCTTACCAGCCGTCCTTTTTTTTATCTTTTTAAGAAAGCATTTTAAAAAAATTATTTTGAAGGGGGAGCCTATAGAATCATCAGGTTAATAAAGATATCCATGCCACAAGAAAAATTAAAAAATTAAAGGTGGAGCCTTAGTTGAATTTTGAAGGCACTGGGGCCAGCCAGTACAAGGGCAGAGAGAAAAAAGAGAAAGAAGTAGCAAAAAATCATCTTTGACCAGACTGTAAATTATATCGTGCTCCAAGGCATTTTCTAACATTAAAAAAATGGCCCTCAGCCTCAGAATTCCTGAAGACTATATACCCTGCTAATGGTAAATTCTTCAAGGATTATTGGTGATGAGAAACTAGGTGGCTCAGTGGATTGAGAGCCAGGCCCAGAGACAGGAGGTAGGTCTTGAGTTCAAATTTGATCTCAGATGCTTCTTAGCTGTGTGACCCTGGAAAAGTCACTTAACCCTCATTATCTAGTTCTTCCTGCTCTTCTGCCTTGGAACCAATACACAGTATTGATTTTAAGATAGAAGACGTGTTTAAAAAAAATGAATACTGGCCCTGCAAATTATATGCTCTGCCAAGAAGTCTCAGAGAGCATAAACAATGCCCTTCTCATAAGGGTAACCTGTCAGGAGGCTCTGACTGAAAATCTCTCCATTGTCAACTCCCTTCCTCTTCGTCCCCTTCTTTCCTTCCTTCCTCAGGCTTTTAATGAAATAGAAGAAAAACAGACTTGAAACTCAGCACACAGATGCACAGAATACCAAAAGGAAAGGAACAACAATGGGCAGAGGAACTGGAGAATTGACTTTAGGTCCAACCAGCCACCAAGAATACAGCTGGAGGGGCAAAACCAGAAACACGTAAGGATTAGGTGGGTGGAGATGTAACTGGCATAGAAGGAAGGCGATACCGAAACAGAGGAAGATGTCCCTCTAGATCAGTCTGGGCTAGTGTTCCCACTCACCGGGCTTGAATGGAATTGTCTGCCTAGAGGCAATATTTATTGAATCATCAAGCTTTCTAATGCCAGAGCCCTGGAATCCAACTCCCCTAGTTCCAACAAAGATCCCACAAGGAGTAAGGATTGCTTTTATTTTTTATTTTTATTAGAACCCTTACCTTCCTTTTGAATATTGGCTCCAAGGCAGAAGAGCAGTAAGAGCTAGACAAAGGGGGTGACTTGGGAAGTGTGGGAGGCCAAATTAGAAGCCAGGACTTCCCATCTCCAGGTCGGCCTCTCTAACCACCAAGCCACCTGGGTTAGGATTTCCTACATCCAACTCTTCAGCAGCCAGACTTAGCTCCCCGACCCTTCCACCAGAAGGCAATAATACATTTGTTTTGGGATTTTATTTTTCAGCCTTTCCTCTTGTTTTTTGTTTGAGACTGTGTCCATGTGTATAGTTTGGGAGGTTTGTTTGAAACCACTCAAAATTCTCAGTTACACATTGGCAGCAGTTCCTATGAGTTCATTCCTTTGGTTTTATATTTCAGGTGCATGTCTGATATTAGTGGCTCTGAGGAGAGAAGCAGAGTAGGATGAAGGAATGTTCAATTTCCATTTTCATATCCATTTTTATTCCTGTTTTAAAGCCATTGGTTGTTTCGTTATTTCTGACGAGTTCACAGTTGACACCTACTGATGCAAAACTATAAGTGAAACTTGGCTAAGAACAAAGAATATGATGTATTGGAAAATAACAACAACAAAAAACAAAACTGGATTCAGAGCATCTAGGTTAGAATCCCAGTTCTACTTCCTATAATAATAAATAATAGCTAACATTTATATAGCACTTACTATGTGCTAGGCACTGTGCTAAGCACTTTATAGTTCTTATCTCATCAGATCCTCACAACAAGTCTGGGGGGTAGGTGCTATTTTTATTTGCTGCTATATTTAGTATCTCTATTTTATAGATAAGGAAATTGAAGCTAGTAAGTAGCTGAAGCTGGATTTGAACTCAAGTCTTCCTGACCCTGGGCTCACTGCTGTGCCACTCACCATCACCATTTTCCCCTTATATCACCTAGCAGTGTCAACTGGGGCAACTGTCACTTGACCTTTCAGGGCCACTGCTACAGACAATTTGAGGAACCAGGAAATACTTCCCAAAGGAAGTAGCATCTAAGTGGAACCAAGAAGAAAGAACTAAAAGGAGAATTTGAGGAGAGAATAAATTCCAGACATACTCTCTCTAGGGGTGTATGAAGTGTTCAGGGAGTTCTAGAATCTCTTCTATGAGGGCTTGCCAAGCCCCTTTCAGGGCTGCTCATCCACCTTTGGCATCTACCTGTCCCATCTTCTAAGTCCAGAGAGTTTCACTGGTTTTCCTCCTGTAAAGATAATTTTAGGTTTATGACCTAATCTAAATTAACTTTTGGTCACCAAGGAATATCCCAAATAAAATACCCAAGTCAGCTGGAAATTTATGGTGATTTTAATTAATATAGAGGAAAGAAATTAAGGAGAAGGGAGAGGGAAAAGGTGTAGGATTTCTCCCACCTAGCCTGTGCCAGGGAGCAGATTAGAGGCTTTCTCTGAGAGGATAGTGTTTGGAAGGTAAGGAGAAAGTATTAGCCTAAACTCCAAGAGAGCTCAGCTAAGATGCCTGAACCTGAACTAGCTACTCAGCTTCTCCCAGTATAGTATCAAGGAAAACTCACCACCAAACTGGACAATTAGCTGCCACCACACCAAGATGCCAGAACATTTAGCACGCTGCCAGCAAGAGCCACCTCTCCAGGGAAAGAGGCCGGAGAGAGGAAGTGAAGCGAAATATATAAATGGTTTTACATCATTTTCCTGCATCTCACATGTATTAATGGTATCTTAGGCTTGACTTAGGACAGCCCAGGGGTCTGTCAGTTGTTTCTGATTTGTCATTTGCTAGCACATGTCTGTCATAGGCCATCCTCCTAAATACTTAATCCTTAAGTATGAGTGTAGACATTCCTGTTTTTGTTAGACTAAGTAGGGTGGAGTAATCTAAAGTTCACACTCCAAGCCTGGAATTCTCTCCCTCTTTATCTCTGCCTCTTTTCTAGCTTCCTTCAAGTTTCAGCTAAACTCTCATTTTCCAAAGGAAAGATTTCCTGATCTACCTTAATTCTAGTGACCTCCCACTGTTGATTATTTCCCATTTACTCTGTATGTGGATTATTTATACATAGATGTAGAATATGTAGCAGCCATATCTTGGTAAAATCAGGTTAAACCAGGTTGAGAATAACCAGCAAGCCTAATACCCATGGATGATTTAGGGGAATGTCTACTCCAAGCATGTGAAGACTTCCCCTGGCAGAATGGGCCAATGAGAACAATTTATTCCAATGGCCATAGAGGGGCCTGAAGCAGGCACTGTGGGGCACTGAGAGCTTGCTCATACATCAAAGACACCAAGGTCATCCACTGCATCCTAGGCTGTTGCCAGTCCTCTTGACTTTTGCCTTGCCACTGGTTTTGGATGATTCTGGAAGAGAGAGGGAGTCTGATGACTTTGTGCAACTCTGCCTCACTTAAATCAAATTCATATACAAGTCAAGACATCACCACATGATGTCATGAATCCTCTTTGAAAATGAAAGATGAACAACAACACTCCAGGCATGGACTGCATCTTATGCAAATTCATGGAGATAGGAGATGGTGATGTCAAACTTGATAAGTATTTCTAGAACATAGACAGAATGAATAACTTGAAGCAAGACTGGAAAGGCAGGTGGGGGCTAGATTGTGCAGATCTATACATTTACAGGATGAGAACTTTGTATTTTATCCTAAAGGCAATAGAAAGCTCCTGAATATTGTTGAGCTGGGGAATGATATGATCAAAGCTGTGTGTTAGGAACATTGTTTTGGCAGCTGGGCAAAGGATGGATTGTAGAGAAGAAAGTCTAGAAATGGAGAAGCCAAATAGAAGAGTGTAACAATCCAGAAAAGAAATGAGAAGGGCTAACTACATGGTAGAAGGGACAGTTGGAGGAGATATTGTGGAGGCAGAAACAAGAAGAATGGACCTCTCATTAGATATGTGAGGTAAGGGAAAGTAAGAAGGGGAGGATGATTTTTAGTTATGACCTGGGTAAGTTGATGGATGTATGGTGATTCTCCCAACAGAAGCAAGAGGAGGTTGACATGACTTTGAGGAATCCTTATAAAGATAGTTGATGATGCACGAGCAGAGTTCAAGAGGGAGTTGAGCTGAAATATTTGAAAGTCATTTCCACAAAGTTGAAAATGAAACCCATAGAAACAGATGGGGGTGGGGTATAGAGGAACAAAGGGAGAGTACAGAGAGAGAAGGAGAGAGAGAAAAACAAATTTAAAAAGCAGAGACAGATAAAGAGATAGAAAAAAAGTGAAGAGAGAGAGAACAAGGAGACACCGAGAGACAGAAACTGGAGGAGAGAAACAGAGAAAGAAAAAGAAAGAGAAAGAGGGAGGAAGGGGGGGGGGGGGAAGGGGAATGATAGAGACAATGAGAGAGAAAGGAGGGAAGGAAAAGAGAGGAAAGAGGATCTAGGACAAAATCTTTTAGGATGCTGAAAGGCTGAGGCCAAGGAAGCATCAGAGAAATGATGGTCCAGAAAAGGAGACTTTCTTGTGGATTCATCCTGTCTCTCAAACTACAGGTAAGCTCCTTAAGGGCAAAGACTAAAGCGTGGTACAGTTGACAAAAGTTTTGGACCTAGAGTCAGAAACACTAGAACTTGAATGATTCCTCAGTTATTAGCTATATGACCTTGGGCAAGTCACTTCTTTCAACCTCAGCTCCCTCATCCATAAAGTGGGGATAATAATAGCACATGATTTGTAGAGTTGTTGTAAGGATCAAATGACATAATGCATTCCAAATATTTATGGACATTAAAGCACTATATGTATATTACATATTTTATATATATATATATGTATACATATATATATATAACATATATATAAGCTTTGTATTATTACTCTCTTGAATCTCTCCCAGAACCTAACAGAAGGCTACTCCTAGTCATTGACTTTCTGCATCCCACAATTCCAACCAAGCTTTGAAAGGAGTGTGGCTTTATGCCTAATGTGGTCCAAGTCAATATCTCCCCCTGGAGAAACTTCTGCAATCCAAAGCTCTCCATCCTGGAATCAGGTTTGCCAGGGTTTTGATGCTCCATGGAATATTTCTGGCTGAAGATTTGGCCCTTTTGCAGCATGTGGGGGTTAGAGATTTGGGACATACTCCCAGCGATGATCCATGGGTATTAACTGCTAATCCAAAAATGTGTCTTACTGGGGTTCAACTGACCTCATTTCTCTGGCAAAATAAAACAAGATACCTAGCTTTCACTAGTACTACACATCTCCCTATAGACTGACATCATTACCACCCTTCAGTAAAGACTACCACCACCTCTGAGCCCTGAATGAGAACAATTTACCTCCCACTACGTTCTTCATCTCTTTTCTCCTCTATCTTCTTCAAAACCTTTCTTCCCCCTCTATTCCTCTTCCTCCTTCCTCTTCCTCTCTTCCCCTCATCCCTCCCTTTCTTCCCCTTCCCATCCCCATTTTTCCTCTTTTTTCATTCCCATTTCTTTCCTCTTCTATTTCCTTCCATTTCCTTTTTCTCTTCCCTCTTTTACCCTTCTGGCCACACATATTGTTAGCTAGTACTCTAAGTGAATTCCATACCATTTATTTCTCTTGCTTAGATGTCATATATGCTTATGTCATATTTATGTCCTGTGTCCCTAGTAAGAAGATCATGTGTAAAATGAAAAATTAGAATGAAGCAATCTAGAAGGTCCCTTCCAGTTCTAAATGCTATGACCTTATAACATGTGGTTTAACTCTCGTGACAGAATTATTGTGAGGGGTCTGCCTCATAAACTTTGAAACTATTATTCTGTCAAATAAAGGAATTGAACCATATGACTTCCTAGGTTTCTGACTGCTCTACTGGTCTAGAATAGGCAGATTCACTGCCTACAGGAAAGAGTTCAGTCTGGTCCAGGAATAAAAATATACATCCTTGAAAGTAATCTTAAAATGAAGAAAGTAAACACTATTCTTGTGAGTGCTCATTACTTTCAGGCAATGTAGCTTGCTTTAAAAATAATGATCTGACTTGCCATCAATAGATGGTGTATGACAACAACAATTCCTATACTTAAGTAGCTTAGGAGGCCACCTTCTTTGGGCTCTTAGAAAGTCCCAGGAAGAACTCTTTTAGACTTTCTTCCATTCTATCTGGAGCTATTGATTTTCCTTTGTCTCCCAAGCTAAGGTTGTCCAAATTGAAAATTCATTTAGGTTCAAGGTTATTAAAATACAAACACCTCTGAGAGATTTAAGCCTAGGCCCTCAATCATAGTAATAATAACAATCATTTCACATTTCAATCATACTTTAAGGTTTACAAAGCGTTTTCCTCACAACCATGCTATGGAGGAGGTATTACAGCTAATATTGTATGCTAGGCTGTATAGACGTTCAGAGAGGACTAGCACCTCTGATGTGAGGGCATGGCAAGTCTTTTTCAGAGCTGCTCATCCACCTTTGGTGTCCACCTTTCACCCAACTTTCACGAAGCTTCAGTATAAGCAGTGGCAACATCCCAGTAAAACCATCTTGGCAGATGGGCTAAACCAGGTTAAAGGTAAATGACAGACCTCAAACCCATTTGTGAATTAGGGGAACAACTACCTCAAGTATGTGAAGATTTACCTTGACATCATGGTCAGCTAAGAACCATTCGTTCCCATGGCCATGAAGATTGCTGAAATAATCGCTCTGGAACACCTAGAGCTTGGTCAGACATGGAAGACACCAAGGTCAACCACTGCATCCTCAGCCACTGCCAGTTATCCTGACCTTGGTCTTACCAAGGGACTTCGATGTCTCTGTAAGAAAAAGTGAAGTTGCGGGGCAGCTAGGTGGCTCAGTGGATTGAGAGTCAGGCCTAGAGACGGGAAGTCCTAGGTTCAAATCTGGCCTCAGACACTTCCCAGCTGTGTGACCCTGGGCAAGTCACTTAACCCCCATTTCCTAGCCCTTACTACTCTTCTACCTTGGAACCAATACACAGTATTGACTCCAAGACAGAGGGTAAGGGCTGAAAAAAAGAAAAGAAAAAGTGAAGTTGGCAATCTTATTTGACTGCCTCACTTAAATCCAATTCACCCTCAAGTTAAGATATCACCTTGTAATAGCAATGGTTATCTTTGAAGGATGAACAACAGCATCACTATTTTCTCCTATATTTAAAGCTTTCTGAGTAACTATGGGATTAAAGCAAGGATATTCACTCTCTTTTCGATAATTTGATACAGTTCTAGAAATGCTAGCAAATGCAATAAGGCAATAGAAAGAAATTAAAGGTAGAAAGATAGGCAAAGAGGAAACGAATCTATTCCAATTTGTTAGTAACCTGATGATTCATTTAGAAAATCATAGGTATTCAACAAAAAAATCCATAGCAATTAGTACCTTGAGCAAAGTTTCTGGCTACAAAATAACCCCACAAAATTAACATTTCTGTATGATAAATCAAATAAGCAACAAAGGAAAATTCAATTCAAAATAGCTGCAAAATGATCAAAATGTTTAAAGTCAACCTACCAAAGTATATTCAATACTCACATAGATTCAATCACCAAATGTTCCTCAAAGAATTAAAGAATGACTTAAGTGCTAGAAGACTAGTCAGTGCTCATGACTGGGACATACCAACATTTGAAAAAATTCTATTACTTCCAAATTTAATTAACAGTTTTAATATTATACCAACCAAGCTACCAATGGGCTACATTATAGAGCTTGACAAAAAATTAATAGAAAAATTTGTTTGGAAGAACAAAAGATCTAGACTATTCTAGGATATTTCATGTCTTTATGAAATAGAGCTAAAAAAATTCATTTGGAGAGGCAAGTAATATTGTCCCCATTTTGCAGATAAGAATATTGGGGCAAAGTGGCCCACTCAGGTAAATGAAGATAGTAAGCACTGGAGTTAGATTTGAACTAGAGTCTCTTCATCAGTGTACTTTATACCTTAGTGTGAATAATTCATTTCAGGATGATCTTGACTAATATCTGAACAATGAAAGAACCTAAATTCTGAAGGGGAAGAAAGGGTAGGGGGAAAGAAAGTAATTTTGAAGAATTGTGTAATATTGCAGAGGGTCAACTTAGAGGTGCTAGAATCTGTATTGACATCAATAGGGGCCCAGTCAGGAGAGGGAAACAAAAAGGGATGTGAGAAGGGCTCAGGACAAACTTATACAAATTGGCAATTTTTCAGAGGACCATCCCTGGATTCAGTCATAAAGTTGTAGTTGGGTATTAGATATCCAGCTGAAGCATTTAGTAAGTGCTTATACTGTGCTATTAGGAGGGAAGACTACAAATAAGGGAGAACAATTTTTCTACTGAAAAGAGTCTGCTTTATTGCTACTTAACTCATGCACTGTTTCAGGAAAGACTGAGCTGCTTTTAAAAACATAGTACCTAATCAACCCCCATCAAAAATTCCCTGTGCAATATTAGGCAAAGTTGTACATAAACCTTTCCGGGCTTCATAAACCCCATATGTAAAGTGGAAATAACCCCTATATACACTTTATGTTATTTTGGCTTCATATTAAAAATCTCTCTCTCCCTCTGCTTCTCTCCCTCTCTCCCTCTCTCCCTCCCTCCCTCCCTCTGCTTCTCTCCTCTCCCTCCCTCCTCTCTCTCTCTCTCTCTCTCTCTCTCTCTCTCTCTCTCTCTCTCTCTCTCTCTCTTTCTCTCCTTATCTTCTGTCTTGGAATCAATAATAAGCATCAGTTCCAAGGCAGAAGAACAGCAAGGGCTAGGTAATTGGAGTTAAGTTACTTGCCCAGGGTTACATAGTGTGAATTTTAGATTTACTCCACCCTGCTTAGTCTTAAGAATTTTAGCAACCAGGAATGTATACACCCCCCACTTAAGTATTAACTGTGGGGGAGGAAGGTCTATGACCTGCATTGCTAGCAAGTGACAAATCAGAAAAAACTGACTGACCCCCTTGGGTTGTCCAAAGCCAAGTTTAAGCCACCATTGGTACATGTGAGACACAGGAAGTGATGAAAAGAACTGCCTTTATATTTTGTGTCACTTCTTGTGAGAGGGCTTTTGCCGTGGAACTTGACTTGGTGGAGTGTGGGACCTCAGACTGCTTCCCTGAAATGACCATGTGGTGAGTGATAAGGCTGACTCCCCTTTCCCTTGACCTTTCTGAAGGCACCAGCCTCCAAGGAGGCCCCTCATCTTGGAGGAGGTCTTGTGGCTAGAAGTCGAGCTAGATTTAATCTTCTGGGAAGACCCCTTGGCTGAGGCCTCTGAACTCCTCCTGGCTCAGACCAGGCTGGAGCAGATCTTCCCCTTTCTCTCTCTCTCCCTCATTCTTAATTTCTTCCTGCTATTGTAAATAAACCACCATAAAATTCCATTCTGACTTGAGTATTTCATTGGGATTTAGAATTTAAATCCCTGGCGATCAACTAAAAAAATATACTCAGTCTTAACCCTAAAATTTACCCTTAATAATAGCTAGGAAATGTCTAAGGTCAGACTTGAACCCAAGATCTACCATCTCCAGGTCTTGCTCTCTGTCCACTGAGTCACCTAGCTGCCTCAAGAGTCTGTAACAGAGTCCAGATTTGAACCCCAGGCCTTTGACTACAAAGCCAGCATATTTTTTGCTACTGTACCACACTTCCCCCTTATACATAAGCTTTTTTATCCAGAGATTTCAGCACTAGAAAAGACCTTAGAGATCAAACTATCTTATAGATGGGCAGTGACTTGCCTGAGGTCACAATAAGTAAAAGTTCAGTTTTATTTTCATGCTAATTAATACAATATTTTAAAGCAAGAATCCTCATAAGTGGCTCAGTATGAATTCTTGATTATAACTTCAAAAACCAGAGCAATTCAAGACTCTGATTCAGATTTTCTACCAAATTCCTAACAATTCAAACTATCCAAAAGGTGATAGAGTTGCTCCACAAACACCTCATTGCTAAATTTCTTTTTTTCTTCTCTTTTCTTTCTCTTTTTTTTTTGGGGGGGGGGGTTAAAATAAAACTTTTGTAGAATATTTACACTCTTGAATCTATTGTTATCCCACCAGAAACTATGTTTGGATTATGAGTACACTCTGTATTAGATCTACTACTAATCCCATGTAGGTGTGTGGGGACTTTCTAGATATCTATCTTATTTTAGCTTTTCTAAAGTTCTATTTATCTTTTTAACTTCTTTTTTTTTGTTGTTAGATTTATCTAGTTCTGAATGGGAAAGATTAAAGTCTGCTGCTATTATTATTTTTCTATCTATTTCCATGTGTATTTCATTTAGTTTATTCTTTAAAAATCTGGGTGATACAACACTTGGTGCATTGCTAGATTTATTTCCAAGAAGATGAATGATCACTTGTAGGAAGAAATCCCTTTTCAGTTATGGTTTAAGCACAGTAATTTCGGAGGTCTCTTGCAGTTCAGAAATTCTGTGATCCCAATAGGCTGACTTTCTTCCAAATTGAAAGTTAGTTCTGTACATACTGTTCCCATTATCCCCAGGGATTCACAACAAGGAGGTCTCAGCTCAACATCCCGTGAGATTCATCATCTCACGTGTACCATCAGCCTCTGATGTTCTTCCTGAATGTCCTTGCCTTTGTCAGAGCATTAACACGTTGAACATATTTGTGTGTTAGTCATTATTACTACCAGGTTTTCAAAAGGATTATGTAGCATGCATATTTATGAGACAAGCTCAGACAAAGACTACCACATTTTAAAAGATGCAATTAGCTCAAAAAAGTTCAGTTTTATTTTCATGCTAATGAATACAATATTTTTAAGCAAGCTAATTGGTTTTCCCAGGCTTCAATAGAGACTCCCTACTCATTAGGCCTTCTAGATCCCTTTTCAAAATTCACTTAGAAGAGAGCTTTTTTTTTTTAACTTTATAAGACAATTTTAGAAGTTTCCATCTGTGTCTGCCACTACCCACCCCTTTTTCTTTCCCCTGTGCAATTCTCAAGATGAATGTCAAGGACCTTTCATTAGGGTTACTTTCTTGAGCCATCTCTGGGTGGAAATGCAAAGCATTAAAACACAGAAAAAGGGATATCATGTCCTTCCTCCTCCTCCTCCTCCTCTTCCCCACCACCTTTCTTCTCATCTATCTTTCTCCTTTCTTCTCTCCCTCTTTCTTCCTCTCCCTTGACTAGTTAGATTTCATAGGGGGAAAATTACAGCTATTTTATTTAATATTAAAAACCTAACCCAAAAAAGGTCTCCCTCAGACAAAACTCTCATTGAAGAGAAGACTTTGGGTTAGTGGAAGCAGGAGACTCTTCTGAAAGGTTCTACAGCAAATCTCCCCTCAGCAACAAGACTCCCTGATTCATAGACTCAAAGGTGTAAAGCTAAGGAGAGGGGTGGCTGAGTATCACAGTGGATAGAGTGCCAGGTCTAGTGTCTGGAGATTGTGGGTTCAAATCTGACCTCAGATACTTCCCAGTTGTGTGACCCTGGGCAAGCTACCTAACCCCAATTGCCCAGCCCTTCCCACTCTTCTGTCTTAGAATTATTACTTAGAATTGATTCTAAGACAGAAGTTTGGAGTATTTAAAAATTAAAATAAAGTTAAAGGGACCTTAGAAGTCATTTAAATTCAACTCCCTCATTTTACAAATTGAGGAAACTTGAGACCAAGAGTTTAAATTATTTGCCCAAGGTGACAAAGTCAGTAACAGAACCCAGATTTGAATTCTAGTTCTTTGACTACAAAGCTAGCATACTTCCACCTTATTCATAAGCTTTTTATTCAGAGATTTTAGCCCTAGAAGGTATCTTAGAGATCAAACAATCCAAGGTCATAGCCAGTAACTAGGAGAAATGAACCATGAACTGAGATCTCCTGCCTCCTAGGGCAGTGTTCTTTCTAATACACCACAAAACCTCCTTAGAATAGGCTGCCTTGGGTTGGTTTTGTTGTTGTTTTGTTGTGTCTGAGTCTTTGTGACTCCATTTGGAGTTTTCTTGGCAAAGATACTGGAGTGGTTTGCTATTTCCTTCTCCAGCTCATCTGACAGATGGGGAAATAGAGGAAAGCAGGATTAAGTGACTTGCCCAGGGTCACACAACTAGTAAGTGTCTCAGGCCAGATTTGGATTCAGGAAGATGAGGCTTCCTGACTCCAGTCCGCCTAGCTGCTCTGCCTTGAATTGTTAGCTGTCCTCAATCCAAGTTCTATTATGTTGGCATGCCCACACAAAGTTTCAGAGGCCATTGACAAGGAGTTTGAAAGTGGGGGATGTAAAAGCGATGTGAAGGGGACAGCTGGGTGTCTCAGTGGATGGAGAGCCAGGCCCAGAGACAGGAGGTCCTGGACTCAAATCTGGCCCCAGACACTTCCCAGCTGTGTGACCCTGGACAAGTCACTTAACCCCCATTGCTTAGTCCTTACCACTCTTCTGCCTTGGAACCAAAACACAGTATTAATTTTAAGATGGCAGGTAAGGGTTTAAAAAGGGGGGAATGGAGTGGGATGTGAAAAGAGAGGTTAGGAAAATTGTGGCTGGCTTGAGGCAACCAGTATCTCTCTCTGTCGCTTTCTTTGTCTCTCTCTGTCTCTCTCTCCAGCTGCCTTCTTTGAGATCCAGTGACATTCACCTCTTTGCTGTTCCATACATGAGAGTCTCCATCCCCCAACTCTGGGAATTTGAAGGGACTTCCTCCCATACCTGGAACTCTCTCCCTCCTCTATCCACCTCCTACCTTCCCCCTCTTCCTTCAAGTCTCAGCTGGTGTTCTACTTTCTGTCGGCCCTCCATAGCGCCCGCTCTCTGGTGGCGATCTCTAATTTATCCTGCGTCCGTCTTATTTGTCTGTCCCTCCTTGAAGTGTAAGCTTCTCGTGAGCAGGAACATGGGGGTAGGGGGGTCTTTCTTTGTATCCTGGGCCCTTAGCACGATAATTGTTAGTTGACTTGACTTGACTTGGCTCAGGGAGAGCAGTTACTTTGGGGAGGAAGTATAACACCCCAGGAAGAAACCCCGTCCCCAAAAGTTCTGGTGCCTTAGGACATAACTCCAGTCACCCTGTATTCCTATCAGAGTTGTGAAGAAGGAGGGAGGCCATCTGGACATGAAGAATCCGACGTTGTTCAACCAACAAGATCAGGGAGTTCCTTAGAGTAATGTTCAAGACAGCATCCCCTAGCTGCAGCCCTTTCGAGCCAGATCTGAAGGAGGGGTGGGCGATAGAGGGGGTAGAGGGGGCAGGGTGCCTAGGGACCCTGTCCTGGGAAAGCTGACCCCACCAGAATCTGGAAGGCAAAGGCACTGCCCCAAGGACGACCAATGGGGAAGAGACGTCCAAACGCTCCTCTATCAATCTGCTCACAGGCCTAATTGGCTTTAGATTTATCAAAGTTATTTTTAAAGGGGAATTTTATATGAAGGTAATTATGCTCAGCTGAACTAATTGTATTAAACAATGCTGCCTTAATGACAAACAAATCTGTTATTAATTTGTAACCGGGTAGCTATTTCATTCAATTTACAGTATCAGTAATGAGGCCTGTGGCCAAAGCTGAATAGAAACAGCATTCCTGCTTGGAAGGCAGCATGGTAGAGTGGAAACAGCTCCAGAATGGGAGTCCAGAGACCTGGGTTTTAATCACAATTCTGCCATAACAAAGTTAGAAGAGGCCTCAGAGGCCATCTTGTCCAACTTGTACATAATCACAATCTCCATATTGTACATAATAATCAAATAATTATTCAACATGTATTTAAGTTCCTACTATGTGCCCAGAAGAGAAAGGAAGGAAGGAAGGAAGGAAGGAAGGAAGGAAGGAAGAAAGAAAGAAAGAAAGAAAGAAAGAAAGAAAGAAAGAAAGAAAGAAAGAAAGAAAGAAAGAAAGAAAGAAAGAAAGAAGGAATGGAGAGAGGGAGGGAGGGAGGGAGGAAAACAGTTCAATACATTCTATCCAGGAGACAATAGACATATAAATGTAAGATTTTAGGACTGGAGGAGGGGAAGCACCACAACCTGATGGTATTAGAATAGTCCCAATATGAATAGTGATTCTTAAGCTGAACTTAATGATTTGAGAGCCAGACCTAGAGAAGGTCCTGGATTCAAATTTGGCCTCAGACATGTCCTAACTATGTTACCCTAAGCAAGTCACTTAACCACCATTGCCCAGCCCTCACCACTCTTCTGCTTTAGGAACAATATACAATATTGATTCTAATATAGAAGGCAAGAGTTTTAAAAAGAAAAAAACTGACCTCAGGTTCCCTATCTGCAAAATTAGGGCATTGCATTGAATGATCTCTAAATCTATAATCTACTCAGTATTATAAAACCACCCTAAAGGTTTATATTGTCTGTTAGAAGGAGATAAACTTGAGCCTCTTAGGCAGTCAAGCTCCTTTCCATCTGACAAGTTGTCTGAATACTCATATTTGTAGCAGAAAGTACTTAAAGATATTTACTTTCCATTTTATGCTTCAATCCTTTGCTGTTCTTCCGGCTCCAGGGCTGAAGGAAAATGTTCTTTTTTTTTTTTTTCAAAAAAGTTCACTCTCTAGTCTAACCAGTCAAATCAATGACATATATTAAATATTTACTATATATCAGCCCAGAAACTTCAAGTATTCTTGATACTCCCCTAATGCTGCCACCTCTTGGAACAAGAGGCTTTGTTGTCACCTCTCTATGGTTTCCCATCTTAAGTTTGAGTCTGGAAAGATGGTTAATGTACTAAATGTGTAGGCCTGACTCTCCACAGACAAAAGCTTATTCTTAGCTCTGGGCTCTGTGCTTGTTGTTCTCTGAATCCCTCTCTCTAGGCATTTTATACACACCTCGAACACAAAATAATCCAAAGCTTATCTTTCCTCTAAAAAAAATCTCCTCCTCCTCCTCTTCATCCTCCTTCTCCTTCTTTTTAAATCAAAATCACCACCATTCTTTTAGTTAAAAAGGTTTGCTATCTAGGAGTCATCCTTGAATCTTGATTTTCAATCACAACCCCTCTTGCACCTACTCTCCTCAACGCCCTCTCATATTTTATTGATTTGACCTCCACACTATTTTTGCATCCATCCCCTTCTCTGCACTTATACCACAATCACTCATTAGCTTTCCCTAGGACTATGACAAATATCCTTGTTGCTCTAACTATATCTAGTCTCTCCTGTCTCCAGTCCATCCACAAAACAGAAACTTAATTAATATTCCTAGAGTAAAAGTCTGAAATGTCATGTCCCAGCTGAAGAACTTTAAGTAATTTCTTTGGAAATTAAAATATTTCAAAATATAGGAATATTATTGTACTAAAAGAAATGACAAACAAAATGGTTTCAGTGTAAATAGGTCCACACGTATGTAGGCCCAGGACAAATCTGTCCTTAATGCTCACTAAGCATTAATGGACATGTTCACATATTCCATAGAGAAATCTGATCATGGTCCTAAACAAAAGGCACTCATCCTTAGAACCCCCTTTGCTAATTTTCTCCCTCAGATAAACTAGAAGCTCCTAGAGGGCATGGACATGAGCTTTTAGTCTCCCCCACAATACCCAGTACAGAATGGGACATTTATTAGATACTCAGAAAACACTCATTAACTTAGATATTGGAGAAAAAGAAATTAGATGCCAAATAATATACTGTAAATAGGAAAATTAGGCCCTGGTTAATTTAACCCACTTAATCTAAGTAAAAGGTGATCTATTAGCTACTTTCTATACCATACCCTTTCGCTTTTGGATGCTGTATTAACCTCAGTCATTATTAGTCAACAAGAGGAACTCTTGCAGCCCCTTCCTCTCCCTCTACCACTGACTTGAAATTGCCTCAAAATTGGGTGGGAGATTAATGGTAGGCAAAATATTTTGACGATGTCTATTACCATCTCCAAGATAGCACAAAATGGTCTCAGAGCAGGGAAGACTTAAAACCAGAGACCAAAGCCCGGGCTTTACATATCAGGCAACCTCACCATCCCCCTTTGAGACAGCTAAGCTCAGCAGCAAAATTCAATATGAACATCTGATCTTATTGCTGCAATGGAAGCTTTAATTTGCTGGCTTATAGAGTTGGTAGAAGAAGTTCTAATAATGTAGAAACGTAAATAATACCAAAGAGAGTTCGCATTATGATAACTTTCCAATTAAAATGGATTAATAGAGAAGAAACAGCAGAGGTAGCGTCTAGACAACATATTACTAAATCCTTGGAGAAGGTTATGGAAAAGAGTTGGAGGAGGGGGTAAAGGGGAATGTATCAGAGCTGGACTATTAGTTGGTTGCCACCTCTCAGTTTCATTTAAGGGAGACCAAGCAGTTTCCCCAAACTCTTTCCTTACCAAAAAGGTTTTTATATTGGAGTCTGTGAACTTTATTTTTTTAAAATATGTTGATATCTGCATTTCAATATAATTGGCTTCTTTTGTAATCCAGATATTTTATTTTATGCATTTTAAAACTTTTTTTTTTGAGAAGAGATCCAAAGGCTTTACCAGATTGCCAAAAAAGAAGGTTCAGAATCTCCGCCCTACAAACTTTCTCTCTACCTGAAATTCTACCTTCTCTCCAATGTATGTTTTTTTGGAGGGTAAGAATATCAATTTATTGATTACACTAGCATTTAGCCAACAAATTAATAGTTCTTAATGATTGAAAACCCAATATATCATCTTAAAGAGCTACCAAGAGCAATGAAAGGTTAAGTGGCTTGCTCTAGGTCACATTGCCAGTATGTCAGAGGTGGAACCTGAATTCCAATCTCCCTAGCTGCCTTGCTTCCTCTTGCAGTCTCGGATCCGACATGGCAATCCATTGATTATAAGCATATTAATTAGAGAAGGAAAAGGAACTAGCCAGTAATGAAGCAGTAAAATATTAAATTGGAGCAGAAATGAAGAGTAAAGAAAAAGATAATGACCTCTATGAGATCCCCAAATAAATATGGTTTCATTTTCTTTCCTTTCACACTGATTTAGAACTCAAACTCCACCAAAACCCAAAGCTCTGATAAGGGAGGCACAGGCAAATTCTCACCAATCTGATTGTACTCCTAGATTGGCTCCAGGGATGAAAGGTTCCGTAATGGGTCTGAGTCTGTTATCTGACACTTTGATTCTGTTCCCATATTCCGGTCTGTGCCCTATTCATTTTTAGCAGCTCCTGGTTGCTGGTTCCGTCAAGATCTCCCAAATTTACTAAGTGCTTCCCTTCTCAGCTGCCATTCACCAATTTTTCCATAGCCAGAATGTCTCATCTTCCTCTGCTTTAGGTGGGTCTCAGAATGTATGAACGACAACAAAATCTGCTCTTGACCCTTCTCTTCCTTGAAAGTCTCCATGGCTCTATGTGGTAAAGGACCTCAGGACAAATTCCATTTCTCCACTATCTCCCCAGCATTATTTCTGCATCTAACCCCAATTGTGCCATGGACACACAGCTTCATACAAAATAAACTCCTTGTTCTCTTTGGACCTAGGCATCCTGAGAAATGTCGTCCTTTCCTACCCCCGTTATGCCTTTTACACTATAAAAAGAGTCCAAGTTCTCAAACTTTCTCCTTTTAGTGAGGCAAAAACAGTTTTCATCAGTTCTAGCTTAGAAGGCATTCTGCTCCCTCTGCAGTTGTAAAATGTCCCAATTTCATAAAGACTTCATTGTCAATATTTTAGTAAGAAAATATTTGAGTGTTTGCATTTGGATGCATTGATGATCCTAGAGAAGCAACTAGAGCAGGAAGAGTGCTTGATGGTGAGCCAGGAAATCTGATTCTGGTCAGTTTCCTGCCCTTCACTAGATGTTAGACATTGGACAGACCTCATCCAATCTCTCTGGGCTTCAGTTTGCTCAGCTACAAAAGGAAGATATTACATAAGGGCGTGTTATTCTATGACTCTCAAATCTCAAATGCATAAACCTTAATAAGAAATTATCTTAGAGATCATCTAGGTCTAATTATCTCACTTCTAGACTATTGTGCACTATTTCAATAGCTCCTGGTTGGTCTCTCTAGCTCATGTCTCTTTCTGCTACAGTCTGTCCTCCGCTCAGTAGTCAACATCATCTCCCTAAATCACAGATCTAATTATGTCATGTCCCTATTCAACAAACTCCAGTGACTCTCCTCACTTGGAAAATCAAATATAACATCCCATCAAATATAACATTTGAAAAATAAATATAACAAATATGAGTTGGCATTCAAAGCTCTTTGTGACCTGGCCCCTTTCTACCTGTCTTTTTATTTCTCATATCACCATTTCCTCCACATACCTTAAGAGCCAGGACATTGGCTCTATTGGCTTTCCTCCTAACCTGGAATTCTCTCCCTCCTCATCTCTGCTTCTTCCCTGGCCTCTTTCAAGTCTCAGTTAAAGTGTCATTTTCTATAGAAATCATTTTCTGATCCATCTTAATTAGAGTGGCTTCCCTTAGTTGATTATTTCCAGTTTTTTCTGTATGTGGTTTATTTGTATAAGGCTGTATTTGCATGCAGCCTCTCCTATCAGATTGGGAACTCCTTGAAGGCAAGGGCAGTCCTGTTCTTTGCCTGGTGTTTAGTACAGTATCTCGCACATAACAGTAGACTCTTAACCAATGTTTGCTGAGTGACCCTCTTGTTTTATATATGAGAAGACTGAAGCCAAAAGAAAGAAAGTGATTTGTTGGGAGTCACACAAATGATGAGTAGCAGAGCCAAGATTCAAACCCAAGGCTTCTGGCATGAGACCTAGCACTCTTTTCATGATGCCTCTCTGTGAATGAAAACGGATGCATGTTGAGCTATGGTGATGTTTTCTCATTGTCCAATCAGGCTAGAATTTCACATTTATGCCACCTGAGAAGACTCCCCAGCTCTTTCAGTCCCTTGGCCTGACCTCCTAAAAATACATTTTCCTTTGTAATCACCATAAAATAGGAACACTAAGAGGTATGTGGGGTAAACTGGGAGGAATCCTTAAGAAACTTTAACCACATGTTCATTTCCTCTTCTATAAGGTCTCTAGGCAATTTTTATACCAGAAGTAGATTCAGATTATAATATAATATTAAATAAAATTCATATCAATCTTGGTTTAATTTTGAAAAGTCGGGAGCAGAGGAGCCTTTTTTTCCTTGAGACCACTCTTGCATTTTCTTCTTCTTCTCTCTGTTTTTCTTTCTCCCTTTTAAATCAATAAACATTATTTTTTGTTTTTATCTTTAATTTAATTTTTTTTTACCAATTACATGTAATACATTTTTACACAAGTTTTCCTAAATCATATAATCAAACTTATCTCCCTCCCTTCCTTTCCCCCTCCCTGTGCTGGCAGGTGATTCAATCTCAGTTACACATGTATTATGAAAACAGTTCTCATTATTTTTTTAACCCTTACCTTCCATCTTGGAATCAATACTGTTTATTGGTTCCAAGGCAGAAAAGTGGCAAGGGCTAGGCAATGGGGGTTAAGTGACTTGCCCAGGGTCACACAGCTGGGAAATGTCTGAGGTCAGATTTGAACATAGGACCTCCCATCTCTAGGCCTGTCTCTCAATCCACTGAGCTACCCAGTTGCCCTCAAAACAGTTCTCATTATTAAGAGTTTATTATGTGCCAGGTAATGTGCTAAGCATTAGAATCTTTATTGCTTGGTTTCTGTCTGTCTCCATCTCTTCCTCTGTCCCTGTCTCTCTCTGTCTCACTGTCTCTCTTTGTCTTCTCTGTCCCTGTTTCTTCCTGTCTCTTTCTGTATCTCTTCTCTTTCTCAGTCTCAAGTCACGATAACAATCATTTGTAAAATGCCTACTATGTGCCAGGCAGTGTGCTAAACGTTGTCTCTGTTCTCTCCATGTATCATCTCTCTCCATGATCTCTCCTTCTGTCTCTGCTCTATCTCCCTCCCTCTGATCTCTTTTCTCTTTCCCTTTCTAACAAAGCAGTTAGTCAACTGGCAAGCTCACTTTTTCCATAGTTCCTCCAAATATGATAGTACCTCTTTTTCAAGCCACCTAGAAATTCTTTCCTCAAAAAATGCTAGAAACACACAACGCAGAGACAAGAAACATTGAAAGGAGACAAATGTCTAAATGAGAGAGAGAGAGATACAAAGACAGACAGCGATAGCAACCCTTCAAGTCTACAGCAAATTACAAGGAATTTATTAGTGATTCTAAGCCAGCGGGATGCCAGCTAAATTTAATATGGATCTATATACAAAGAAAGTGCCTGTACGCCATGATGAATATTTAATCATGCGTGGATCAGGCAATTTTGCAGAAGTAATTAAAAGCAGGCTTTTGTTTATTGCTCAAAAATTATAGCAACCCTGCTGACCCAGAGTTACAAATACAGTGACTTATTGAACATGCTACCTACTGACATTATGTTATTAAAGAGAGATCAGGGGCAGTTTTTTTCTCTTCCCTTCAGAAGCTAATGGTTTTATTAACACTATTAAAACAACTACTTGGCATGCCCATACAGAGAACCTCTGAGCAGAAAATAAAATGAAGATGAAGCAGAAAGGTTAAGAGAAAACCTGGCAGACCAAGGCATCTCTCTCCTCTCTTCCATTCTCCTAAAATCAGGAAATAGTTATTAACCACTGTAAGGAGTTAAATTAATGATTTGACTAAAATATATGAGAATTGTAAGATAATACTGTGGTCACTGATTTTAAAATTAATACAACTCAAGTCAAAATGACTTTTAGCAGCTTTTATCTACAAAGAGGTGGAGAGAGTGAAAGTAGAGAAATGTAAAAGAGGGTAGAGTAAGAAGTCTAGATTATCACCCTAAATGTTGCTCCAGTCCCTAGCTCAACCCACTCAGGGGTCACAGGGATTGTTAACCCCTCAGCCAGAGAACTTGGTGGTGAATTACGCAAAAGTGCAACCCATGAGGCCTCCTCCAATAAGGGAGGCCTATCCAGAACTAATCTCTCCAGAAGCCAGGAAAGGAAGGTCAGCTTTTCACTCACCAGGAGAAGATCCAAAGGGAAAAGATGTAGGAGCAGTCTTACCAGAAACAGTCTAAGAGCCAGAGTCCCATATCCAAGTGAAGCCAAAGACCAAAGTCCCAAAAGAAGTCCTAAAGGAAAAGATCCTCTAACCCAAAAATTCAAGACAAAGACCTCTTGGACAGGAAGTTTATCATCTTTTATAATCCTTTTTTTAACGTCCCTTCCTCCAATTTATGGGGACCAATTACAGTCTTTAAATTTACTTAGCACTGCCCAGGGGGTGGTCAGTTGTTTCTGAGTTGTCACCCATTTTAGCAAGTGGCTTGTGGACCTCCCCTACTTAGTGTTAAGTAGGGGTATTTTCAGTTTTTGTTGATTAATTTAAAAATAGGCAAGGGGAAAGTCAATTTCGTCTTCACACCACCCAGATCAATTCAGAAGACTCTCCCACCTACCTAGGAGTGATTAGGATGTAGTAGTTGCTTCTTCCATTTATTTTATTAGTGTTATATAATAGTAATAACAATGTCAGTTTATATTTACATATTATACACATTTTATTTTATGTATTTTTTACATATTTTATGTATTTTGCAGTTTACTAAGTCAGTCAATGACTGTCATCCTGCAAACTGGAAGAGTCCAAATTAGTGATATCCTTTGATTCATGAATAAACTGGATTTAAGAGAGATAGAGTTACACAGAGTTGTCAGTCTCTCTTTCTCTTCCAGAATCATCCAAGCCCAGTAACAAGACATAAGTCACTGTGTCTGGAGATGGTCCAAGATGCAGGGAATGACATTGGTATCTTCAGTGTCTTGCCAAGCTCTAAGCACTTCACCATGCCTGCTTTGATTGCCTCCATGGTCCTTGGAACAAATGGTTCTCATCTGCCTGATCTGTCAGGGGAAATCTTCACCTGCTTGGGGTAAATGTCCCCTAACTCATGCCTGACACTGGTCGGTTACTCTTAACCTGGCTTATCCCATCTCCTGGGATGGTTTTACCAGGGTATGACCATTGCTTATGCAATAGCTTCTTGGAGCCATAGGTGGGAGCTGAGTAGCTGGTGGAAACCAAAGGAAAAAATCAACCCTGAAAAGGGCTCCACAAGCCCTCTCCCCTAAGGTACCAGTCTTCCCAAAACACCTCGTACCCCCTAGTTAGTCAATAAATATCTATTAAATGTCTGCCATGTTCCAGGATCTGGGCTAAACACTGAGAATGCCAAAAGAGACAAAAGGCATCTGCTATCCACAAGGAATTTACCATCTAATGGGAGAGACAATGAGCATAGTTCTTTCCTCATCACAATTCTGTGAGGTTGGGAGTACAAATATTATCATCATCATTTCATGCCCAAGAAAAGTCCTTGAGTTAAAAAGATTGTGTCTTATTCCAGAAGGGAAGAGAAACAAGAAAGGGGGATGAGGAAGAGGAAGGGGGAGAGGAACAGAAGATTTCTAGGCATTCATTTGTCATCATCTACCAGGGATATCACTAAGGCTAAGATTAGCCATGCCCTGATTCCCTTCACATATGGATTAGAAGAAAAACAGGTGACCAACACTAACCTTGGCTCCATTCATTAGAACTAATAGAATATCTCCTTAAAAAGAGTCTGAACCCTTGAGATATAGAGAATGAG
Source organism: Monodelphis domestica (assembly GCF_027887165.1). Taxonomy (NCBI): domain Eukaryota; kingdom Metazoa; phylum Chordata; class Mammalia; order Didelphimorphia; family Didelphidae; genus Monodelphis; species Monodelphis domestica. Next base: position 161,644,402 of record NC_077227.1, on the reverse strand, counting down.
AATACCTGACTCCTTTAAATAAGAACCCAGCTGTTAGAATTCAAAGGAACTGATTATTATGGGAAAATGATTGATTATTTATGAATAGAATTATAGTTTATAAGGTTAGTAATAAAAATGGATGTAATATATTTAGCTCTTTTTCTATAACTTTATAAGCCAGCACTTTGCAATAAAGTGTGACTCATTTATGGGACAGGGATGTGCCCTCTAAGGCAAAAGGCCTGTGTTCCCTAAGTGGAAGGCCTGGGCCCTCTAAGAAGAAGGCCTGTGTTCCCTAAATGGAAGGCCTGGGCCCTGGAAGCAGAAGGCCTGTGTTCCCTAAGTGGAAGGCCTGGGTCTTCTGAGCAGAGGGTGTACCAACATAGACTACATATAAAGCATATCCAGATGAGTGGTGAAGGCCTTGGACCTTTCCTTACCACATATGGCATATCTGGAGGAGCAGTGGTGGCCTTGGGTCTGTGAAGATTGGATTTGGCTCTCCCCTGATTGTAACAATGAAGGTACTTAGCTCTTCCTTTATTGTGAAGATTAAATTGTAATCCCCTGTCTATTTTTAGATTTAAATCCCCAAAAAGTATAAATCCAGTATTTAAAGTAGATCTACCCATTTTAACCACAAAAAGGTATGAACCAACCACAAAAGGTATGAACTAACCACAAAAAGGTGTGAACTAACCACAAAAGGTGTGAACACCCATATCATACATTGAGTGGGAGGTCTGTGACCCATGTGTGAAAGAATGGGCAGTTCTGGAGAGGAGCATTGGCTGTGATTGGTAGATATAAATTTTAGGGGAGGTGACACAAGAGAAAAAGGTCTTTTAATAATGGTAACAGACACACAGAGATCATCATTTCAGTCACTCAGAGTTGGACTGGAAGACAATCACTTGGCTTGGAGTAAAGAACAGTCACTCGGAGCGGGAGGAAAGACAGACACTTAAGGAGAGACTGGAAGGCAGACACTCAGACTTGGAGTGAAGACACTTGGCTGTGGAACTGGACCCCTGGAGGAGCTCATGCAGGAGACCTCAGACTGCTTTCCTTTTAGACAGTAGCCCTGGTGAGTGTAAAGGCTGACTTTTTCCTTGCCCTTTCTGGAGGTGTGAACCTCTGAGAAAGGCCCATCGTCTTGAGACTCCTTTCCCCTGACTTGTGCCTTAGAATTTCTACCAGGCTCAGAGGAAGCCAGAGCTTTCTCAATCTCTTTCTCCCCTTTTCTCTCTTCCTTAAAATATTTCTTCTATTAATTCCATTTACTTGAATAATTCATTTTGGGATTTAGAAATTAAATCCCTGATGACCACCAATTAAATATTCAATCCAACCACATAAAATTAATAGACCTTTCATGATTTTGAGGTTGTGCCCTATTGATAACCTTGAGATCTTGTATGGTATAATGTTAGGGTACATAAAGAATGGGAAACTCCATTGTCTTAGGTGTGAGGAAACCTAAAGACCCAGCTTTACTTAAGGGCACCTGTCTCAATAAATTTGTGATTGCCTTGGAGTTTGCCTCTTTATTTTCTTTCAGATTGGCTGAAAAATATTCATAGCATGATCTAGCAATACCACTACTAGGCCTGTATCCCAAAGAGATCAAAGATGAGGACTTAGGTGTCTAATAATATTTATAACAGCTTTTGTGTGTGTGTGTGTGTGATGGTGAAGAATTGGAAACTGAAGGGATGTCCATTAAATGGGGAATAGCAAACCATGATGTGGTCTGGATTATAATGGAATACTATTGTGCCATAAGAAATGGACAATTATTAGGGCAGCTGGGTAGCTCAGTGGATTGAGAGACAGGCCTAGAGACAGGAGGTCCTGGGTTCAAATCTGGCCTCAGACACTTCCCAGCTGTGTGACCCTGGGCAAATCACTTGATCTCTATTACCTAGGTCTTACCACTCTTCTGCCATGGAACCAATACACAACATTGATTCTAAGATGGAAGGTAAGGGTTTAAAAAAAATGAACAATCACAAAAAAAAACTGGAAACACTTAAATGAAGGGATACAAAGTGAGCACAACCAGGAGAACATTCTACACAGAAACAGCAATAATGTTCAACGATCAACTGTGAATGCCTTAATTATTATCAGCAATGTGAGCATTCACGATAGCTCCAAAGGACTCATGATGAAAAAGACTATCCACCACCAAAGAAGGAACAGAGCAGATTGAAGCAAACTATTTTTCACTTTATTTCCTTTGTGAGTTTTTAAATATAAACAATGTTATCTTTCACAATATGATAAATATGGAAACATATATTATATGATGACATATATATAGCCTATATCATATTATCTGCCTTCTCAAAGAAGGAGAGAGAACATGCATCACCAAAATGTCAGAAAGTGATTATTAAAAATTATATCTACATGTAATTGGGAGAAATATAATAAAAAATAATAAATTTAAAGAGTCTACAAAGTCCTTCAGACACTTTTCCAAGCCCCTAGACACTGTGTAGCTGTGCAACCCTGGACAAGTCACTTAAACTCTTTTTGTATCAGTTTCCCCATCTGGAAAATTGGAATAATAACAATAGCGCCAACCTCCCAGGGTTGTTATAAGGATCAAATGAGATAAGAATTGTAAAGTGCTTACTTAGCACAGTGTTTGGCATATAGTAAGTGTGATTCATAGTAACATTCTGCTTTTCTGGAAAGCAGTCTTCAATCCTCCCAAACACAACCCTTAAACATGAATGTGAAAGAGGCCTCTGAACAGCTGGAATAGCTCATGCAAAGCTCCTATATGGAAGCCCACCTTAAAAGGAGCTCAAAGACTTTTATTTTATGCAGATTTCCAACAAGTCTGATTATTGTCTGAAACATAGCACATTAGAATAGACAAGTTTTTGATGAAGGCAGAAAGAAGGAAGGAAGGAAACAAGCATTTATTAAGTGTCTTCTATACTACGGTGCTAAGCACGTTAGCATTCTATCCACTGTGCCGGTGGGCTTTTCCAAGCAAATACATTGATTAGAACAAAAGTGACAACAAAAGTGAAAAGAGAGGCAATGGCGGATATAGTGTTTGTTAAATGCTACAGAAAAAAAGTATATATTTGTGGTGATGATCTTGAGCTACCAATAAAGGTACTCTATCTAACACAGTGGCTAGCCAAGAAGGGGTCAGCTGAGGCCACCATCCCTGGCAACCTTCACCTGTCTCTTAAAGTTTGCCCTGGGTTCATCATTCTAGGCTTTTGTCTATTTTCCCAACAGGGCAACTAGCCGCATGTGGCTTCAGTTCCACTCCCACAAAGGATTTTGAAGGAATAAGTCAATATATTTTTGGATCTAGACCATGGATTCTCCCCAGAAAGGAGGGAAAGTATCCAGAATACAAACATTAATTAGGTATGAAATAGGTAGCTTGATTGAATCAAGGTAACTTGATTCCCACACAGAAAAGGGAATTCCAAGGCAAAAAAAAAATATATATATATATATATACACATATATATATATATATATATATAGGATGATTGAAATAGAACCCAGTAGCATCATTACTAGAAAGAAGATTATAATCAAGCCTTCTCAGGACATTTGCAATGCTTCTTTGTGAGGAATGCTAATTAGCCATTTTATATTTCACCTGTTTCCAGTACAGCTCTATCAGCATCAAATGGGCTTTTTCTTTCTAGTAGTCTCTGTTTCTGTCTCTTTCTGACTCTCTATCTCTCTCAGAAGCCTGGGAAAGGGAAGATGCCAGCTGTCTTTTGAGAAAGGAAAGAAGGAAGGAAGGAAGGAAGGAAGGAAGGAAGGAAGGAAGGAAGGAAGGAAGGAAGGAAGGAAGGAAGGAAGGAAGGAAGGAAGGAAAGAAGGAAGGAAGGAAGGAAGGGAAGGGAAGGAGGGAGAGGAGAGGAGAGGAGAAAGAGAAAAAGAGAGAAAGAAAGAAAAAGAAAATACAAATGAGAACGACTCTATCCCATGCATAGGCTTGTCAAGTAGGTCATGAATTCAGTGCTTGTGGTTAGGTGGGGGACCATATACTACCCCTGACCCATCCCTCTGAATAGTTCAAGGAATTGGCCAGTGAGGAATTGGAGCTATCTCTTGTCTCTTTAATATATTCATGGAATTCCAGCTCAGCAACCATTTAAAGACTTTTCATCCCCATACATGGCAAACCCCCAACTTCATTAACCAACAAATATTGATTGAGCTCCTACTGTGTGCTAGGAATACTAGCAGTATTAGCACAAATATCATAGCCAGCAAGTAGACGTCAGAGATATCTGCATCTGCTCTGATGTGTCTATTGTGGGGGAATAGGGAAAGAGAAGGACTTTTTATCATGAATTCTGGGAACCAGGCTTACCTGAAGCTTCTATTTGTTTGACTGGAATGCCAACTGAGCATGCTGTAAGAGGACTGGGGAGCGGGAGGGAGGGAGAAAGGAAGAAAGTACTATAATTTTATGCTTAAGAAAGAAATGTCATAAATTTCCTTTACCACTTCCATCTAAAATGTTTAAAATAAACCATGTTTTGCCTCCTTAAAGAAGGAAGCTTCTATTACATGGGAAAAAATCTTTGTGACAGTACCAAATAAATGAGGCATTACTGTATCATGACTGTTACGAATATTCTATTTCTCTGCTGCCTTCATGGCCAATCCTAGGCTCTCCCTTTCAGAGAGAAAAGTCCAGAAATCTATGAGAATAAACTCCAGGAAAACTTCCTTCCCATCTACTTTCCTAAAAAGACTATTTCAGGAAGCAGGCCAACCAAGGACCCCATTAAAGAAGTTGCTTCATTCATACGTAGCACCAACCACATCCTCAGACAAATTGTGCCACCTGGGGAATTTTCTCAGCTGGATCTAACTTTTAATCCACTTACTTTCCTAAGTTTCTCTGACCATTAGTGAGCCAGAGAGTTTATGAATAGTAATTCCTAACAATCCCAAGAGCCTCTTTCATGAGAATCTGTTTATTCTCTTGTCAGCAAACCAAGATGGCACAGTCTGTGCATCCCCCCAAGAGGCAAAGCTTTCCCTCATAAGACTTGCTTAATTGGAAGAAAACCTCATTTCCCCCTAAATTGGTTGGGTATTGTATATCATTATCACTGACCAAGCCAGTGGGCTTGCCTTTGTGAGTCCACAAGAGAGATAACCAGGACTCTCTATCCCAGAAGACATCCTTTCTGTCCCAGAGATAAAGTTGAGTGATAATTGACTTTTGTAACCTTGCCCTACTTCTCCATCCCTCTCCTTTCTACTAACACCTCTACATTTCTACCCATTCATTTTTCATTTCTAACTTTTATTATTTTTAAATTATCCCTTTAAAAGAACTAACAAAATAATGACAGACAGCACAGTATAGAGCACAAAGAGAGAGACTAGAAGCCCTTTGCACATTATGCCTCTAGGATTGGGTGTAATATGCCATGGGAAGGCAAATTGTTACCTGAAGAGCCATAAACAGAGCGATGCCCCATGTCTACAGGTACAGGATGTTGAATACACTGTTAGATGTGATTACTGTGTTTGTTCTGCTTAACTTTCTTTGTTATAATGAAGCTTTTATTAGGGGTGAGAAATGAGGTTTCTGTGGAAATGATTCTGATGTAAAGGCAAATAGCATCAATATTTTTTAAAGGTAAACTAGCTTGGTCAAGGTGCCCTTGTTAAAGGTGCTTACTAAGATAAAGTCCTATCTCTGACACATACTAACTGCCCCACCGAGGGCAAAGCACCAAACCTCTCCAGTCATTTTCAGTCATGCCCAACCCTTTGTGACCCAATTTGGGCTTTTCTTGGCAAAGTACTGGAAAGGCTTGTCATTGCCCTCTCCAGCTCATTTGACAGATGAGGGAACTGAGGCAAATAGGGTTAAGTGACCTTCCCAAGGTCATACAGCTAGTAAGTATCTGAGACCAGATTTGAACTCAGGAAGATGAAGCTTCCTGACTCCGGGCTTGGTGCTCTGTCCACTGTGCCACCTAGCTGCCCTAGTTCCCCTCTCAAACTATAAATTATGGATGAGTTGTTGATGTCTGCATTGGTGAAGATTTCCACAGCAGAAGCTTCCTACTCTAATGAAATCAGAGGTTCAAAGATTAACCAAACAGAAAACATTCAAAACCATTTATAATTGTTTTTAAGTGTATATTTCAAGGGTATCATTCTAGATGGAAAAGAGTCTATTGTAGCAAAGGCCAATGGAAAATAGGGAAAATAGGGAGTGCGACAGGTAGAGTGAGATGATACACCACTGACCGGATCCCCTGAATGAAGGGTTCCGGGTTACTGCTCTCCTGTTAACCAATTTCTAGTTGCTGGAGAGAAGCCAGATCTGGTCCCTGCCAGTCAAATGGTCCCTGACCAAGACACAGAGTTTTCTCCCTATTTGTATGTCACTCTGGCTGCTTGTTGGGCATGGTGCCAGTCAGTCTGGATGGCTTCCTCCTCTTTCAGACAGCCGTTGAATGCTGGAAGTGAAACATCTGTGGCAGCTGCAGGGGAGAATGTGAGCAGAAATCACAGTTCCTACAGAATGTTGTGTCCCAGGTTATTAAAGTTATTAGAAAATAATTATTACAAAAATTCATAGCAGATATTGGAAAGACATCGTTATCCACAAGGCAGGATATAAGGCACAAGAAATATTATTACACAGTTTGTGTTGTACATTTTGCCTCTTAGATTGGGTGTAATAAGCCAGAGATGTGATTACCTGAAGGGCCATAACTAGAGGAGTAAAACAGCAAAAATGGACCTCAATCAGAGGTGACCCTATTAGAGGGAAACTTAGTGAGTCAAAAAATGTTCTTCCATTATAAGCAGACTGCCTAAATCACTCTGAAAAAGTCAAGGGGGGGGGGGGGGGGGAATTAAGCATATTTTGATCAAATATGGAAATAGTCAATATTGGAGGAGTTATAGGAAGATAGGCACACTAATATTCCATTGGTAGATCTGTGAATTGTGGCGATCTTTCTGGAAAACAATTTGAAATGATGTGGGAAAAGTTACTGAACAACTCATATATCCTTTGAATCACTAATAGACACACCCCAAGGAGGTCAAAGGAAAAAGAGAAGATCCTACATAGGCCAAAATATTCATAGTAGCACTTTTTGAGATAGTAAAAAAAACTGAAAATCAAATGGAGGCCTATCTATTTGCAAATGACTGAATGTGAAAGTAAATTCATTATTACTACATGATTAAATTCAGGGAAACATGGGAAAACCATATAGACTTTGATATAGAGTAAAATAAGCAAAAGCATGACAATGTACTGACTTGTTCTGCACTGTAATAACATCAATTAAAAAAAAACACTAGTACAAAGATGAAATAAAATAATCATTTTCAAATGACCTTAAAGGAGAAGATATGCACCCTTCCCTTACAGAAAGGTTTATAGGTATAAATTGCTGAATATGTCAGATGGAGTTACTGTGTTTTGATTAATTTTCTCATAATAATAGAGGTTTGATTAGGTAGTGAGGTTCAGGTATACATGGAAGTAACTTTAATGTAGAAATAAACAATATTAATATTTTTAATAAACTAGCTTAAAAATTGAATGAATGTCTATAAATTGGGGAATAAGGCAGACAAATTGTGGTATCTGATTGTAATGAGCCCTGCTGTGGTATAGGAAATGACAAGCAAGATGATTCCAGAAAAACCTAGAAAAACTTACCTGAACTGATACAAAGTGAAGTGAGCAGAACCAGAAGAACATTGTACACAATAACAGCAATATTGTTTGATGAACTGTGACTGACCTGGCTTTTATCAGCAATACAGTGATCTAAGACAATCCCAGACCAACCCAAAGATTCATGATGAAAAAAACCATCTGCCTCCAGAGAAAAAAATCAATGGAGCCTGAATACAGACCAAAACATAATATTGTTCATGTTCTTTCTCTTTTTTTTGTTCATGGTTTCTTCCACAAATTACTGATATGGAAAAATTTTTATATGATTGCATCTATATCAAATTGCTTACTATCTCAAGGAGAGGTAAGAGGAAGGGAGGATGAGAGGGAGAGAGAGAATTTAGAACTCAAAATTTAAAAAAAAGAATGTTTTTAAAAAGTAAATGAGCTTGATCAAGGTGACCTTAAACAAGATTTCATCTCACTTCAGGACAAGGAAATCTGTGGTACAGAATTTCACAAGACTACAGCTTAGAATGAGATTAGTAGAGTACATAGCAAGCCTCTGTGTCCTTGACTTGAGTATATGCTTAACATGACTAGAAAAGCCAAATGATAATTGTTGGTTGGCCAAAAAAACCAGAAGCCATCAGCAAACATGTGAAGTCTTAAATAGGTCTCTGAGGCAATATTTGTAAAGCACTTAACATAGTGTCTGACACATAGTAGGCACTTACTAAATGCCTATAGTCTGCCAATAGACTGTTGTGGCATAGAACACTGCTTATCAAGTTTAGTTAAGAAGAACATGGAGGCATGAGAGAAGTACCAGATTCTATCCAAGACTAAGACTTTTTTTTAATCATGCAAAACACTTCGTTTTTGTAAGAGCACACTCCTACTGAACCAAAGCACCCAAATAAAACTCTAAATGCATTGATATAAAAGATCGTATACTTGGATCTGCATAAATCTGATTCCAACAGTCCTTTTTCTGGAGGTGGTTAGTATTCCCCATCATAAATTCTTCAGAATTGTCCTAGATCAGGGGCCAGTTGGGTTGCTCAGTGGATTGGGAGCCAAGCCTAGAGATGGGAGGTTCTAGGTTCAAATCTGACTCAGACATTTCCTAGTGACCCTGGGCAAGTCACTTTCCCCCTATTGCCAAGCCCTTACTGCTTTTCTGCCTTGATTCTAAGATGGAAGGTAAGGGTTTTAAAATAAACTAATTAATTAAATAAAATTTAAAAATTTAAAAAAGGATTGTCCTAGGTCCTTGCACTGCTGAGAGTAGCCAAGTTAGTTAATCATTATACAATATTGCTGTTACTATGTACAATGTTCTGGTTCTTCTTATTTCCCTCTGCATCAATTCATGTAGTAGATTTTTCCAAACAATTCAAACCATTTTGCTTATCATTTTGGATATCACAACAGTATTCCATCATCATCAACATGTACCACAATCTGTTCAGTCATTCCTCAATTGATGGACATCCCCTCAATTTCCAATTCTTTATCACCACAAAAAGAGCTGCTATAAATATTTTTCTACAAGTAGGCCCTTTCTTTGTTTTTTATTATCCCTTTGGGATACAGGCCCAGAAGTGGTATTACAGGATCAAAGGGTATGCATTGCTTTATAGCCCTTTGGGCAAAGTTCCAAATTGCCCTCCAGAATGGTTGGATCAATTCACAACTCCATCAACAATGGATTAGTGTCTCAATTTTGCCACATCCCCTCCAACATTTATCATTTTCCTTTACTGTCTTAATGACCAATATGATAGGTGAGAGGTGGTATCACCGAGTTGTTTTAATTTGCATTTCTCTAATCAAGAGTGATTTAGAACATTTTTTTCATAAGACTAAAATTTCCTTAAGGACTATAATGTACCTGCTGACCTTTGTAACTGTGCCCTACTCCTTCCCATCCCTCTCCTCTCTACTTCCACTTCTAAATTTTTACCTATTCTTTTTTTTTTTCATTTATAACATGTATTTATTTTAAATTGCCCCTTTTTAAAAAATTGTTGCAAAACAATGAGAGATGACACAACACTGAGCAGACAGAGACTGGAAGACCTTTGCACATTCTGCCTCTGGGATTGCCCATATGGACAAATGGCAGAGTATAAATGTCTTGTGCCTGCCACGAAGATTCACTCTAATAGCTCTAGCTGGGACATAAGGGATGATAGAGCACTGGTTAGTGATTTGACCTGTTATACAAGCAGTGAGTGTCAGAGGCAGGACTTGAACCAAGACTCTAAAGCTGATGGATTTTACATTATGGCACATTGCCTTTCACATGCCCCAGAAAATCCATCACTTTGGTGATTCTTAAATTTAGGGAAATTGGGGGTTTGCACAGGCACTGGAGTCCTAACCTCAGAATCTCAATGCTGGAAGGAACCCTTAGAGGTCACCTAATCTAATCCATACCGAGGGAGAATTCACTCCCTCAACATATCTTCAGCAAGAAGGATCCAGCCTTTGCTTAGAGACCTCTGGTGAGAAAGAATCAGCCGCCTCCAGAAATAGTCTGTTCTACTTTTGGACAACTCTAATTGAATACGTTTTTCCTTGCAATGAGCCAAAATCTGCCTCTGCCGTTTCCACCTGCTTCTGCCCTCTGGGACTAAGTAGAATAAATCTAATCCTCCTTCTGTATAGAAGCCCTTCAAATACTTGAACAGCCACCATGACTCCAACTGAAGCCTTTTCTTCTCCAGTCTAAACTTCCAAAACCTTCAAGTGGTTCTTGTATGGGAAGGTTTTGAGGTCATTTACCATTTTGATTACCCTCCTCTGGACATTCCCCACTTTATTAATGTCCTTCCTAAAATGTAAGATCTAAAATAGTGGTCTGACCGAGACAGAATCGAGCAGGATAGTCTCTTCTGTGTTCCTAGACACTTTTTAAATTCCTCAGTCATTTTCAGTCCTGTCATGACCCATTTGGGGTTTACTTGGCAAGGATACTGGAATGGTTGGCCATTTCCCTTTCTAGCTCATTCAACAGGGGAGGAAACTGAGGCAAACAGGGATTAGTGACTTGCCTAAGGTCACATGGCTAATACGTTATCTGAGGCTGGATTTGAACTCAGAAAGATGAGTGTTCCTGACTCCAGGCCCAGCACTCTGTCACTGTGCCTCCTAGCTGCTCCTCCTAGGCACTCTGCCTCTTAATGTAGTCTAAGAACACAGCTTTCTTGTTGCCATATCACACTGTTGATTGATGCTGAACTTTTAGTACACTAAAACTCTCAGATCTTTTTCTCCAACAAAATGCTGTAAAGTTAGTTTTTCTGAACCCAAGTGCTGGATTTTACATTTATCTCTTTACAACTTCATCTCATTAAAATTCAGCTCCACATTTTAGCCTGTCAAGACTTTGTTGGACCTTGACTCTATCGTTTATGTTAGTGGCTATATTCCATCTGAAAATCTGATTCATGTGCATTTGTTCAAATCGTAAATAATAATAAAAATATATATATATATATATATAAGTACATATTAAGAGCTTCTTTTGAGGTTAAAGAGGAAGGGTTTCAGAGCAGCTGGGTGGCTCAGTAGATAGAGACAGGTGGTTCAAATCTGACCTTCAACACTTCCTGGCTGTGTGACCCTGGGCAAGTCACTTAACCCCCACTGCCTAGCCTTTCCCCCTCTTCTGCCTTGGAACTAATACACAGTATTGATTCTAAGACAGGAGGTAAGTGTTGGTTTTTTCTTTTTTTAAGTAGCTCTCTGTCTCTGTCTCTGTCTGTCTCTTTGTCTATCCATCTGTCTGTCCCTCTCTCTCTTTCTCCACCCCCCCCCAACTTCACATAGGCTCATAGGAGTTTATTACAGATTGCATCTCCTCTCTTTCATCACTTGGTCATTAGGTACCTTATTCATGTCAGGACTTCAAATGGAATCATTGTCTTCCCACTCCTGCCTTCCCCAATATACTTTAATTATGATGACCATTATAATATGATTATAATAGCATGTTTATATGCTATGATAAACATAGGAAGTAACATTCATATAATAGAATGCTGTAATGCAATAAAAGACAAGTACAAGAAATACAAAGAAACTGGGAAAGCATTTGTGAAGCAATCCAAAATAAACCAACAAAAATAAACAGAAATTGAATGGAGGACACATTAATTATAACCATGTAAGAAAATGAGTGATTGAGAATGAATGGATAAATAACGATTGAGGTGATGACTGAAAAATTTTTATGGTACTTTACGCATTTAAATTCAGTATAGGGGACAGCTGGGTGGCTCAGTGGATTGAGAACCAGGCCTAGAGATGGGAGGTCCTGGGTTCAAATTTGACCTCAGACACTTCCAGGCTGTGTGATCCTGGGCAAATCACTTGACCCCCATTGCCTAGCCCTTACCACTCTTCTGCCTTGGAGCCAATACAGAGTATTTATTCCAAGATGGAAGGTAAGGGTTTAAAAAAAAAACAAATAAATAAATAAATTAGTATAAATGGTTACTGAACAAGTTTAGTTGGTTGCCTTAGTGTTCAGTGTTAGGATGCCATCTCAAAACTGGAAGGGACGTCAGAGGTCAGCCCAAGTAATTCTCCATTACAAGCAATTTTCCAACTGCTTAAAGACCGCCAAAGAAAGGGATCCAACCATCTTCTGAGATAATTCATTATACTTTAGAATAGTTCTAAATGTTAGGGATTTTTTCTTTATATCAAACCTCAATCTACCTCTCTGATTTCCTTCCTTCCTTCTTCCTTCCCTTTCTTTCTTCCTTCTTTCTTCCCTTCCTTCCTTCCTTCCTTCCTTTTCTCCCTTCTTCCTTCTTTCTTCCCCTCTTTCCTTCCTTCCTTCCTTCTTTCCTTCCTTCCTTCCTTCCTTCCTTCCTGCCTTCCTTCTTCCTTCCTGACTTCCTACCTTCCCTCCTTCCTTCCTTCCTTTCTTCCCCTCCTTCTTTCCTTCCTTTCTTCCCCTCCTTCCTTCCTTCCTTCTTTCCTTCTTTCCCTCCTTCCTTCCTTCCTCTTTCCTTTCTCCTTCCTTCCTTCCTTCCTTCCTTCCTTCCTTCCTTCCTTCCTTCCTTCCTTCCTTCCTTCCTTCCTTCCTTCCTTCCTTCCTTCCTTCCTTCCAGAACTGATCTTATCTTGCCCAGACTAGAGATACAATGGCCACTCATGAGTACAATCCCACTACTACTGAGCAGAGAAGTTCCATTTCCAACCCTCTACCTATTTGTTCCCCAGCAGATGCCTGGTGGTCCCTCTACTCCCAATTGGTATTGGTGCTTTGGCACAGACACCCAATTGTCATTAGCCCTCTGGCAGCTAGGCACTCCCAAACTCCAGCAATCAATCCACCAGCCTCAGCCTCAGGAATGTGTCTGCACACCAGGCCTTTCTGGAACTTTTACTCGCTGTTTCTATTACTTCCTATTGAAGACAAGCTCAATAAGCATAATTCCTCTTCCCTATGACACACCATCAGACACTCAGAGATAGCTATTGTGCCTAAATTCACATACAGGCACTCACACAAACACATTCACACACACCTCTCTTCTAGACGCTAATTAACCCCAATTTCTTCATCTAGTCTTTGTTTACCAATCTACTAGGCAGGAAGCTAGGACAGAGGCTAGAGTGTTGGCCTTAGATTCAGGAAGATCTGAATTCAAATCCTGTCTCACTTACTAGCTTGGGTGACCCAAAGCAAGTCATTTGATCTATATTTGCCTCAGTTTCCCTCTCTGTGAAACAGGGATAATAGCAGAACCTGTCTCCAAAGATTGTTGTGAAGATCAAATCAGATAATATTTGCAAATCTTATATTGCTATACAAATGCTACCTATTCTTATTCTTATTATATTGTTACTTGCCATCCTGGTCACTCTTTTAGGAATAATCCCCAGCTTGTCAGGCCTTTCCAAAATGTGATGCCTAGAACAAAACATAATGTTCTAGATGTGACTTGAGAAGGAAAGAATAGAGTAAAAATGATTGCCTTCCCACTAAGCCAGTTTCTATCAAGAGCAGCAAGGTAACACCATGGATAGAGAGCAAGGCCTAGAGATAGAAAGTCCTGGGTTCAAATATGGCCTCAGATATTTTCTAGCTGTGTGACCCTGGGCAAGTCACTTAATCCCAGTTGCCTCATCTTTACCCCTCTTGTCCCTTCTAATCTATATTTAATATTGATTCTAAGACAGAAGGTAAGGGTTTTTTAAAGGAAAGGAAGAAAAGAAAGATGTAGCCCATAAGCCAATGTACTAAATATATATTTATATATATGATATACATTATATATTACATAATAAATAATATATAATTATATTACAATAACATAATAACCTATCCCTTCAAAATTCATGACATAAGCATATTTGACACATATGCTGTCTCTGAGTCTGTCCCAGAATCATTGTCCCTGTTGGGTGGGAAGACCTTGTAAATCCAGTGTTGCAAGCTGATGTCATGCTAGAAATCTAAGTGCTTTATGAATATCCCTGTGAAGACCTTAGTGTGACTCGAAAGCTCCATCTCAGTGTGCGAGCAACATTAGTTTTCCCAAGGATAGAGCAGTCAAGCACAAGCTTTGGCAAAACCTATCAAGCTGAAAAGGATTTGCGTCTGGACCCAGCAATTAACAGCAGGCCTCGCGTCCTAGGACCCACTTAGCTAAGTGCCAGGAGGCTCATTGCCAGGAGGCTGGCTGCTGCATGATGGATTTTGCAGCCATGGTAACTCATGACATGGGGTTGGGATCTGGGACGGTGAAAGTAGTACGACTGTATTGTAGAAATTACAGATCATTCATTTATTAATGAATAATGGAAATCTAGCTGATCCAGATTGGAAATTGGAACTTAAATGAATGGTGAACCCATTTAACAATGAAACAAAAAAAAACCTTTTAATGAGTAATTTTATTTGTAAAAAGCCCCTAAATTTAATATAAGCCAATAGGGGGCTGCTAGGTAGCTCAGAGGATAGAGGATATGAGGTCCTGGATTCATTTTATTATTTTTTAATTTTATTTAATTGATTAATTAAGAAAATTTTTCCAAGGTTACATGATTCATGTTCTTTCTCTCCCCTCCTTTCATCCCCCTCCCAAAGCCAATGAGCAATTCCACTGGGTTTTACGTGTGTCATTGATCCAGACCTATTTCCATATTGTTGATATTTGCACTAGGATGTTCATTCAGACTCTACATCCCCCATCATATCCCTATCAAACCATGTGATCAATCAGTTGTTTTTCTTCTATGTTTCTGCTCCCACAGTTCTTTCTCTGAATGTAGATAATGTTCTTTCTCATAAATCCCTCAGAATTGTCCTGGATCATTGCATTGCTACTCCATTACGTTCGATTATACCACAGTGTGTTTGTCTCTGTGTACAATGTTCTCCTGGCTCTGCTCCTCTCACTCTGCATCACTTCCTGGAGGTCTTTCTAGTTCACATGGAAAGGTCCTGGGTTCAAATCTGGTTTCAGATACTTCCTAGCTATGTGACTCTGGGAAGTCACCAAACCTCAGTTGCCAAGCTGTTATCACTCTTCTGTCTTGGAACCAATACTTAGTATTGATTCTAAGGCAGAAAGTGAAGATTAAAAAAATAATAAGTGAGGAGAAAAAAAGCTAATGTGACTCAACCTTGTATATAGAAATCTTCATGTATACAAATTTGTTGTTGTTCATCTTTCGTTTTCTTTTCTTTAAACCCTTACTTTTCATCTTAGAATTGATACTGTGTATTGATTCCAAGGCAGAAGAGCAGTAAGGGCTAGGCAATGGGGGTTAAATGACTTACCCAGGGTCACCCAGCTGAGACGTATCTGAGGATAGATTTGAACTCAGGATGTCCTGTCTCCAGGCATGACTCTCCCTCCACTTAGTCATCTAGGTGCCCTCCATCCTTCACTTTCAAAAGGGACCAATGCCATCATGAATTGGATTTAAGTGAGGCAGAGCACAAAGTCCTCAGCCTCACTCTCTCTTCCAGTCATCCAAGTCCAATGAGAAGATAAGAGTCAGGATGACTGGTGATGGCCGGGGATGCAGGGAGGACCTTGGCATCTTTGATGTCTGACCAAGCTCTAAGTGCTCCACAGCACCTGCTTCAGCCACCTTTGTGGCTGTTGGAACAAATTGTTCTCATCTGCCCCTTCCACCAGAGGAAATCTCCCCAAGCTTGCAGGATGGTGCAGTGTATGAAATGCCAGTCAGGAACAGCTGTCTTCATGAGTCTAAATAAATTTAAAAATGACTTCTGACACTTACCAGTTGTGTGACCCTGGGTAAGTCACCTAACTCTGTCTCCATTTCCTCATCTGTAAAATGAACTGGAGAAGAAAATGAGAAACCACTCCAGTATCTTTGCCAAGAAAGCCCCCAAATGGGGTTAAAAGGTAGATTGTGTGAACAACTTGGTTGAAAATTGGCAAAAAGGTCAGAGGCAACTGAAACAACTGAACAACTATACCTATATACACATATGGGACTGGGGGTCCCATTTTTATATATGTATATATTTACATACATATATGCCACTTTGCAAGCCTTAAAGCACCATTTAAATGGAAGTTGTTATTTTTATGTTAAAGAAAGGATTCCTAATCCTCTATGGGTTGGTCACCCTCTGAGGTCTCTTGAAACTTCAACATTGATGCTGTGATTTTATGGCTTCTTGGCAATATAAGGTACAGTGGAAACAGCACTCTTGACTCAGAACCAGGGTTCAAATCCTGCCTTTGTTATTAACTAACTGTGTGACCTTGGATAAGGGACTTAACTTCTCTGTACCTCAAGGTCCTTGTTTGTAAAATTAAGGGGTAGGACTAGAGGGTCTTGTAGGTTCCTTACGGCTCTCAATTGATAACCCATTAATATCACCATGCCTGCCACCTGCTAAGTGATCCACCAGGTCACCCATCAGATAGCAATGGCATTCAAGGTCCTAAAATCGTGAAAGAGACTTAGGTCCCCACTTTTCTTTTAAATGAATCTGGCCTCAGACACTTCCTAGCTGTGTGACCCTGGGCAAGTCACTTAACCCCCATTGCCTAGCCCTTGCTGCTCTTCTCCATTAGAACCAATACACAGTATTGATTCAAAGAGGGAAAGTAAGGGTTGTATTTTGTTTTTTTTTTTAAATGAGTGGAATTGGCTCCTTCTTGGGGAAAGTCTCTTATTCTTGGGGAAATGTTTTCAATTCTTCATAACCCTACTTGGGATTTTCTTGGTAAAGATACTGCAGTAGATTACCATTTCTTTCTTCAGCTCATTTTACAGATAAAGAAACTGAGGCAAACACATTTAAGTGAAAGCTAGGAAATGTCTGAGGGCAGATTTGAACTCGGGAAGATGAGTCTTCCTGATATTGGATCCTGCATCTATCCACTATGCCTCCTCGCTGCCCTTGGGAAAGTTCAAGACTGAATAAATCCCTTCTGGTTCTCTTCCAAGAGTTCCCTCAGGGTCATCATCTCTGGCCTGGTCAATAAGAAGATCCAGCCAGCTGCAGCTGGGGGTCCCAGAACCAAGTTGTTCACACAATCTCCCAGCCTATGTGGAGGGCAGCTTCTCTGCCTGGCCAGTGCTGAACAGATGTCAATGATCCTAGAAAGAGAGAGGACCCTGTGCACAGAATGATAGGCCACAGAGCCTGGATAAGCCATACATCTGGAAGGACTGACGGGGTGGGGAAAAGCAACCTTTCCTGAGTCCTTTGGAATACCTGAAGTGTGTTTTTCACTTGGTTGATTGGTGAACCCCAGCATGACCACACAGAGGGCACTGTGTGTGAATTTAGGCAGAGCACCTCATGAGACTTCCCTATAAAGAGCTAAATAAAGGGGCTTGGTCTCCTGGGTCCCTAGTTTCCACTGAAATAGCTATCCACAGAGCGGCTGCCCTTCCACCAACATGGCCCAGAAGCTCTGGGGAACTGACTCTTCCTTCAGGGGCCAGACAGAGTTTGTAAAGCCCGCAGAGCTCCCAGGTCACCATCACTGTGGTAATGGGATCACTGTTGGGAGCCACTTGATGGCTTCTGCAGACCCATCCCTACTTCTGTTCCTAAAGGTGGCTCCCACAAGCCTTCAGAAGGCAGACTGGAGGTGGGAGGGAGATGGGGCTTCTTAGATTATCCCCATTATATGAGATCTGGCATCCCCAGGGCCCTGTCCCTTCAGTCTAGAGAATTGGAAATATACGGGCCAACAAGTCAGAGAGAAGGTATAGTCTGCCCAGAGTCAAGGAGAAGGGAATCTTCCAGTCTCTAAGAAAGAAGTGGCCCTTCTCATTAAGGCCAACTTCTCTCCTTGGGGACTTGGAATGGTGAGAGTTCCCTCTGGAAGGGCCCTCAGGGGTAGCTAATGCAACACTTTTATTTCACAGATGAGGAAACTGAGGTCTGGGGAAGTCACTGAGTTGCCAAGGCAGCGAGGTGGCACAATAGATCTGAGTCACGATGTCCTGCCTTCTGAAATCTCCAAACGTAGCTGTGTGACTCTGGCCAAGTCATTCAGCCTTTATCTGCTTCGGTTTTCTCAACTGTAAAATGGGAGTGAAAATAACACCCGCTTCGGGGGATTTTTATGTGAAGCTCAAATGAAATAGTTATAAAGTGTTGATCAAATAGTGGTATTGTTCAGGCATGTCAGTTGTGTCTGATTCTTTGGGATCCCATTTGGGGTTTTCTTGGGAAAGATACTGGAGTGGTTCTCCATTTCCTTCCCCAGCACAAGGCAGATAAAGGACTGAGGCCAACAGGATTTGGAGACTTTTCCAAGGTCACACAAGGTAAATATCTGAGGATGGATTTGAACTCACGTCTTCCTGCCTCCAGGCCCAGTACTCTATATACCCTGCCAGGTAGCTGTAACTACCTCTGGCAACTACCTCCCTGGACCTGTTTCCTTATCTGTAAAATAAAGGTATTGGCTTAGATGACTTCTGAAGTCCCTTCCTAGGATATAGCAGGTGCTCTATAAATGTTCTTTCTCTTCCTCCCCACATTCCCCACTTATTCAAAGCCACACAGATTCCAAGCATCAAAGATGGGATGAGTCATTACTGATTCTACTATACCATGCTGCTGCCCCTGAGTTTCAGACAGCAAACTGAGTTTCCAGAGGGAAATCTGCCTTAACAATACACCTTGACGAACTACTTATAAGTCATTGGCAGCTGGTTAGATGCCCAACAGGACTAGAACTCAGTTTTCTTGGTGAACTTGGTGAACTTGGTGAACAATGGTGAACTTGAGCAGAGCATGTCTCTTCCAAGAAGTCTTCCCTGATTATCTCTTTCCTCTAGAACTCATGGTACTTATTGTCTCTTTCACTTAGGGGTCATGTAGTGGTAAACCAATTGACTTGTTTATTGGATTGATGAAGAAGAGTCAAAGAAGCATTTAGAATCGATACAACTCATATTGATGCAGCAGTTAGAGCACTGGACTAGAAAAACTAGGCTCTAATCCAGTCTTGCTGTGGCCCTAGATAAGTCACTTGACCACACTGAGCCTCAGTTTTCTTGTGCATGAAACAGGGAAAATAATTGTATCCATCTCACAAGACAGTTGGGAGGATCAAATGAGCTAATGTATGTAAAGTTCTCAGTAAACATCAAATTGCTATGTAAATGTGAGCTACTATTTGCTGCTCATATATTGCATTCTATTGTGGGAAAGCGATCTTTCCAGGCAAGGATGAATAGAAACCGAGACTTGCCAAGGCAGCCTCTCAAGTACCTTTGCCTTGTTTCCTAGGAAGTCCTGTACAGCCAATTGGCTGAGAACATGGGAAGTGGCTAAGGGCGTAGGTTTTCCTGTCTGACCTCTAGGGCAAAGGGTGTATCACAGGGAATTGCTAGGCATTTAATTCAACAATTACATAGATAGATAGATAGATAGATAGATAGATAGATAGATAGATGGCTGGATGGATGGTAGATGGATGGATGGATAGATGGATAGATGGCTAGATAGATAGATAGATAGATAGATAGATAGATAGACAGACAGACAGATAGATGGCTAGATAGATAGATAGATAGATAGATAGATAGATAGATAGATAGATAGATGATAGATAGATGGATGGATAGATAGGTGGATAGATGGCCAGATAGATAGATAGATAGATAAATGGATGGATAGATGGAGACAGACAGATAGATAGACAGAGTGATAGATAGATAGATAGATAGATAGATAGATAGATAGATATTTAGAAAGATAGATGGATGATAGATGGATGGATATAGGTGGATAGATGGCCAGATAGATAGATAGATAGATGATAGATGGATGGATAGATAGGTGGATGATGGATGGATAGATAGGTGGATAGATGGCCAGTTAGATATAGATAG
This sequence comes from Monodelphis domestica, assembly GCF_027887165.1. Taxonomy (NCBI): domain Eukaryota; kingdom Metazoa; phylum Chordata; class Mammalia; order Didelphimorphia; family Didelphidae; genus Monodelphis; species Monodelphis domestica. The sequence continues at coordinate 161,624,367 of NC_077227.1, read as the reverse complement.
ATAAATGGATGGATAGATGGAGACAGACAGATAGATAGACAGACAGAGTGATAGATCGATAGATATTTAGATAGATAGATGGATAGATAGATAGATAGATAGATAGATAGATAGATAGATAGATAACTTATTTTATGCAGAGCCCTGAGAAAGATATAAATTTTGGTTAAGGCACAATGCCTGCCCTCATGGAGTTTATTGTCTTAGCAGGGTAAGCTACAAATAAAATGGGAAATAGTTCACAATAAGTACATGAAAGAGCATACAGCAAAATGAGGTCTAGGAGCAAAGAGCATCGTAGAAAATGTCCTGGAGGATAAGGCATTCAAATGGGCTTTATTGGAGTAAGAATTCAACAGGTAGAAGGGACATTCCAGGCATAGAAAGCAGCGTGAACAATGGCAGACAGATTAGAACACTTCGGTTAAAAGGAAATTACATGAGATGAGACTACCAAAATAGGTTAGTGTTGGACTATGAAAGCTTTCAGTGCCAGGCAAAGAGTTTGAGCTTTATATGGCAGGTAAGTTCTTAACAGGGCAGCTAGGCTGCACAGTGGATAGAGCTCCAGTTTTGGAGTCAGTAAGACCTGAGTTCAAATCCTGCCTCAGACACTAACTATGTGATCTTGGGCAAGTCATTTAATCTTGTTGACCTTGGTTTCCTCATCTGTAAAATGAACTGGAGAAGGAAATGGCAAACCACTCCAGTATCTCTGCCAAGAAAACCCCAGAAAGGGTCATGAAGAGTCAGACATGGCTGAAGATAACTAAACAATGACAAGAAGTTCTTAATATGTCAACATTTCATTCTTTCAGAATCCATTCATTAAGTACCTACTATATGCCAGTCACTGTGTTAAGCACAGAAGGCTTTGTGACTTCCTTGATGTGGCTACTTCCTCCACCATCATAAATCTGTATCTTGGTCACTGGTCTAATAAGTTGCCAAGAGGAATATTCTGTGACCAGCCTGGTGCCAAGCTTCTTAAGTTTTAGCAAGGCTATGCCTTCCTCCACCAACAGACCCATTATTTGTTTCCAGACTCCTATTCAAAGACTTTACAGTTTGGAAGCACTTGCCAGAGCTCGAGGTCATCTCTGGATGAGGCATTAGAGAGGGCCCAAATGAATAAAATAATTATACTCTTGGCTTTTTTCCCCTTATTTTTAAGACTTCTGCAATAGAATAAAAAATTTAGATCAAATCAGAGATTTTATTGGAAGGAAAGAAATTAGCATTTATTAAATACCTACTATGCGTTAAGTGCCTTACAAATATGTCATTTGATTCTTCAAAGAGGTATTTTCTCATCACCCTTAATGCCAGTACCTTCTCTCTGGGGTTACCTTCCATCTATTCGATATATCTTGAATATAACCAGTTATTTGCATGTTACCTCTTCCTCCTTAGAAGGTGAAATCTGTTTTTTAAATGTATTTATTTTAGAATATTTTTCCATGGATATATGATTCATGTTCTCCCTCTCCCTTCTTCCTTCCCCCCTAGAATGTGAACACTGTAAGGGCAGAAACTTGCCTTTCTTTGTATTCCCAGAGTTTAGCCTATTGCCTGGTATATTGTTGCTGTTCAGTGGTTTTTCAGTCCTGCTAACTTCTTCCAGACCCCCATTTGTGGTTTTCCATTTCCTTCTCCAGCTCAGCTCATTTTACAAATGAGGAAACTGAGGGCATTAAGATTAAGTGACTTGGCCAGAGACACACAGCTAGTAAGTATTTGAGGTCAGATTTGAATTCAGGTCTTCCTGACTCCAGGACCAGTAACTCTATCCACTGTGCCACCCAGCTTGCCCCATGTGCCTGGCACATATTAATAATTGCTTGTTAACTTGACTGGCTATATAACTACAGCTTACATACCCTCTAGGACAAGTAAAACAAAACACCCCCTTTGTAAATCTTATATTCTCCATGCCAGAGGGCAGCACAGGCTGGTCTCCTGGTTAAGGAAACTGATTCACTTGGGCTACTTGGGAACCTGTCAGACAAGGTGGCATGCAAAACAGAAGAGAGGAAAGGGCGACCTGGAGCAGGAAGATGGGGGAAGTGACCCAGGGCTCTGCAAGCTGTTCAGGCTGCATTCGTGGAGCCCCGACCCCCACAGTCCCATCTGGAATGTCACCATGCAGGGATGGAGTGACCATCGCTAAAAATAGCTCACAGAGCTCCCGTAGAGGGCCGGAGATGCTTCTCTCTTGGCCTGCTCTGTTGGAGGAGAGTGGAGGCTGTGGAAGAAGCCTAAAAGTCCAGAGGCTTCCCCATAGCAACAAGAATTGCCTTTGTCCCCAGAACACGGTCACCTGTGAGACAGAGGCCAAGGACACAAAAGAATCAGAAGGTTGGGAGAATTCTGTGCCTTGATCTCATTCAAAATAACCAAGAGCCTAGGGAGGCATTGGAACGAGGAGAACTAAGCCCGTAGCCCTGGCGCAAAGTCAACATTGCCCAAGGTCTCCATATGGTTGACCTTTGCATTTGAGTCCAGGCTGATCTCCCCACTACCCTGCTGAATGTAAATGGAGGTCTGTGAACAAAGGGAGATGCCAGCCACGTTATATGAGAAGGGATTTCAAAACTTGCAGCAGAAGGGAAGAAGTTTAGAGGGAAAAAAGTTATAACCCCCTTTCAGAGGGTCGGCCTCGCACAATTTTCCTCATTTATAAAAATACGGGGATCAATGTATTGTAGAAAGAGCCTGAAGCTTGGAATCAGAGGAATCTCATCTCTGTTACTTATGACCTTTGTGACTTGGCTTTTGTGACTTGAGCGTGGCCACTTCATTTCTTTGGGCCTCAGTTTCCTTATTTGAATAATGACGGAGGTTGGATTGGATGATTTTTGAGGTTTTTCAGCAAATCCAAATCCTGATTTTATAATATCCCAGAGTACCTGATCAGGGATTGTTATAGAATTATATAAACAAAGAATATATAATAACCCCCCTGTGGGTTTCACCCAGTCTCCCTGTTCTTCTGTAGTAATGATGCTATGGTTTCCAAGGTCCCTTTCAGGTCTAAATTCTATTACTCGAAATGTTTATCATTCCTTTCCAAAATAGTGATCACTAAGGTCTCTTCTGCAATTTTGACCATAATTCTGACCACCCTTACATAGGAGCTGGGTCCTTAATACCTCATTTGGCTAGCCAGGGTCTCTCAGGATTTTCCAAGGCCACAACAAATGTGCTGGATTTATGGGCAACAGCCTTCTTTCACTCAACTTACCCACCCACCCATCCACTACCACCTGTCTCTAGACCCCAAATCTCATGCCTTTTCTACTTTACCAGGTGTAATTTCAAACTCTGTTTGAGTTGGAGGCCTTTTAAAATTTTGTTTTGTTTTGTTTTGTTTTTCAAGGTATCTAGTATTCTCAGGGGGTGTTATATATAGTATTATTGAAACGAAATGTGGGTCATGGACATTCCCCAACATCAGAGAATGCCGTTGATATCACCTAAGCTGATAAGCTTCTTTCTGCCAGGATCTCTGGGCAGGTGGCTGCCAAAGACTCCTGAACTCTGTCCCTCTACGAGTGGTGCCAGGTTCCACTGTCTATCCAGTGATATGTTTTCTTGCCTACCCCCCCAAAAAAATCTAGGATCACAGGATTATGGACTTAAAGCTCAAAAAGGTCTTTGGAAGACATCCAATCCACCCGTCTCGTTTTACAGATCACTCTGGTTTGAGCCCCTTTCCCGCTAACTATTCCTATATTATTTCTTCAAGTTTTGTTTCACTGAATTATCTTTCCCAAAGTAATTGCTTTAGAATACAGTTTAACCAAAGCAGTAAAAGAAACCTAATGGGATGGGAAGAAGCATTTGTCTGGTGTGTACTTTGTGCCAGGTGCCTGCTATCCCAATGTGGACAGAACACGAATAGTGGATCTCAATCCACCACTACTCTTCTCACCCATATTCAGGCCTCCTTTAACTATTCCAGAAGTCAGAGAGGGGGACATTTTTATTCTAAATTGTTTAAGTTAAAAAACACCTAGTTTTGTGTTCAGTTCATTTAGTGCATTGCTGGGGGACACCGAGAGGCCCTTTCTGCAAGTTGGGAAGAATAGTTTTATTCAAGACTTGGGCAGTTGTTTAGACCAGACTGATGAATATAGGAACTTCAGGGCATCTGGTGTCTTTCCCAAAGGCTTCATACACTGATAGAACTGTGACGGCAACTAGAACTGCCCTCCTTTCCCCAGAACTGTTGGCAGTGTTACCTCCACCCTGTTACACCCCCTCATTACTACCCTCACTCTCCACCATGGTCTACCTGGTCATCTCCCTTGCCTGAGATATGGTACAGACACCTGGCTACAACTCTGTGCTTTTACTCCTATAACAAAGTCTAATGGGTTTCTCTGCATGGAGGTATCGCCACCTGACCATCAGAATTCCTTAAAAGGTAGGGGCAGCTAGGTGGCTCAGTGGATGGAGAGCCAGCCTTGGAGATAGAAGGTCCTGGGTTCAAATCTGACCTCAGATAGTTCCCAGCTCTGTAACCCTGAATTAGGCACCTAACCCCAATTACCCAGCCCTTATTACTCTTTAGAACCTGATTCTGAGTCAAGAAGATGGTTGGTTTGTTTTTTTTTTAAAGAATTCCTCAAAAGGCAAACAGCATGAATAGGGTGAATGGGGTAGCTTACCCTGCCAATCTCAGCCTATCACTGCTTATACTCCTACTTGCTGGTTCCTTTGCCAGTGGAAAAGAGAGTTCCTTCCTGAGTCCCAGAGGTAGGCCAAGGTATAGAAAGAGACACATTTTATTCATACTATTCCTCTGCTATTCACATTAAATTGACCCATACCCAGGGACTCACACTTCTCTTGTCACTAATTCTACAAGTTTTTCATTTGAGGTAATTATATCCACAAACCCTGCTCCATATGTATTAATCCAATCAATTCTTTCACAAATATTCTCCAAGTACCTGTCATCTATAAAGCTCTGACTTAGGTACCATGAAGGATGAAAAGTAGGATTCAACATGATCTAAAAAAAACCATGATCTATGAACTAGAGATCAATCTGTGGGATGAGACAAGATGTGTGTGTGTGTGTGTGTGTGTGTGTGTGTATACACATGAAAAAATAATGCCCAATGTAAGGTGATATCTGGTAAGTGGTCCAAACAAGAACTGAAGAACTGAGAAGAAGGAGAATCCAATGTAGGCTGAAATGAGCAGTAAAGGCTGCTGAATTCAATTCAATTAAACATTTATTAATCACCTAGCATGTGTAAGGCCCCCTATTAGGCACCAGAGTTATAAAGACAAAAATTAAATCATTCTTGCTCTCAAGGAGCTTATACTTTACTGATTATAAAGCACCTACAAAGATAAGTGAATACGAGATTATTTGAAGGAGAGAATAACAACAACTGAGGAGATCAGAAAAGGTTTCATGGAGAAGACAGAATGTGAACTAAACCTTGAAAGACATTAGAGATTCAAAATGGCAGAAATGAGGAAGGAGTTCATTCCAGGCATGAGGTACAGCTGTGACCAATCCACAGTTATAAGATGATGGAATGCTGAGTTTGGATAATAGTACTGTAAAAACCAAAATTAGTCTCAATAATTAAAATATTATATTTTAAGAGATTTATTAAATGATCATTAGAAGGAAAGAAAAGGTAACAAAATTAAAAAACCATGGGCCCATGGCCAATCAGCCTATTCAAAAACCCCACTTACCACCACCATAGTCACCGACAGGAAGCAAAGAGGCTGGGACCAGCAACCCCACTGCATAATATCCCCTGTCTACAGGAAGCACGTAATGTAAAAATTAAATTAGTCTCTAGTAATAGAAATATTATCTTTTATGAGGTTTATTAAAGATTATTAGAAATCAAGGAATAAAGAAATACAAAAATAAGAAAACCACATGCCTAGGGCTGATTAGCCCATTTAAAGCTTACTTACTATATCTTGCAATGGCAGAGTAGAGGGAGCGTGAGCATAGTGTAGAAGAGAGAGACGTAGGCATTACCGCCAGTTAAACACTCATTGTGATCTTGCCCAGGTGGAAACTCAGGTGAGATTATAGGGAATTCTGGGAAATACCAAGGACTTCTGGGGATTGAAGTCCAGGGTTCAAATCTCTATTTTACAGTAAGGACAGGAAGTCAGTGGGCTCCTGGGAAATGTAGTTTTTAGGGTAACAGATTTCTAATTATACAGTATGCTAGTTGAAACATACAGTATGTGAAGGGGAGTAATATGAAATAAATCTGGAAAGGTAAATTGGAAGCATATTATAGAAGCCCTTTAAATGCCAAGCTGAAAAGTTTGTATTTTATCTGAAAAGCAATAGGGAGTCAAGAGAGTTGAGAAATGGGGCAGCCGCTGAAGCTAATTGACCTATTTCTTTGAATTTATAGTTTATACGTAATCAATACATGCTATAAAAGCTAGTTTTAAGGAGATGTAACTATATTTCCATTCTAATCTACCTCATCAGATCATAAATGTAGAACTGAAGGGATAGTAGAAGTCACCACATCTATTTTATATATAAGAAAATTGAGGCTGAAAGATTAATTGGCTTGCCTGGGGTCACAAAGGTAGTAAGTATTTGAAGCAGGATTTGAACTCAAGTCTTCCTAAGCAACTAGGTGACCTAGAGTACTGGGCTTGGAGTCAGGAAGACACATCTTCCTTGTTTCAAATCTGGCCTTAGACATTCACTAGTTGTGTGACACTGGGTAAGTCATTTAACTCTGCCTCAGTTTCCTCATCTATCAAATGAAATGGAGAAGGAACTTGTAAAGAACTCTAGTATCTTTACCAAGAAAACCCCAAATAGGGTCACAAAGAGTCAGACATGATTGAAAAGTGATTCAACAACTTCCTGACTCTAAGCCCAGGGCTCTATCTGCCACCCCACTTAGCTGCTTCCTTTGTAAAATTTCCTGTTCCCCCTAGTTGTTAGTGTCCCTTATCAAATTACTTTTATTTACTTACTTATTTAAACATTGTCTCCCCTACTAGAATGTCAGCTCTTTAAAGAAAAGGATTATTTTTCCTTTATGTCTTTGTATACCTAGCGCCTAGTACAATGCCTTGCACACAGTAAACACTTACTGATGTTTGCTGAGTGATGTTTGTTGAGTGTGTCCTGAAGAGGGCCACCAGTATGGTGAAGGAGCCCAATCCATATAAGGATATATATATAGAAATACCTGGGGATATTGAGCCTAGGAAACATTGGAGGGGACAAAGGAGGGAAAGGAGAAGCAGAGGGTGAACCCATTCTGCTTCTCCTAAGAGTTAAAGATAGAAATGACAGTGTTGTTCAGTCATACCCAACTCTTCAGGTCCCAAGAACTATAGCGACCAATGCGGTTTTCTTGGCAAAGACAATGGAGAGATTCACCATTTCCTCCTCCAGTGACAACTGTCAGGGAATCAGAGGTTAAGTGACTTGCTCAAAGCCACACAGTTAAGAAGTGTCTGTGAATGGATTTGAACCCTGATCTTCCTTACTCCTGGCCCAATGCTCTATTTACTGTGAAGTAGCCCCAGAAAAGACCAAAGATGGAAAAATTACCCCTGTCTGCATTTTTAGGGGACAGACCTGGTTTTTCCTTCCCTCCAGAAGGACACGATGTTTTGGGCAGATAACAAAATGCTTTCTGCTTAGTTTGGGTGGCAAAGAGACAAAAGAGGAATTTTAGGAATATCAAAGGGCCAGTGAACTAACATTTGGCTAAGTGAAAATAAACACTCCTTGGAAAAAAGCCCCATTGTAAATCTAAGAATTGTCCCCCCATCATGGACCCCACATTCCTGTGTTAAGGTTTGTTTGTTAGATAAGAACTCTGTAATGTATATAATTTGGTCTTTAATGTCAAACCAACGCAGTTTCCATTAGGGAATTCTGCCCCAGCTGGTAGATTCTTTATTTCTCTCTTTTATTAATAAATTATGGTTCCAATAATCAATATTCTAGGTGTTTGAACTCATTTGTGAAGTGTCCTACTTCAACTGAGCCAGCAACTGCCGCAGGAATGCCAAAAGGTGGAGACAAATGTAATGTAGGAAAATTCCAAACAGTTAAAACTATCCATAAGTAGAATGAATGGAAGTAGTGAACTATTGTAGTGAGGATTTTTGGTTCCAGTCCCTACCTCTTCTTAAGTGCCACACAATTGAGAGATGCTGTGATTTTTGTTAGGCAGAAAATAAGCTTAGGAGAAAGGTGTGGGCAAAAATGGATGGTAAGAATGCTATCTCCATTCAGAGAAAGAACTGTGGGAGTAGAAACACAGAAGAAAAACATATGATTGATCACATGGTTCAATGGGGATATAATTGGGGATGCTGACTTTAAATGATCCCTCTATTGCAAATATTAATAATATGTAAATAGGTTTTGAACAATAATACCCATAAAACCCAGTGGAATTGCTCGTCAGCTCCAGTAGGGGGAGAGAAGAGGTGAGGGGAAGAACATGAATCATGTAACCATGGGAAAATATTTTAAATTAATTAATTAAATAAAAATGGAAAAGTGGAAAAAAAAAACTTTAAAAAATTTTAAATGGATATTAAGAAGTCTAATGTAGTTGAATTTTTTTTTAAAAAAATAACAAAACCTAGAGCAGACAATACTTTCCCTGAGGGTTGGATCACCAAATCATGATAGAGACCAAAAAATCCTCAAAGGTTGGGAATCTATGTTCCAGACAGGAAACCAGTGTACTACATCGTAAAGCCATGTTTAGAGGTGTGTGAGACTTTAGTGGTTTTTCTATATTATATACTCTCTCAATTGTCTAAAGCTAAAAATGATAGGTGGTGAAAACATAAAGAGGTGGGAAGAGAGGAGTGGGAAGTACAAGAGAAATCAGAGATGATCCAGCCAAAGGACTTATATTCAGAGATAAGCAGGATAAAGGCAAAAGTTGTAAAAACAGAAATCCCTTGAAAAATGGAGGGGAGGGTGATGAGGGGAAGTCATGTAAATGACTCCTTCTGCATATGGGCACCTGGTCTCCCTGTATGCCCAGTGGGGAGGTAACCAGAAAGCTGAGGGTGCACAAAATGAGTTACCAAAAACAAAAAAACAAAAAAAAACCAGTGAACAACGCCCCTTTGTTTCAGATTGATTTGAAAAAAAAATTTTTTTTAAGTGGTCTCCACTAAAGGGCTATCAAAGATAGATTTAACCCATTTTGTTGTTTAGTCATTTAAGTTGTGCATGACTCTTCATGATCCCATTTGATGTTTTCTTGGCAGAGATACTAGAGTGGTTTGTCACCTCTTTCTCCAGCTGCTTAAAAAAAATCATAACCTTCTGTCTTAGCATGAATACTGTCAATTGGTTCCAAAACTGAAGAGTGGTAAGGGATTGGCAAGGAGAATTAAGTGACTTGCCCAGGGTCACACAGCTAAGAAGTGTCTAAGGTCATATTTGAATCCAGGTCCTCCCATCTCTAGTCTTGATTCTCAATCCACAGAGCTACCTAGCTACCCCATTCCAACTCATTTTAAAGATGAGGAAACTGAGGGAAACAGGGTTTTTGCTGATCATATAGCTAATAAATGTCTAAGGCCAGATTTGAACTCAGGAAGATGAACCTTCCTAACTTCAGGTCCTGCACTCTATCCACTTCATCACCTAGCTGCCTGATATAACCCCTGTAAGGCTGCAATAAAATGGATCTGTTGAAAGTGGTAGCCAAAGACCAGGAACCCTCATTAAGAAAGCAGCATAGTGACTCAGTGGAAAAGTGCTGGATATATAGTCAGGAAGACATGATTATAAATACTACTTCAGACATGTAAGTAAGATCCTGGGAAAGTCACTTAAGTTGTCAGCCTCAGTTTCCCCATCTGTAAAATTGAGATGATAATAATCCCTATCTCACAGGATAGTTATATTATGAAACATGTGTTTTAATGCTTTGAGAAACTTAAGGCACTTTACAAATACTCACTAATATTTTATTGACCCCCTTAAACAATTCACATTTCTACAGTGCTTTTATAAAATGCTTTCATAATGAAGACTCTGTGGTTAGACTCCATTTTCACTAATAGCCCTTCCAGCTTTAAAACAAAGAGAAGCCTTTCAGGCATTATCCTTTTTTTATTGTACTATAATTGATCTTCTGGACATTTGTAGATCCCCCCCCCAATGGATTACATCTCCCATAAAGCCTTGGAGTTGCAGGTACTGATTTTTTCAGGGAAGGCCTCTGAGGGACAATATATAGATATCCCTAGGTACCTGGGCTTTGAAGGTACAGACTAGAGAGACTGAAGAGAGGTGGAGCAAGAAGGTCACTGTCAAGGACAGTCTTTTCTCTGGTCTAATGAGGATGACCAAGCAGCAAGAAGAGTTTGTGGAGGAAATAACTGAGGTCTCTGCAGTCATTTGGGCCATGGCAGGAAAGACCAACTTCTAGCTGCTGTAGGCTGTCATAGGAGCAACTAAAACCATTTCTTCTCTGTGCCCTACAGAAGCTGAGAAGTTTGTATTAACAGAGAACTTTCTATCTCTTTCGTGTTCCTATAGAAGCTAATGAGAGTGAGGCTCTGCCCTGGTTGTTAGGAAGACCTGGGGCAGGTGCTGTTTTTAAGTTATTCTGTTATTTGGCCTTTATTGCTCTTTTAGTCAATCTGTTTAAACTGCTTACTAAGGTAAGGACCCTTGCACAGAAGCTTGGTCGACACAGCCTTATGGGAAGGAAATGAAGGGCCATGACAAGAGGTTGGGAAGGTGAGAGAATTAGCTGTGAACTGTTTGAGTCATAAAGTATGGGAGACATATGGCCTATGGTGGGATGTAGAGATCAATGAAGATCGCCCTCTGTCCATGGTCCTGACTACTTTGAGCAAACCATACGACCCTGCTACCATAATACAGATGAGAGAACTGAAGTGCACTAAAGATCGGTGATTTGTGATAAGCTGGATAGAGCACTAGATTTGGGATCAGAGGATTCAGATTCCCCCAGTGTAACAACCAGTGTGACCCAAGGTAATTCACTTAACCCCTCAGTGCTTATGTTCCTTTAGCTGTAACACAAATGGGCTTGACTTGATGGCTTCTCTAGTCCTTTTTTAGCTCTAAATCTATGACCCTATGATCATATAGGTCCTAAGTGATAAAGAATGTCTCTGAATAGCTAGTGTTTATCCAACTCACTTATACTCATACCTTTTTAGCAATGGGACTTGTTATAATGGGATTCAGTCTGTAGTCAATTAACAAATATTTATTGAGTGTTTATCATGTACAGAGAACCCTGGGATGATTATAAATATATATGAGACAAAGTTCTTGCCTTATAAGGAATCTATTGTCTAACTGGAGGAGGAAGAAATGTTCAATCATAGACAAAGCTATTGTCTAGTAAGAGCTAAGTGGTAGGGGATAGTGAGGTAGCTCAGGGAATTGAGAACCAAACCTACAGAAAGGATGTCCTGGGTTCAAATATGGCCTCAGTCACTTCCTAGCTATGTGACCCTGGGCAAGTCACTTGACCCCCATTGTCTACTCCTTACTGCTCTACTACCTTAAAACCATTACATAGTATTGACTCTAAGATGGAAAGTAAGGGATTTAAAAAAAAAAAAAACCAAGTGGTAGATTCCTGCTCACAGAAACAGAATTTGAAGAAACTTCAGAGGCCATTGAGCCCCACTCTACCTGAATAGGAAACTCCTCTACAACAACTGTGGCAAGTAGATATTCAGCCTCTACTAATGGGGCTCCCACTGAATCCAAAGGTAGACCCTTCCACATTGGGACAAATCCAGTTGTCAGAAAATTGTATTTTTGGTCATTTTGTTTTAACACAAAGCCAAAATATGCATATTGTCATTATTACCAGTATTTCTTCCCTCTGGGGCTAAAAAATAGTCATATCTCTCTTCCATATGCTAACCCTTCAAGTGCCTAAAGATTTCCATCATGTCCCAGATGAATCAGAGCTTAAATGTAGATTAGAATCAAGAGCTTCTGAGGCCCCTCCCAACCCTGAGATTTGGTCATTCTTGATTCTTAGCTGACTTATGTTTCTACTGTGATCTAAGACTTCTGGTTCTCCTTTTTCTCCTTTAAACAATTCTAACTTCAATAAGTATTTAGTGGAAAACCAGGTTTCTAGCCCAAATTTCTTAGCTTGCTATATAAGCTCTTCCATGATTTCATTCCAAACTAGCCTACCACTGCTATGCTATCATATATTCTCTGTACCAAAGAAATTAAACTATAATCAACATCATAAACATGACTAACATTCAAGTTCTGTGCCTTTGATTGTACTACTCTCTTTGCCTAGAATTCCATCCTCACATATCCCACCTTCACCTAAAAATACTCCCGGTGTTTTAGGGCCAATCCACCTAAATGACACCTTCTCCTTCCTGCTCTATCCTCAGCTTGAAGTGATCTCTCCTTCTTCTAATTGCCATAGCACTTAGTCATCCTAAGACATGAATGACTGATATAGGTTTCTTGTGTTATTTTCATCATTTTTTGCATTTTAATAAGAAACAAAGCCTTGAAAAAGAGAAATAAAGTTCTCATATATACAAAAATGAAACTATGCTAGAAGACAGACTTCTTTGCTTTCCTCCACACTAGAGAGAATGTTGATTTCAGATGTTGACAGTTATAACCATTGTTCTGTGTCAATTACTCTTTCTGGCAGTAGGGAGTTGGTCTCTGGCAGTTGGCAGAGACACTCACTCAGAGACTCTCTCTCAGGGCTGGAGGAGGTAACATCTTTGCTTTTCTCTGTCTGAGGGAAAGACCTGAAGGAGCTTAGTGTTTTCTTTTTTCAGCTTGGGAAACACTATTGACTATCTATTGTGGTTTTTATAGATTGATTTAACTATGAGAAGACCAAAGAAAAACCTGGTCTTTGGTTTAGACTCTGAGTCTGTTAAGGCTCAGAGTCCTAACTTGATTCTTGTTGAGACTCAACCAGCTAGTCTTTGTTATTTTATAATTTGAAGGCAAAGTTAAGAATTATAAGGATAATAATGGTAGTTTTATTTAGATAGTATAAATTTGAGTTAGTCAGATCAGGGAGGATGAGTGTAGCCTGTGAATCACAGGAGAAGTGGTTCCTTGTGGAGCCAGGGAGTTTATTTGGGTGAATTTAGAATCCCTTAGAATTAGAAATCCCTTATTATCCTTATATATTTCAATAAATATTTTATTTTTATAATAGTCTCTTTAGTATCTTTGCACCCAGCCCTGAAGGGAAGTTCACATCTGAGCTTCACTTAAACACTGAAGATACTTTTGATTAAATCTATCAAAAGTATCCAAACAGTTTTGATTACATCTATTTTGTGTAGCTCGCCATTTATTATTTTTACATCACCATGCCCTTGTTTTGGTTTCTCCACTAAATGTAGGTATGTTTCTCTTTTTACTTCCATTGCCCCTTGTTCCTTCACTTTTTTCTTTTTCTTTTCTTTTCCCTTTCTCCATTTCCTATACCCTATGCCTTTAATTCTAATATAACTCCAGGCCAAACTATGAGATAGGCCAAGTTTTTCTTCCTTGCCATTCTTCCCCTTTGAGCACCTTCAGTCCCTGGATAGCTCTATCCCTCCTTATACCTAAATCTGCTCTCAGCAGAGAATATGATAAACTCTTTCACAATAAAATATGAATGGCTGATGTAGCATTTTGTACTAACCCACTTGAGACAATATGAATTTTAATAGACAAAACCTTAAAACCAAGGGATAAATCTCTATTGACTGAATTTCAGGATTCATTGATAAGCTAGGAGCAGTGGGAGAGAGAGAAGTTGAGGATAAAAGGTTCTTCAAATCATATATAAGCAACTGCTTATGGCTGAAGTTAGGCCTGGAAGCTAGATGGCACAGTAGACAAGAGTGTTGGGCTTAGAGTCTTAGACTCATCTTCATGAGTTCAAATCTGGCCTCAGACACTTCCTTGTGACATTGGCAAGTCATTTATCCCTAATTTCTCCCAGTTTTCTCATCTGTCAAATGAACTGGGGAAGGAAATAACCAAACCACTTCAGTATCTTTACCAAGAAACCCAAATGAGATCATGAAGAGTTGGACATAACTGAAAAACAATTGCACCTGAGACCTCAGGCACTACTTTGTTTTCCTGAGGCTACAGGGATAACACCTTTTCTAATTTTCAGTCTATTGATTTTCATTCTTTTTTTCATCATTGCTCATGAGATTGAGAACCTCATTCCACAGTTGAACAAGTTGAACAAGTACCTGTCCTACATACTTTGTATAGTTTTTCTTCCTTGTCCCTTCCTCTTCCTTGCCTCTTCCTCTCCTCTCTCCCTTCCAAAAATTCAAAATTTTAAATAAGTTTTTCCCCCCAGGGCAGTTCTTTTTTTTTTTTTTTTAAGACTGAGGTCAGAAAAATCAGAGAATTAGAGCTAGAAGGACCTTAGAAGTCCAACCCCCTCATTTTACAAATAAGGAAAATGAGGCCAGGGAGGTTAAATAATTTGCCCAAAATCAAACAATCTGGTATTCCTTCAGCATCACCTGGGTTCAAGACACTAGAGACCAAAAAACAAAAATTTAAAAGGTATTCTTAACCTAGGACAAGCATACATCTCAATACAGATGTCTTCAGGTGGATTTCTAGAAACACGCTTTAATCTGCATGTTGTCCAAGAAGGGGCCCAAAGTGACCCTTGGAAGACCCTATATCTGGGCCACACTGAGTAAAACTGGCAAGGCCACACTTAATCATGTCCAATTCTTTGTGTCCTGTTTTGGGGTTTTCTTAGCGAAGATACTGAAGTGGCTTGTCATTTCCTTCTTGACAGATGAGGAAATGGAGGCAAACAGGATTCAGTGATTTGCCCAGGGTCACATAGCTAGTAAGTGTCTAAGGTCAGATTTGAGCTCAGGAATATGAGTCCGCTTGACTCTAAACCTAGTGTTCTATCCATTGTGCCACCTAGCTGTTCACACTTAAAAATGGGTCAAACTAGGTGGCAGCTAGGTGGCTCAGGGGACTGAGTGCCAGGCCTAGAGATGGGAGGTTTCAGGTTCAAATCTGGCTTCAGACACTTCCCAGCTGTGTGACCCTGGGCAAGTCACTTAACCCCCATTGTCTAGCCCTTACCACTCTTCTGTCTTGGAACCAATACATGGTATAGATTCTAAGAGAAGAGAAGAATTTTTAAAAAATAAATCAAACATTTCCCTAAGGCAAGGAATCTATATTATCTCAGTATTCACAGAGATGCTAGTCAAAGTATGCCTCATTTTATACATGCTTGCACATAGGTGAATGGATGGAAAAACATTTATTTAGCACTTACTGTGTGCCAAGCCCTGAGCTAGGCACTGAAAATCCAAGTACAAAGGTGAAAGAGTTCTTACTCTTAAAAGAGCTTGGAAATATTCCACATAAGAGAGTAATGACTAGTGAAGGGAATTTTGTTCAAAGAGGCAGAGTAAAGCAACAAAGTAGTCAATAGACTCTCATATCCTTACCATTAATGGTGGTAATATAAATTTGATCATTGTTTCCTGAGGCTGACTTGATGGAGTGTGTTATCCCTCATTATTTCACTCATTCACCACTGAGGGTCAGCTCAGTCTCAGGGCAGAGTTACAAAGTTCAGAAGATTAAATCCTCTCATGAGGGGACCAGGAAGGAGGATGATCTTTGGAGGTCAGCTCTAGAGGAGTGGCTGTTCCATGTGGGGAGAAGGGAGCAAAAGCAGGTTACATGACCAGATGTCTCGATAGGTCCTGGTTTCCTGAAAAAATCGCAGGATGGACTGGAGGATCTCTTGATGTGACTGTCAACAGAATAACACTCCCCCACCAAAAGCCAGCTAGTGACTGTGCCTCCTCTAATTGGCCCATAAAACCCATCTTCCCTGATATAGATATTTTGTCCATATTGTAGCCAGAGAGCCTTGAGGTCTTGAGCTGGAAGCTAGCTAACAACTTAACTAGTTGAACTCCTTCATTTTACAGATGAAGAAAAGGAGAATCAGAGAGTTTAAATGATTTGGTCAAGGTTGAATAAGCAATAAGTTATATATCAACATATATGTTAATATGAATTGATAATAAGTCAAATAAATAATAAAATCAGGATTTTAACCCGTGTTCTAAAGACTTCAGGTCTTTCTCCCACACCATATCATCTGTCTTGTCATGCTTGGTTCTACCTTTCCCCATCCACTCTATAATCACTTTTGACCAGCCTGGAAATCTTGGTACCACACTGACATCTTATGGAATAAAGTTTCCAACAGTCTGGCTTCTAAAGAACTGAGACACAAAGCTTAAACCCAACCATTCCTCTTGGCATAACCTCCATTTTATTTCTAGGGGGAAGAAGAATGGGCAGGAGGGCCAGGAGGCTAAGAGGAAACAGTGTTTAAGGTGTAAAGGTTAAATTTAGGGTTGAGACTGAATATAAACAATATTGAGCACCAGGGATTTAATTTCTTAAATCCCAAATGAAGCACTCAAGTCAGAATGGAATTTTATGGTGTTTTAATTACAATAGGAGGAAGAAATTAAGAAAGAGAGAAAGAGGAAAAAGTTAATTTAAATTGCTCTGACTCAGGCTAAGCCAGGCAGGAGTCAAAGCCTTGGCCAAGGGGGCCTCCCCTGAGAGCCAAGGGAAAGAGGAGTCAGTCTTATCACTCACCAAGTGACCATCTCAAGGAAGCTGTCTGAAGGAGCTCCTCCAGGATCTAACTGGTGCCTAGTCTCCTCACAGGAAGTGACGAGAACTCCAAAGGCAGTTCTCTACAGCACTTCCTGTGTCTCACGTGTGCCAATGGTGGCTCAAGATTGGCTTAGGACAGCCCAGGGGACAGTCAGTTGTTTCTGATTTGTCACTTGCTAGCACATGCCAGTGTAGTGTGGGTGTGTACATTCCTGGGTGCTAGATGGAGAAATTCTGAAAATCACAAAGGGCAAGCCCAACCTAGAGTTCATAGCAAAAAACTACTCCCCATTCCCAGAATATGATGTTCTTTTTCCTGAGGAAGCAGATAAATATAAATGGAAGGAGAAAAGAATCTTTTTAAAGAGTGGCAGAACATGTAGGAAGAACATTGACAAATTGGAATGAGTCCAGAGAAGAGTGACCAAGATGACGAGGGAACTAAATAAGGGTGAAACGAAGAAACTAGTGATGTTTAGCCAAGAGAAAAGAGGACTTAAAAGGATCATGACAGCTGACTTAAGTTTTCATGTGGAACAAGAATCAGACTTCTGTTTGGCACTAAGAGACAGAACCAGAAGCAATGTATGAAAGATGAAAAAAGGTAAGATCTCATCTTGAGGTGACTAGTTGGCACAATGGATAGAGCCCTGGGCCTGGAGTCAGGAAGGCCTAAATTCAAATCCAGCCTTGAACCCTCTCTAATTGTCTCACCCTAGGCAAGTCACCTCACCTCTGTTTACTTCAGTTTCCTCAACTATAAAATGGGGATAATAATAATACCTACCTCCCAGGATTGTTATTCAGAATAAATAATCTATTTGTAAAGTACTTATCACAGCACCTGGCACACAGTAGAAGCTTAATAAATGCCTATTTCCTTCTTCCCCTGTAAGAAAACCTTACTAATAAAGATGCCTAAAATTGGAAAATTTGAGAAGGTAGAGTCTGAGAAGGTAGAGTCTCCTTTAATTTAGGGCTTCATAAAGAGGTTGGATTACCACTTGTTGGGAATATGGTAGAGGGAACTTTTCCTTTTATCCCTACACATTCTTTCAATGATTTTATAAGTTCTACTAGATTCATATCTATGCAAATTATTCTGAAATTTACATATCAAACCCACATTTTATCTTGGTCCTAAACTCTAATCCTGAATCTCTCATTGCCTGCTGGATATCTCCAACTGGACATTCCATAAGTATCTCAAACTCAACATGTCCATAACAGAATCCATTATCTTTCCCTCTAAATTTACTCTCTCCTCCTAGCTTTCCTATTTCTGTTGAGGGCACCACCATTTTTGGTATTACTCGGGTTCAAAATTAAAAACATGTCTTTAACTCTTTGCTTTCACTAATTCACCTCCTCTATTCACATCCAATTAAAGTTCCTAATTCTTATCAATTCCATCTCCTCAACATCTCTCAATCCTGTTCTCTTCTGAGTACTCAAATCACAGTCACCCTAGTCTCAGCCTGAATTATTGCCACAGTCACCTAATTGACTTTCCTGTGTCCAGTCCTTCCTCACTTCAATCCATCCTACATATATAGCTGCCAAATTGTTATTCCTAAAGTACAATTTTAATCATGTCACTCCATTGCTGAAGAAGCCTCAGTGGCTCCCCATTGTCTTTAGGATAAAATACAAATTTATTCATTTGGCATTTCAAACTCTTCACAATTTGGCTCCAGCCTGTCTTTCCAGACTAATTGCTCGTTAATTCTCCTCATGTACTCTACACTATAGCCAAGCTGGCCTACTTAATGTTCCCCTACAAAACATTCCATCTGGGCCTTTGCACAGGCTGTCTGTCCTCTATGCTGGAACACTTTCCTCCTCAGCTCTTTGTCTTGGAACCACAAGCTCCCTTCAATGTTCAACTCTAATGCTGCCCCCTTCAAGAGACCTTCCTTCAGTCCCTCAACTTTTAGTGCCCCATCCCTGATATCTAGGATGAACAAAGATCCCTAGAGACTCAGTTCTGGGTAAGAAAAATCAATTTATTGAATAAACTAGCAATAATCAATAAATTAATGGTCCATGATCTCTCTCAGTGATCAAAGAAAATTTATTCATAATCTTATATCATTTAAATGACATCTTTAAAGATCATTATTCATCCCTCCCCTAGACAGCTCAAGACATTTCTAATTGGTAGATACCTAATGAGGAAGTGAGCTAATATTTTCCAATCTCTCTGTGATACCTCATAGTGGTAGGGGAAAGTCCCATGCCTGATCACAGAATTCCAATACACTTGATGATCTAGATGGAAAAAACAAGTTAGGTTCAGTTAAGTTTGGCTTCCATCATTCATTCTAATGGAAGAAATCCAGTACATAGTCACATTGCCCCTGGACGTGTGTAGTTGAAACTAATTCTGTTAACAGGAAAGGATGGAATTTACAATCTCAACCTTAGTTATCCCACTCTTAGAGGATGCTCTGGAGTAAGAAATATAAGGACATTCCTATGATTGTCAGGACAAAAGAATGAGGAAAAGGTTTGAGAATAAAATGTAATATTATTGAGCAACATTAAAAATCAAATGAGGAGCATCTAGGTAGCACATTGGATAGAGCTTCAAGCCTGGGGTTGGGAAGACCTGGGTTCAAATCTAGCCTCAGACACTTCCTAGTTGTATGATCCTAGGCAAATCACTTAACCCCAGTTGCCTAGCCCTGACCATTCTTCTGCCTTGGAACCAATACTTTGTTTCAATTCTAAGACAGAAGACAAAATGGGAAAGGAAAGAATTTAAACCCAAGCAAGAACTAGAGAATATCACAAAATGTGAAATGAATAATTTTGATTACATTAAATTAAAAAGATTTTGTACAAAGCCAATGCAACCAAAATTAGAAGGGTAGTAACAAATTGAGGGGGGGGATCTTTATAACAAAAACCTCTGACAAAGGTCTAATTACTCAAATTTATGAGGAACTAAATCAATTGTACAAAAAAAAATCAAGCCATTCCTCAACTGATAAATGGTCAAGGGACATGAATAGGCAATTTTCAGATAAAGAAATCAAAACTATCAATAAGCACATGAAAAAATACTCTAAATCTCTTATAATTAGAAAAATACAAATCAAAACAACTCTGAGGTACCACTTCACACTTAGCAGGTTGTCTTATATGACAGCAAAGGAAAGTAATAAATGTTGGAGGGGATGTGGCAAAATTGGGACACTAATGCATTGCTGATGGAGTTGTGAATTGGTCCAACCATTCTGGAAGGCAATTTGGAACTATGCCCAAAGGGTGCTAAAAGACTGCCTGTCCTTTGATTCAGCCATAGCACTGCTGGGTTTGTACCCCAAAGAGATCATAAGGAAAAAGACTTGTACAAGAATATTCACAGCTGCACTCTTTGTGGTGGTAAAAAAAAAAATTGGAAAACGAGGGGATGCCCTTCAATTGGGGAATGGCTGAACAAATTGTATCTGTTGGTGATAGAATACTATTGTGCTCAAAGGAATAATAAACTGGAGGAATTCCATGTGAACTGGAACGATCTCCAGGAATTGATGCAGAGTGAAAGGAGCTGAACCAGAAGAACAATATATACACAGAGACTGATACACTGTGGTACAATCCAATGTAATGGACTTATCCATTAGTGGCAAAGCAGTGATCCAAGACAATTCTGAGGGACTTAGGAGAAAGAATGCTATCCACATCCAGAGAAAGAACTGTGGGAGTAGAAACACAGAAGAAAAACAACTGCTTGATCACATAGGTTGATAGGGATATGATTGGGGATGTAGACTCTAAATGATCACCCTAATGCAAATATCAATAATACAGAAATAGATCTTGATCAGTGACACATGTAAAACCCAGTGGAATTGCTTGTCATAGCCTATGGGAGGGAGTTGGGAGGAGGGGAGAGAAAGAACATGAATCATGTAACTGGAAAAATATTCTAAGGGCTTTCCCATCTTTTGGTCTTTGTTTCCCTACTAACTAGCACAGTGCTAGGCACATATTAGATGCTAAATAAATGCTTGTTGACTGCTTAATTAGTTGATTCTAAAATCTATTTTTCATGATGATAGAAACTCTAGTGCAGTGCTTTGGAAATTGTACAGTACTGTTGAAATTCCCAGGATTATTATTATTAGTCCCATCTTCAGCTCCTGACAAATTGCATTCAAAATAATGGCTGTTTTGCTGCTTCTCCTCTCCTTTTGACTCATGCTTGCATTCACACTGTGTGGTCAGCCACTGTGTCTCTCCCATTAAACCATAAATGTTTTGGAAGCAAAAGCCAGTTCGGATCCATGGCAGGGACATCAAAGGGATTCCCAAAACATTTCATCTCAGCAGGAGCCAAAGTGCCTTTCAGACGAGAAAGCAGGGGATGTTCTTTTAACCCTACGAATGTTTAAAGGCCACAATCCCCACTGCATCTGAGCCTCCCATTGGCCTGCCAGTCCTTTTCCCTGAACAAAGTCAATAGCCAGAGAAGGGGCTATACAAGGCTGGGCTCTTGCCTGAGAGGCCCTGGGGCAGCTCTGGGGCTGACTGATGCTTCTTCAGAATGGATGGGGACTTCAGCCACTTTGCTCCCTGCATACTTGCACAGGTTAGTACGCTTCAGTGACTGCTTGTTGGGCCAATAACTCTTGGCAGAGAGCAGAGCAGCATGTGTGTGTCTTCTGCAGAGTCCAGAGGTGATGACTGCCTCTGGCAGGGTTGACTGATTCATTAGCTTACTCTGCTCCATTCCTACCATTCCCCACCCCCATAGACACTAAAAAATCAATCATTCAATGAGCATTTCTTTATTGACTTCTATCCATTCATCCCTAGTCTAGGAAATGGGAAAAACAGGACAGAAAAAGGCATAGTCCCTGCCCTCAGGAAACTTTTAGTCAAGTTTAGAGAGATGAGATTAACATATAAGGAATACCAGCAGCAATCTGGGATAACAGAAAGAACACTGAACCATAAAGTAAGAGACCTGAGCTCATCAGTGCCCAAGGATTCAATTATTATCTCTACATAGATGATTTTCGGATATAAAGTATTTATCCATCTCTGCCAAGAAAACCCCCCAAAAGGTCACAAAGAGCCAGACCAGCTAAAAACAACTGAACCACAAAAATCTCCCCAGCCTTCAGTCTCACATCCCCAACTGCCTTTTAGTTGAACTGTATATTTCAGAGGAATCTTAAACTCAACATGACCAAAACTGAACTCATTACCTTCCACCAGCCACACTCCTTACCCCCAAACTTCCCCATCACTGTCAAGGGGGCCACTATCTTCCCCTTCACCCAGGATCCCAACCTCGGTGTCACTCTCAGCTCCTCACGCTCTCTCCCACATGTGCTCTGTAGCCAGGGACTTGTAAGCTTTTTCAACTTCATCCACATCTCCTGCACACCCCCCTTCTCTACTCAGACACTGCTACCACTCTGAAGCAGGTCCTTATCGCCTCCCACCTGCTCAGCAGTCTCTCCCATTCCAATATGTCCTCCACTCAGCTATCAAAACAATCTCCCTAAAGCACTCCTCTATAAATATTGAGTCTTATTACCTCCAGGATGAAATGCCAAATCCTCTCCTTGGCTTTTAAAGGCATTCATAACCTGCTGTTCCAGTTATCTTCTATCTCACTCCCTACTTACTCTGCAGTCCAGTCACACCCATCTCCTTATTGTCCTTTGAACATGGCATCTCCCCACTTTGTACATGTTTAATGGTGGTTCCCCATACCTAGCACTTTCTCCCTCCTCATCTCCACCAACTGGCTTCCCTGGCATTCTTCAGGTCCCACCAAAATCCCAATCAATGGGGATGGAGACTCTAAAGGAACATCCTAATGCAAACACCAACAACATGGAAATAGGTTCTGATCAAGGACACATGTAAAAGCCAGTGGAATTGCACATCAGCTACAGGAAGGGAGGGAGAGAAAGGATATGATTCTTGTAAACAAGGAATAATGTTCTAAATTGAATAAATAAAAGTTTTAAAAAATTTTAATAAATAAAATAAAATCCCAATTTGCAAGGACACTTCCCCAATCCTCCTTAATACTAATGACTTCTCTGTGACATTAGCTTCAATTACCTTGCTTGTATAGAGTTATTTGCATTTTGTTGTCCCCTCAAATAAACCTACTCCTTTTGTTTTATCCCTATTTTGTAGTTGAAGAAACTGAAATAAATAGAGGTTAAGTGACTTGCCCAGGATCACACAGCTAATAAAAGTCTGAGGCTAACTTTGAACTTAGGTGTTCCTGACTCCAGATCCAGTGCTTTATTCACTCTGCCATCTTTCTTATTATTTTTACGTCATTCATGACAAGATGTTGTTGTCCAATCCTTCAGCCATATCTGGCTCTTCATAACCCCATTGGGGTTTTCTTAACAAAGATCCTGGAATGGTTTGTCATTTCCTTCTCCCACTCATTTTATAGATGAGGAAACTGAGGCAAACAGTATTAAGTGATTTACCCAGGGTTGCACAGCTAGTATGTGTCTAAGGTCAGATTCCTTTTTAATTTTTATTGTCATGCAAAATACACTTCCATATTGGTCATTGTTAAAAGAGCAAACTCATACATAGCCAAACCCCAAATAAAACCACAGATACACTGATGTGAAAGACGACTCCAACAATTCTTCTTCTAGAAGTGGATCATATTCCCTTGTCATAATAAGGCCAGATTTGAACTTAGGAAAATGAGTCTTCCTGATTCAGACCTGGCACGCTATCCCCTGTGCCACCTAGCTGTCCAATGCTGTTTCAAGGGCACATTTCTTGCTCGCTATGTATATATTTCATGCTGCTGCCTTGGGCATCGACTGTGTTTGTTATGTTCTGCTGAGGATGATGCTTGTTGGGGATTATGAGAGAACATGACCAAGAGGTGTACAGGCTGAGAAGCCATAAATGGGGTTGAGCTGTGCCTGTCTGTGAGATTCACTAAAAACGATTGAGTGCAGGTATATCCATCCTTTGCTTTCCACCTAGACTGTAAAGTGCTTGAGGGTTTGGATTGCTTTTGATACTTTTACATTATCCCCTGCGGCACCTACTAGAAATCTAAGCACAAAGTAGGGGTACTCAGGGAATGGATTTTGGTTGTATCATCTTTAGAGTTCTGAGAATAGAGAAGGCAAAAAGGGCATTAGGGTGGCAAAATGAGAAATAACACAGATTGAGTAAATCAGCAATTGACCCATGCAGTGTTTGGTGGACAGCGGGTCATTAGAAGGTATCCTTTCCCATCCCATCCTCCAAAAAAGTGGAAACTCACTGAATTTAATGATGAAATCCATTGTTAAAGAAATGAGATTTTATTCGTTTGAAGTACATATAGCAAATGAGGCAACTGGATGGCACGGTGGAAAGAGGGCTAGGCTTGGGATCAAGAAGATTCATCTTCTTGAATTCAAATCTGGCCTCAGAAACTTACTAGCTGTATGACCTTGGGTAAGTCATTTAAACCCTGTTTGCCTCAGTTTTCTCATCTGTAAAATGAACTGGAGAAGTAAATGAAAACCATTCGAATATCTTTGCAAGAAATCCCAGATGCAGTCATGAAGAGTCAGACATGACTGAAATGACTGAATAATAACACAAATAATAACTCAAGGCTAATAAAATGTTGCCTAGTAGAAGTCCTTAGGGGACCTACTTTAATGAACAGATAAGAGTGATCTTTAATTCAGAAAATCAATTATTTTTGCATGTGAATGATGCTTCTAAAGTACTTGAGAGTACTTGACTGTGTGTTCTTTTAAGCTGGTTAAACATTCCCTCAATCATCTTATATTCACACTGTTTATTTGATTAGACTATTCATTCCTCATAAATAACATAAAAGTGAGCTTTAGTCCAGACCCTGTCCTAATTATAAAAACATTAGTGAAATACTCAGCTCCAATTTAATAAGGATTGAATTATATTTCCAGGGCACTTGGGACATAGTGAAAGAGAAAAGGAAAAAGTGAAGAAAGGAGAAGAAAAGGATAGAGCAGAAGAGGAATAAAAAAGGAAAGAAAGCAAAATTGGAGAAGAGATAAAACATGAGAAGATAGAAGAGAAATTTAATTGGAGACAAAGATGAGTCACTGCACTCTCTTTATGAGTGTACCATAAGGTAGCCTGAGTAAATGTCTCTCCTCTCCCTTCTTCCTCTCCTCCTTCTCCAAAAGAGATTTTATTCCATGTGAGTAGGAAAAGGTATTAGGTTCTGAATTCTTCCTGATACCCACCAAGGGAAAACAAGAGAAAGATTTTTAGGAACCAAGATTTTCAGCAGGAGTTCTTGCAAGGCAGCACCCTCCTTCCTGTGGGTTCAATGCCTTAAGCATTGAAAAATAGTCCTTTTCATTATTGGATGCAAAATGTCCTATATACATTAGGCATTCAGTTAATACTGATGATTGCCAATGAGAAGGAAGAGGACAAAACAGAGAAGATGCATCCATTATTTTGATTTTTTCACCTCTTTTCCACAAATAGTCAAGCATTGATGGACCTGCCACACTGAACTCTGGAGAGAAATTCCTAGCTCAGTGCAAACAAATACATTAAAAATTACTCCTATACAATAAAAATAGAATTCATAACAATTATGCTAGAAAATGATGGAAATGGATCAACAATCAATGCCTATCGTAGGGCCACCAGGGCCTACCTTATAGTCACTAAAAAAGGGCAAACAAGCCAAAGGGTCCTCCTTAAATCACTAAGAAAAGGGAAGAAGCAAGAGTGAAAGAGAGTGCTTTGTACTAGTAGCCTAGCAAAAAAAAAAAAAAAGCGTGGCCAAGAGAAAGATCCCTGCAAAAACCCATGTCTAAAAGTCCTGCCTTATCTTACAAGGACCAAATATCGAAGTGTTTTGCATTATAATAAAAAAATTAAAAAATAGAAAAAGGCTTGCCCACTAGGATAGGAGACAATACCTTATCTTCACTCCAAGTTCTTCTATATCTGAAGGTCAGTGGAGGCATCCTACTATTTTCCAAAGGATAAGTCAATTTTCACAAGGGAGTCCTGCCCAATTCATAATAGAAAGCCACCTCCTCAATACAGACAACATGAATTGCTAGAGCTCATTCTCTGGACCAGAGTCAAAAGGGAGAAAGGCCTGTTATTTTGCCTATATCTCACTCCCAAAAACTAGAAGATGAAGCTACTTGGGGGCCCCCTGTTAATTATGATACTGCCAGAAATGTCTAAATAAGTAGAGCCCTAATAAGACCAAAGCAGAAAAAATAAAAATCCACATGCAACCTGGGTGCCAGAGAATCCCTCAGGACATAAGCCCTGGGATATAATTTGGGGAATATTTGTCCCAAAATTGCACTGGCCATTAACCAGGAAAAAAACTGAGAAATTCAGTGCACTTTAGAAACTTGTTTTGCTTCTCAAATTTTCCACATTGCATGCAATCGTGGTTTATAGGTGAGTTGGGAGAAAGGACAATAGCTTCAGTGCTGTTCAGTTCCGCCATATGACTAAATACACATTTGATGTTGTGGAAAGATCACTAGATTTTTGGGGTCAGAGAAATTAATTCAAATCCCAACCTCACCCACTTGCTACTTGGGTCACCTTGGACAGGTCACTTAATTTGTTAGAGCTTGGTTGAACCAAATGGCCTCTAAGGTCCTTCCAACTCTGAATCTACAATCCTTTATTTGGCTGAAGCTACTGACCTGCTCCCTTTGTCTCTTCTGCTTGGAGGCTGGGAAGGTCTGAATCTAACCATCCTGCATCAAAACTTAGTCAAGCTTACTGAAGAATGTGACCAAATACTTGGAATTTCCTCACACCTAGAACAAAACTGAAATATGCCCTTGAATTTTGTCTGCTCTAGATGTGAGTAGACAGGATTGGGGGGGGGGGAGGGGAAGAGTCCAGATGGAAAAGAGAAATTGGGAGAAATACTGGGACTCAGGGGTGACATCTCTGCTATGAGCCTGGGGAGTTGACAGTGATGGAGGTATGGAGCTCCATCAAGGACAAAGCAGAAAGCCATTCTAGGTCATGCCCAGTTACATTACAAGAGATTAGAAATAGCAAATCTCCATAAATCCATTATCCCAATATTTCTATTAACTGAGTCAAAAGAAGAGAGCAAAGTCAACTGTGTCCATATTTCTAGGGAGGAAAGGAAATAGCCAATCAACAAATATTCTTTATGGTGTGAACTCTGGAGGATACAAGGAGAAAAGGCAATGTGGTTTATGGGAATGAGTGCTAGAGTTAGGACCAGAGGACTTGGGTTCAAATACAGACTCTGTCACTACCTACGTGACTGTGGGCAAGTCACTTTAGGCTCTCTGGGCCTGGGTTTCCCCATCTGTAAAATCTATTTTTTTTTTAAATGGAGACAGACCCAATGATTTCTAAGATCCCTTCCAGTTCTGACCACGATCTCAGGTATAAGACAACATCTTTGCCCTCAGGTCCCTAAGAATCCAATCATACCTGAGAGCTGGTCTTATTTTCCTCCCAGAGGGTGTGAATTGTAAAAAAGCAACCTGAAATGGGACGTGTTTAATTCAAAGAAATGAATCCTTTATGGTGGAATTGGGGACATGAGTAAGAGAGATTTAAGTGGGGAGGGAAAGGTTGGCACAAAGTTTCCCAAATGTCCTTCCTATCCTATCTTAAATTCCACCAAAGGCAGCAAGATGAAGCCTTCGTCTCTCCACTTCCACATTTGTCCATATTTTTCATAACAAACATTTCTTTAATCATGGCTGGATTGAGCTGAATTGGGCAAGGCTGGACCGGGCTGCTGTTTGGAAGGTGAAAGAGTATCATCAGAGCATGGAGAGGAAGTGATTTATATTATTCTACACATCTTGAAACCCATCCAAGTGGAACTTAATCTTCAGGCTCCTTGCCTGGTGTGTGCTTTCTCCCTCTCTGTAGAATTATAGACTGTTGGAACTAGAAAGAAGCTAAAGGCTCATCCAGGCCAACTCCTTCATTTTCTAGATGGAGCCCAGAAAGGCCCAAGGTCACAGCACCAGCCAGCCTCAGGGGCAGTCCCAGAAGCCAGCTTGCCTGCCTTCCACTCCAGTGCCCTTCCTCCTTTGCTTCTCTGCCTCTGCGTACTCACGTTTTATTATTTATGCTGAGATAATGACAACAGTTTACTGGCCTGCAGAGGAAAAATTACTTAAAATCAATTTCTTATGGTCTGATAACTGATTTTCCATTTAAATGACCTCCAGAGGAATACTATCCACCTCCAGAGAAAGAACTGTTGGAGTGGAATGGATGCAGATCAAAGCAGACTGTCTTTCACATCAGTGTATTTACGGTTTTATTTTGGGGTCTGGGATCTGTATGAGTGTGCCCTTACAACAATGACCAATATGGAAGTGTGCTCTGTGTGATAATAAAAATTTAATTTAATTTAAAAAATTTTAATGACCTCCAGAGAGATCTCAATATCTGGGTGGATGCTCTGGTATCAATCAGAATCGAGTGAAAATGGCTTGTCTACGCCAAGGAGCCTTGGGGAGAACAAGATGCTGGAGGGTGGGGGAGAGGGGGTACACTTGAGGATGGGAAAGTTGGAGGATAGTACGGTCATGCAAAGGATATAGTCACTGTGACCATAGGCATGGTGTAAAACCTAGAGGAAAGGGTGAAGAAAGGCCAGGAGAAGCAAAACAATTCTTTTTCCACATTTCTAAGAACTAGAGAAAGCAATCCTGCAACAAACCAACACACAAAAGTATAAAACCTAGTCCAGTGGACTAACTTGCCTTGAGAGTCAGAAGATACAGGTTCAAATCCCAATGTTAGCTATCTGACCTTAGATAAGTGAGAGGATTTGGAGTTTTATAGGAGAATGAATGGAAAGGGATCATCTAATCAATTCCATCCTTCTTTTCTTTTTTAACAAAAGAGGAAACTGAGGCCAAGAATGAGTAAGTTGGTCAGTCAACAAACATTTATGAAGTGATTCCTGCTCAAAGGCAAAAATCAGTCCCTGACCTCAATCTAACAGGGAGGCAAAGTATAACTAATTTGGACCATACCAAATACACGAAGTACATGAAAGGCCATTTTGGAGGGGAAGGAAGAGAAAAAACAAATTATTTCACAGGAGAAGTGGGCCTGGGACGGCTAGTATTTGTCCAGTCACAGAGGAGTGATATTTAAGCTGTAAGAAGGTAGGATTTGAGCTGAGTCGTGAAGGGATTAAAAAATTTATTCAGAGTCCCATTGGTAATAAACAAGAGGTTTGACCCTCAGGTATTCCAGCTCTGAATCGCTGCTCCATTTTTTGTCTATTATTTTGCTCCATTTTCTTCTAGCTTCTTACCTCTCTGAGTCTCAGCTTTTGTCATCTGAAAATGGGGATTAAATTCAGAGCCCCTTTAGCCGGCCCTTTCCACCTCTTTTGGGACTGGACACATCCTCGTCCCACTTCCCTCTTAAGATCATTTGTCTTAGAGGAGACACAGCTGGTCTGTGGTCGGGCCAAGCCTCTGAGCTCCCAGCCCTCTTTCTAGCACACCTTCCTGTGTCCTCACCTGCCAGGGACAAATTCCCAGCAGGGGGAGAAGCCTTCTGGAGGCCCAACACTGGAACCTCCCAATAGGCCAAAAATACTCATAATTACTGTGATTATCGCATGGTCCTAAAGTAAATAGGAAGGAGAGGCAGGAGGAAGGAAGAGGGTGTAAGCTTAGGAGAGGCAGCGTCTGACCGCCAGCCCTTGGGGTGAAGCCCTGGGGGACGCCGCCATGTTTGTTTTACCAGCACTTAAGAGGTGTCCTGTAGAAGCAGGGAACAAAGTAGAGCTGTTCCTGAGTCAATATTGTTCCAGGAAACCGTCGCTGGGGTTGTTCTGGGCTGATGCTGATAGGATTTCCCCACAATGCCTTCTCCAGCTCTGTGTGCCAGGGGAGTTTAGGGTCATGAGGGACAACATGTTTATTCTTGCTGATGAGATTAGCAGCTTTGGGGGTGTTTTTGTCCCCCCAGAAAAGGAGGGTTTAGGTTCTGATTCCACGTTATCCACATTGAAGCCAGGCAAGTCTCTGATTGGGGCTGGGGAAGGAAGAAGCCAAAGCTGATAGGA
Source organism: Monodelphis domestica (assembly GCF_027887165.1). Lineage (NCBI taxonomy): Eukaryota > Metazoa > Chordata > Mammalia > Didelphimorphia > Didelphidae > Monodelphis > Monodelphis domestica. Next base: position 161,594,569 of record NC_077227.1, on the reverse strand, counting down.
GGGAACCGTCTGGATAAAACTAAGGAGTTCTTCATTCCGAGGATCAAGCTAGACTCTCTTTCTCCCTACGATATGGACCTCCAAGTTTATACTGGAAGGAAGCTCACTGGGCTTCCCTCTGGAGACCCACCTCAACCAAGACCTGCATCATAAATTTAGAGCTGGACAAGATATACAAAGATATCTAGTCCAACAACGTCTTCCTCTCGTCGTATAGATGAGGAGATTGAGGCCGGTTAAGTGAAGTTAACTTATAAGAGTTTACAGATTTGCTTAAGGAAACACAAGTTCTTTCAAAGATGGGATTTAAAGCCAGATCCATCTAACTCCAGGCAGCTAGGGGGCACAGTGGATAGAATACTGGACCTAGATTCAGGAAGATTCATCTAACTGAGTTCAAGTCTGGTCTCAGATACTTCCTAGCTGTGTGACCCTGGGTAAGTTACTGAACCCTGTTTGCCTCAGTTTCCTCATCTGTCAAATGAGCCAGGGAAGGAAATGGTAAACTATTCCAGTATTTTTGGCATCAGATTATTTACTAGTTATAAGACTCTAATCAAGTCACTTAACCCTATTGGCCTCAGTTTCCTTATCTGTCAAATGAGCTGGAGAAGGATATGGTAAACCACTCTAATATCTTTGCCAAGAAAGTCCCAAATGGGCTCACCAAAAAGTCAGACACAAGTGAAACAAATGAACAACATCAATCACCTAACTCCAGAGCCAGGATGCTTTCCATTATGCCACAATACCTCATTCAAAGAAAGGAGGCCAAGGACCCAAAGCTTCCTCCAAATTGGCCATGTTTGGGGCAGTACCTCCCCTAGGCATTCACATTAACCAGAGACAAAATATGTCCTGAGTCAAATGTGGATTTTATGTCAGTATAGTAAAACCTTAGTGAGCAGGCACGATTGTTGATGGGTAGGTGTGTTCTTGTTCTGGGTAACTGAATTTTCTATTTAGAGCTTGGGGAGGACATAAAAAATTATTTTGCTCAACTTCTTCATTTTATGAGTGAAGAAAATGTGATGAATTCTTAGAGGAAGGAATCCCAAGCCCCTCTGGAGCCCAGTGTCCTCCTCTGTCCAAGAGCAGATTGGACAAGATGATCTCAAAGGTCCCTTCAACTCTAAGATTCTAAATGACTTGCTCAAAGTCTAACAGCTAGTGTCAGTCCTTATTGTGAATACATCCCTGTGGCCTCTGTAGCCCCAACCACCTTTTTGTTTTAACTCTCATTGTTGTAAATACTCATAAAATACCTTGAGGTCCCTTTCCTTTCTTAGTCTAAAGGTCTGGGGACTAAAATCTTCCTTTGCTCGCTGAGGCTCACATGAGACCTTAGGATCGTCTCTGAGGATACGGATACTCATGGTCCAAACCCGTGAATAGACTGGAAGATGTAAGAGATTGGGAAGAGTGTGCACTAAGCCCATGAAAAGGTCATAGAAGTGTCTATAGATTGGAGGGGGGGGGGGAAGACAGGGAATATATGGAAATTCATCTAAATCTCTGTAATTAACTCATATTGTTCTTTTCTACTTTCTGCACAAAGAGACAAAATTCAACAGATCCTCTTAGTTAGAAGCCAAGACTTTATTGTCTCATTGGTTGATGCTTTGAGCTGACCCTCTGTTTCCTTGCCCAGATCATTCTTTTTCACGTTATAGTAAAATGTATTGTTGTTGTTCGGTTGTTTCTGGTTTTGTGACTCTATTCGGGGTTTTCTTGGCAAAGATACTAGAGTAATTTGTCATTTCCTTCTCCAGTTCATTTTCCAGATGAGAAAATTGAGGCCAACAGGATTGAGTGACTTTCCCAGAGTCACATGGCTAATGAGGGAGGCTGGATTTGAATTTGGGTCTTTCTGACTCAAGGCCCTGGGATTTGTCCACCGTGCCTCCTAGCTGTGAGCTCCAAAAACCACAAATATAAAAAATAATTCACAGGATAACACACCTACAAAGAATTGCTTAATAAGTACTTAGTCATGGTGATAGGAGAATTGGTGGTATTAATGATGGTAATGGAAACAACAATGAAAGTAATCATGGCAATAATTAATGATAGTAATAATTCTGGTGAAGAATGGTAGTGGCAATGATGATGGTAGAGACCAGATGGGGGATGATAATAATGGCAACACTTCTGGAAAGGTCTAGCCACATGTCAGGATAGCTGTTGCTTTTTCTTGTCACTGTCTAAATCAAGGAGAGAAGAAAAGGAAGAATATCTCTCAGAAAGGTGTTTTGGGCCCAGAATCTGGGACAGCTCTAGCCAAGTACTTTCAGGTGAGGTCTTGGAGGCAGAGCAATAGCAAAGTGCTGGAAAGCCATCCTCAGAATCCATAGGCATGGCTGGACCAGTGCTTCTGGCAGGCATGAACCAATGTTTCCCATTAAATCTACCCCCTTTTTCATTGGCTCTCTTGAAGTAAGAGAGCATGTGATTCTGGAGAGTAATTTGGAACTATGCCCAAAGGGCTATAAAACTGTGTGTGGCCTCTGATCCAGCAATACCATTATTTGTATCCCAAAGAGATTTTTTTTTTTAAAGGGAACAGGGTCTATTTATACAAAAATATTTATAGCAGCTCTTTTTGTGGTAGCAAAGAATCTGCAAATTGAAGGGTTGTCCATCAATTTGGGAATGGCTGAACAAGTTGTGGTATAGGATTGTGTGAAGAGTGAATCAAACTCTCTTTGTCTATCAATCAGCAACTTTTAAGTTAATCAAGCAAAAACTTAAGTACCCCTACTTAGTACCTTACCAGTCACTAATTATGAGAGTTCACAAGTCACTTGCTAGAGTGGGTGACAACTCCAGAAGCCACTGCCCCAACCCTGGGAAGTGTTAGGCAAATTGAAAGACTGAGATTGGTTCCTGTAAAGTAGGGAAGGGACAGGAAGTGATGTGGAAAAAGGACTATAAGAAGTCCTGAACTTCCTTTCCAAGGGACTTCTCCTTTGGAGTTCACCTTTGGAGGCTCTCTGCATCAGTAAGCTGGACTAAAGGAAGAGACTTCCCCCTGGATCCCGCGTCTGCTTGCTGGGTGAGTAGCTGTCCTTCCTTTCCGAGCTTTTGGAGAAACTGGTTCCAGAGATTCCTGCCTTCCCTTTGGAGGAAGCTGCATTGGTGGAACCCTGGCTGAAGACACCGCCAGAACTTCTGGCTGAGAATTACCAGGAAAATCCCAGGGAGACAGAGTCTTAGGGAAGCCCTGCTAGGGATGAGCTTGGCTTCTCAGGAGAAGGGCTGGTAGGCTTATTAAAATCTGTCTCTTTATCTACATTTTTTCACTTTCACTCTTTCCACCTCTTTGTAAATAAAGCTGTTAAAAGTCATTTTACCTTAAGCTGTAATATTTTTAAATCTGCAACCACAATATTCCTTTAGAACTTTCATATTAGCATAAAAACCTATATTTAAATTCTTACAATTGTGATGAGATACTATTGTGGTATAAGAGATGGCAAGCAGGGGGGAAGCTGGGTAGCTCAGTGGATTGAGAACCAGGTCTAGAGATGGGAGGTCCTAGGTTCAAATCTGGCCTCAGACACTTCCCAGCTGTGTGACCCTGGGCAAGTCATTTGACCCCCATTGCCTATCCCTTACCACTCTTCTGCTTTGGAACCAATACATAGTATTGATTCCAAAACAGAAGGTAAGGGTTAAAAAAAAAAAAAGAAATGACAAGCAGGATATCAGAAATGCCTAGAAAGATGTATATGAACTGTTGCAAAGTGAAGCGAGCAGAACCAGAACACTGTACACAGTAACAGCAATATTGTGGGCTATTCAACTGTGAATGACCTAGCTATTCTCAGCCACACAGTAATCCAAGACAATTCCAAAGACCTATGATGGAAAATGCCAGAAAAGGAACTGATGAAGGCTGAATGCAGACCAGAACATACTATATTTCACTTTCTTTCTTCTTTTACTTTTTTGTTTGAGATCTCTTCTACCAAATGACTGATATGGAACAAATGTTTTACATGACTGTAAAATCTCTATTGGGTTGCCTATCATTACAAGGAGAGGAGGGGAGAGGGAGGATGAGAAGGAAGGAGAAAATTTGGAACTCACAATCTTTTTTTAAAAGAATGTTAAAAATTGTTTTTACATGTAATTGAGGGGAAAAATAAGATGCTATTTAAGGAGAGAAAGAGGATATGTGAACTATAGTTAGGAAACACAGGCTATTGCTTTTAAAAAACCCTTATATTTGTATAGCAAACATCTTGTTCAAAGCATTCAACATTCATTATTTCATCTGCTCCTGAGTGATACTTAGAGAAAAGATTAGAATCTCCATTTGACAGATGACAAAACTGAGGCCTAGAGAGGAGAAAGGACTTCTGTCAGGAACACTGTAGAAGGCATTCCTAGAATGAGTAGGAAGTTAGACTAAATGATCTCTGAAGGCCCGCCTAAAGATACTATGCTGTGGCCCAGGATAAGCAATAAATTAAGAGAAAGTCAAAACTAAAACGAAGCTCTCCCATTTTCTTATCCAAAGATCATTTCATACCCTATGTAGACACCCTTTAAATCTTTTTAACCCCTTATCTTCTGAATTAGAATTAATTCCAAGTATGGGTTCCAAGGCAGAAGAGCAGTAAGGGCTAGACAATTGGGGTTAAGTGACTTGCCCAGGGTCACCCAGCTAGGAACTTCTGAACCCAAGACACCCCCCACCCCAATCTCCAGACCCATCTCTTTATCTACGTAGATGCCCTCTTCAATTTAACTTAAGATATATTTATTAAGTTCCTTCTGTGTACAATGCATCATGCTAGGGGATCTTGGGACACAAAGATGAAAAATCATATATTGTTTTCCCTTAGTGAGTTTTCAATCTGGTAATAATTCAGGGGTAACATTAACAGTTGAGGAGACCCAGAAAGGCGTGATGTAAAAATGATGCTTGAGCTAAGTCTTCAAGGAAACTAGACATTTTATGAGACAGAGATAAAGAGAGAAAACCGACCGAGCATGAGGACAATCTAGATAAAGGCACAGAGGCGAGAGAATAGAATACGTGGCACAGTAAAAAGGTCAGTTTGGCTGGACCATGGAGGGCATAAATGTGCAATAATACTGGGGATGGCAGGTTGGAGCCAGATAATAAAGGACTTTACATGTCAAACAGAGTTGTTTATATTGAATCTCAGAGGTCACAGGGCGCCACTGGAGTTTATTAAGTAGGAGAGTGACATGGTCAGGTCTGTGCTTTAGTCAACTGAAAAAGAAACTTCTACAAAAGACCACATTAAGGGTTCGCTGAGACTATGTCCGAAGATCTTCAACGAGGGGAGTGCGACGCGGAGGCTGCTTTAGAGCCTTTCTCAATCAAACTCAAAAACTCCAAGTGAATTTTTTGTACAATCTTAAGATTTTCTTTCACTCAATCCCCCCTACCCAACAAGTCCTTACTCTCACCTAAGTTTCCACCACTCCTTGCCCTGATTCAGCTAGAAAGTCAATGGATGAGGATCATCCAAAGAAAAATAAAATCTATCATTGAGTAATTTGGGTTACTCAGGAGGTAAAAACCTGGATAATAGCCTTTACCTAGGTGAAGGGGTGGGCAGTGGTTTGAGCCTCTGATCCCAGAGCTTCACAACAGCAGTTCCAGGGATGGTCCTGGGCAGTCCTTTGGACTCTCGGTCTAACTTCTACCTTTCCCCCGTCTCTACTCGTGACTACCCTTAGAGTTGGCACCATAAGTGATTCCCTCCTGTGCTAGGCTGTACGCCTTATTTCCCCATCGGACTATAAACTCTATGAGAGCAAGGACCATTTCAGTTCAAAAGTCATTTCAACAAACATTTTGTTAAGCACCTTCCCTGGGTCAGCCACAGGGCTGACACTGAGGATCCAAAGACAAAAGAAGGAGCTTCAAGGAGCTTTCCTTATATTATCTTCTTCTCTTTCTCCAGGCCAGAATTATCCACAGAGTAAGAGTGCAAAGACCATTGATTTCATTGAAATGCATCTGCATCCGTTGCTCTCTGTCCATTCCAGCCTAATCATTCCCATCAGGAGGGCCATCTAGTTCAGTCAGAGGGCTCCAATACAAGGTCTCACGGTTAGAGTTCTCCAGAATTACTGGCTCCAGCCATCAGGGCTTCTCTTTTCCTGTGGGGTAAATGAGCCTTGAACCCATCCAGGCTCGAAGCAACAGCAACTACCACAAGCTTTGCCCCTCCTGACTGCTTTACCCCCCTCTCCCCCAATCTAGCCCTATTTTGAGCCTCTGATAACTGATTTTCCCCACCCTTAGTTTGAAATACATCAACAGAGCCTTCGTTACTGAATTCAGATGGATTCTGTGTGGCAGATAGCAACGTCAAGATGATAAAAGTAATGACATTATTTGGAAGTTAATTTGCCCAGAAGCTGGAATTCACTCATTCACTGAACCTGTTTGTGTTCCCCCACGCTTACTTTATTAGAAAGAGCCTGAACAGGGAGTGGGAGCTCTGGGGCCCAAACCCAGTCCTGCCATTAACTTGCTGCATGAGATGGGGTAAATCACTTAGCCACCCTAAGCCTCAGTTTCTACATCCACAAAACGGAGCTAATGATAGCTCCTGCTTCCTGCCTACTTCCCAGGGCTATCATGAGAAGGAACCATGAAATAGAGGAAAGAGCTATTCTCTGGTTTGGGGTCATTTATAAGCTATGTGACATCAGATAAGTCTCTTTGCCTCTCTGGGCTTCAGTTAAATTGTTATAAGCCTGAATTATGTATAATTGAAAATCTGTTACCCTAAAAAAGAACTACATTTCTCAGGAGTCCACTGATTTCCTATTGTTATATACTTCCTGTAGACAGGGGATATTAGGCAGGGACGTAGAGGGTCACAGCCTCTTTTTGGCTTAATGACAGCGAACATGGGGGTGGTGATCAAGGGTTTGAACTGGCTGATTAGCCATGGGCACATAGTGTTTATTTTGTTAACTTTTTATTCATTTATTTCTAATGATCATTAATAAACCTAAAATAGAACATCTTATTATTTGAGATTAATTATAATTTTTACAATTAGATGATCAATAAGATCCCTTATAGATCTGAAGTTCTATGTCTATAGTGTTCAGTGAAAGATGGTCTGTGAACTCATTGAATTTGAAGCTAAAATACTTGAGTTTGAATCCTGTCTTTGACATTTAATACTTTCGTGACCATGGGCATTCACTTAATTTCTCTCCAGACCTAAATTTCATAATGTATAAATTGAAAGAGGTGATGTAAATATCTTCTGAGATCCCTACCAGTTCTAAATCTATGATTCTACAACTGTAGGATCAAATACCACTATAAGAGGTGATTTGATTTTTACTAGAATATCTGTATTTGATTTTTAATACTGAATTCATCTTCCAGAGTTTAAATACTGCCTCAGACACTTCTCAGCTGTGACCTTGGGTGAGTCACTTTTCCCTGTTTGCCTCAGTTTCCTCATCTGTCAAATGAGCAGAGAAGGAAATGGTGAACCACTCCAGTATCTTTGCCAAGAAAATCCCAATTGGGGTCACAAAGAGTCAGACACAACTTAAATTATACTTTTTGTGTCACCTCTAAGATTTTATTAATATGAGAAACAATACTGTACTGATGTAGATTAGCATCAGCTCTGGAACTTATAGAGGCTAAGAGACACTTCCAGAATCACAATATCAGTCTACATCAAAGGCCAACCCAAGACTTTGGGACCCTGCAGTGGCCCACTATCCACCCCTGCCACTCTTTACCGTAGCACTGTGAGATAGTGGGGAGTCAACCTGTAATCAGATGAGCAAGTTTAAGATCCCAACTCTTCTCCTTCCCCATCTGTAAGACATGGAGCCAGTCACTTCCCTTTTCTGGCTCCACTTTTATTTTCTGTCCATTGAGAGGCTGAGCATACGATCACCTGGGTCCCTCGTTGGGGAGCCGATGATTAGAGTGTCAGGGAAGCTGGCAGCACCTTCCAGAGAGCAGGGGCCTGAGGAGTGGGAGATCTGACAGGAGAAGACTCAGGGGGCATGACTTCACTGAGGGAGGGCAGCCAGGCAGGGCACCCCAAGGAGCAGAAAGGAAAATAAATTTGATCAATTTCTCAGGTTTTTCCATCATTAAAAGTCCAGGGTTTCCCTACGAGTTCCCACATCTAAGACTCATCATAAGACACGTTTCTGTCCCAAAACAGTCATAATTTCCTCACCTTGACCAAAAAAAAAACATAAAAAAAACCAAGACCACCTGAGTTTTAATACTGCCTCAAACATTTATTAGATATGTAACCACAGACAAGTCAGCTTTCTCTGCTTAATTTTCCTCATCTGTAAAGTGGGAGCAATAATAGTGCCTACCTTGTACGTTTAACTCTGGGCAAGTCATTTAACCTCCTTCAGCCTCAGTTTCCTTATCTGTATAATAGAAATGATAAGAGTGCTTGTCATCCAGGGTTGCTGTAAATGTCAAAATTGAAAATATACATAAAGCACTCTGGACAACATAAAGCACTATATAAATGTTAGTTATTATCATTATTATCATCAGAGTCCTTAGTCCCACATTTGCTTCTCTCTCAATTCCTTTTGGAGGAGTCCTGAACTCACTCCCAATTACAGAGCACCACCTGCTGTTCTGACCTAGAAGCTGGGCCTCACTCCAAATCTCAGATCTTTTAAGGGAGATCTTTTTTCCCCCTTCAATATTGAAACAGGAAGCTTATTCAAGGAGCCGGACATTTCAGGATTCATCCTCCCCACCCCCCCAATAACATTGATGGAGATGTCGAAGTGTGTTTGTTATGTTTTGAGATGACACAAAACTGGAAAGTTGCTGTTAAGTCATGAGCCTGGACAGCTGGAACAAGCTCCCAGGATGCATTTTAATAGAGACAAAGGCCCCTGGGTTTAAAGAATGAACCACACAAGTACAGGTGGGGAAGCTACATCCTGGGAACTGTTCCTGAGAAAAAAATGGGGAGAGCAGAACTGGGAAAACAAAGCAGTGGGTGAAGCGGTCAACAAACATTTTTGAAATGTCACTATGTGCCAAGGACTGAACCACAAAAATGAAAAGTAAAAGAACAACAACAAAAAGCAACCTTGAGCCTTGTTTAATTATTAATGACTCATCTATGACCCACAGAAGAGAGAAGAAAATGTACTTGCCCTCCTTCTTTGCAAAGGGGGAGGACTCAGCGTGGGACATTGAATTCAGTATGGGACTCAGCTGATGTGTGCCTAAGATGTGCTAGATGTGCTGATATCATTGCACCTGGAGATGGGAGGTTCTGGGTTTAAATCTGACCTCAGACACTTCCTAGCTGGGTGACCCTGGGCGAGTCACTGAACCCCCATTGCCTAGCCCTTGTCACTCTTCTGTCTTAGAACTGATACTAAGACAGAAGGTAAGAGTTGTTTTTAATGTGCTGATCTCTTTTTTTTTTTTTTTGGTTCAAGGTCTCTGGGGAGAGTGGACTCACACGTAAAGTGTGAATAGACTGAAATACACACATGGGGACAGTGTGGGGCCAAGGAGGACTTCAACGTTTCTGAACCTAGGAACCTCCCCATCGAGTCACTCCTGGGGAAGGTATCGCCAGAGATGAGCCATTCCCCTCATTCATCATAGCCTACTCCTTGAAAGGCACAATGTCTCAGCAGATAAGTCAATCAAGTTGGTCACTCATTAGGACTAGTCCCATGCCAGACTCAGCAGCACCTTGTTCAATTAGTGATCACTGCTTCTGATGATTCATAGCTGAAAGAGCCGCTGATGGATGATCTTTGCTTGCAAGATCATAACCCGGTCAATTCCATTTCCAGATTTTCTTCTTTGATCAAGAGAAAACAAACAAGGGCAGTTAGGTGGCACAAGGATTGGAGTAGCAGAACTGGATTTAAATCTGACCACTATGAAGATTAAATTAACTCCCCTGCCCATTTTTAGACTTAATCACCAAAAGTATAAACACCCCATTCACACTTGACCCACATATGGGATAGTGGGTGACGAATCAGAATCAACTGACTGCCCAGGGCAGTCCTAAGCAAAGCTTTAGCTGTAATTGGTAGACCTAAAAGTGGAGGAAGGCACAGGAAGTGACACAAAGGAAGTGTCTTTAAAAAGGAGTTACAACTTCCTGTGAGGACTTCTTCTGGAGTTCTTTGTGCTTGGAACTTCTGACAGCTCTCATTCTTCAGAGTTCTGAGTTCATTGGAGACTAGTGAAGAATCTGCTGACTGGACCTGAGACCTTAGACTTGGTGAGACTGTCCTTGTCCCTTTGGACTGACACATGGTGAGTGAAAGAGCTGACTCCTTTCCTGGATTTTTTGAAGAGACTAGCCTCAGGAGAGACCTATCCTCTTGAGAGAGGCTTCCTGCATCCCCAGGTCCTGGGCTACAAAGGTCAAAGCCTCTCCAGCTAAGGACTAAACTCCCCTGCCTGTTTATATATATGAACATATGTATGTATATAATGTATTATATATCTATATAATAATATATAATATATGTATTAGAGTGCTGGGCCTGAAGTCAGGAAAGCATATCTTCCTGAGTTCAAATCTAGCTTCAGATATTTTCTAGCTGTGTGATCCTGGTCAAGACCCTTCACCCTGTTTACCTCTGTTTCCTCATCTGTCAAATGAATTGGAAAAAGAAATGACAAACCACTCCATTACCTTTGCTGAGAAAACCCCAAATGGTGTTGTGAAGTGTTAGACACAACTGAAAAATGACTGAACAATTATATATTTTATGTGTGTATATATATATATATATGCATGTATATGTCTGCCTATATATGTATATATATACACACATATATTTCCTACATTGTTATAATCCTGTACATGATTATAATTTCATATATTTACTTGTTTAATTTAAAAACATTCTCCTGGGGAAGGGCCCACAGGCATTAACAGCCCATGAAGGGGTCCGCATTAAGAAGGCCTCCCCTGGATCATGCTGCCTAGCAGCCCTCTCTCCACCAGAGAGGCAAAGGGCAGGACACCTTGGTCTGATACTTGCCCACTTCGGCCTGATTTGGGGCATGACCCAGCAGCTTCACAAGCTCCGAAGCCACTCCGGAATGCAATGGGTCAGAAACCAGACCTGGTGAAAGAGGGAGAAGACAGCGTATCCCAAGCTGGAGCTCCGGCCAGTCTGTGAAGTTGGTAAGATTACTTTCCCAGCATTCCCTTTCCTTCCCGAGGTATCATGTGACACAGACAAAAAGAAATAGAAGCCTGAGGCTGAGACCGATGACAGAAACCTGGAAGGATAGGGTCCTCCGAATATAGGACTTAACCTGGAAAGAAAAAGGTCTCTTTCCTGTAGTCCAACCTTCTCTTTTTTTACAGAAAAAAAGAAACTGAGGCACAGAAGGGAGAATGATTTGCCAGGGCCACATAGGAAGGAGCAGAGTCCGAGTCAGAATTTCTGCCGAGGACCAGTATCTTTTCATTTAATGTGTGAGCCCGGACCTACAGGATGAGCATGACTTGGATAAGCAAGGGGAGTAGGAGGGCATTCCGAATAAACAGAATATACTCTAATGAAGGCAGAGGGGTAGAAACAAGATGGCGGGCGCCCGAGGACCTTGATGAAGCCAGCTGGACTGGAAGCCAAGGGCTAACGGACAATGGCCAAGAAGCGTAGCATATGTCCCGCGTATGTTATTTGTGTGTGTGCGTACATGCTACAGAATATCCGAGTCCTTTGAAAGGACCCGAACAGCGTTCAGACGAGAAGCAATCACTTCTCACTCTCTCCCAGCCAGGGTTAACCAGCCCTGTTTGGTTTGTGGGGGGAGGGGAGGGAATTAATCAGTTTGTCCTGACCCTCTGCAGGAAACAGAATGCCTCAGGATGTCAACAGTTTCCAGGCAACAAAGGCAAAACAAATATACGGGTACCTCACCCTGGAAGATATTTCCTTTGTAAACAGAGCAGCAGTGGGAAGGGATGAGGTAAACAGGAGCAAATACCTTCTAGTGGGAAAGGGGAAGGAGTAACTAGATTCAGCTGCTACTATTTGCCAGAAGTTTACAAATACTAGCTTATTTCCACACACACACACAACTCATGATCTCCATTTTACAGGTGAGGAAACTGAGACAGACAGAGGTTAGGTGACTTGCCTAGGGTCACACATGGCTAGTAAGTATTTTGGCTAGCATTTGAACTCAGCTCTTCCTGATTCCAAGGCTCTATTTTCTGTGCCAACTACTTGCTGTACTAGATAATAATAATTGAGTGTGTGAAATCATTATAAAAGCTGTAGGATGCTCAAATGGATATATGAGATTATTATTAATGTTATTACTAATTATTTACTATTATTAAAGTTATTATTTGTGTGAATTACATTATGTAATGGAATGAACATTGAATTTAGGGTGAGAAGAAGGGTTGAATTTCTAGCTCTGTGACTTTAGATGAGTAGCATTCAGTGAAAAATCATAGCTCTCTGGCTGGAAAGGGTCTCAGAGGCTAGTGATTCCACCCTCTCCATTATACAGATGAGGAAACTGAGGCTTGGTGAACTTAAGTGCCTCATCCAACATCACATAGCTAGTAAGTATCAGAGTTAGCTAGGTGATTCAGGGCAAAAGGAGGACCTGAGTCCAAATCCAGCCTCAGACACTCACTGGCTGTGTAACCCTGAACAAGTCAGTCAGCCTTGGTTTCCTCATATGGAAAACATGGATAATAAGAACACCTACTTCACAGGGTTGTCGTGTGAGGACCAAATGAGATAACATCTGTAAAGTACTTTGTAATCCTTAACGTGCTATGAATGTGAGCTACTATTTTAGCAAGATCCAGAGAGCTGGGCTTGGTGTTAGGAAGACCCAAGTCATAATCAGCCCTCAGACACTTACAGGCTGGGAAACCTTGGATAAATCACTCATTCTTTCTGAGCCTCAGTTTCCTCATTTGTAAAATGAGGACAACAATAGCATCTGCCTCATGGTGTTAATGTGAGGATCAAATGCTAGAAGCCAGTCTGTAACACCACAGTCAATGTTCAACCCCTCTGAACCTGTTTCCTCATCTATAAAATTATGGAGGTGAATTGATGATCTCTAAGCATCCTCCCAGCTCTGAGAACTATTACATGAACCTAGAGATTCTGACTCCAAGTCCAGAACCCGCCTGATCTTTCCCTGGACCTAGGCACATGGTAGGTTCCAGAACAAAGTTGGCTGTGTCCTATCTGACCATTTTGCCCAGCACTGGTGATACCAGTCTCCTACAAGTCATGAGGAAGGAAGGAAGAAAGGAAGGGAGGGAGGGAGGGAGGAGGAAAAGAAGGGAAAGAGGAAGAGAGGGAATTGAATTAAGGAAAATATTTGAACCTGTACTGATGATAGAGGTTTGTCCAGTACAGTACTCTGTCTAGATGATAACAGGCTGTAGGCTGGTGTGGTAGGCCACACCTACAGATGTTGAAGGGTTTAACATAATCTGATTGCTTCTTGATCTTATAAACAGTAAATTGGTTTATTAACTACTTTCAATACAGGGAAGAGAAGAAGGGCCAGGGAATGGTTTCCCTAATCTATTTCCTCCATTTAGCCTCCCTCCAGTCTACAGATTTCTCACAAAATCCTATTCTTGTCTTCTTGTTCCCTTTCCTACACACTCTGTCTTGAAACCCCAAAACCCTATCTAGCTTCCTGACTATTGTCCCTCCAAACATCGATAGTGGATGAGTTTATAGTTCCTCAGGAATTGATAGGGCAAGGTAAATGATGGAGTCACCCTAGTGGGCCTGAGCCAAATAGTGCTACGGCTTCACTTCCAGACAGACAGGTCACTAGCCTCTTGGGCTTCTTTTTAGCTAGGATGAAATCTATTATGACACCAGATCACAGGAATTCAGTTGAAAGAAACAGTTGAAATCAGAGTGGACAGAATCTCTCTCTAAAAGACACGATGGTTGGGTGGATGATTCACAGAACAGGACAAATAGCTTCCAGGTCACCAACAGCAGGAAGTGCTCTCTCCAAACTCTTGAAGAGACAGGAACCCTTTCCCCTTAACTGCCTCTGTGAGTCTCATTTTATATGTTCCTTACACTCTGTGGAGTCTCTCCTGTTCAGTTCCATGTGTGAGCCAGCCCTTCTTCTGCACAGCCATGCATCAGACTTCTGCAAAAGATACTACCTGTCTTCTTTCTCTCTTACAGAAGGAAAGAAGGAAGGAGGAAGGAAGGAAGGAAGGAAGGAAGGAAGGAAGGAAGGAAGGAAGGAAGGAAGGAAGGAAGGAAGGAAGGAAGGAAGGAAGGAAGGAAGGAAGGAAGGAAGGAAGGAAGGAAGGAAGGAAGGAAAGAAAGAAGATGCTATGCTCCTTTCAACACATATCTCAGAGGGTAAATTGACAGTGAAAAAGTTATTTTAAATGAAACACCTACATTTAATAGAAAAATGCCAAGAGAACTCTAACCAATACTGAGCTCAAAGGTTGTTCTCAGGGCACTTTCCCCAGCTAAGAGCCAGAGTCTGATCCAGCTCAGACTGTCTCCTCATGTTTATTTTAACATTTCCCACTGAATGTTGATGGAGAATAAAGAATAAGTCAACCCAGATCCTCACAATAAATGCCAAGCTTTGTTAGCAGAGTAAACCATGTGCTTAGCTCTGTCTCAAAAGTATCTTTGCCAAGTAAACAGAATAGAGGCTGCACTTGAGAGTAAATAGAAAAGTCACTAGGACAGAGATTTCAGCTAGAATGTGGTTACACTTGGCAGAGAATAAGGAGTCTGTTTTCCTGAAGGTACAGGAGGAGGCATGATGCTGTTTCTAGAATTGGAGAATATTACAGCTGGAAGGGATCTAAAAAATCAAACAAGCTAAGTCTTTAATTTTACAGATGAGGTAATGGAGCTAAGAGAGGTGAAGAGACTTGCTGAAAGTCACACAGCAAATTAGTGGAATTAGAACCTTGATTTCTAAATATTTACTTCAGTTTTGTTTTCCCTACAATATGGCCCCCTTTCCCTACTTAAGGGTCACTTTTTTTTTTTAATAGGAAAGTGAAACATTTGACTCCTTCCAAAGAAAGACATGCAGCAATCTCATTTATTCTGTAGTGCTAAGAATGGACTTACCAAAAGATGAGGGGTTGGCTCTCAAGTTCAAGTTTTGACTATTATAGGACCTTAGAGGGAAAATGAAGAAGAAAAGAGAAGGAAATTGTCTAATTCTCTCTTCAAGTCCTTTGTGGTTTTTGCATTCTTCCTGTTGGATGAAATAAAGGCTATTCTGCTACTATGTATACTGATTATATGCATACATATGCATATTTACACATATATACACACACTGTTGTAAGGATATAGGATTAGCTCTTTGCTCAAAGCAGGAAATCCTACAAGGCAGAGAAGAGAATTCCAGAACTCTGAAAAGAGGCAGGCAGTTTCTGCCTGACAGTTTCTTCAGAGGAGGAGACCGTTAAGCTGCCAGGACCCTGGGACTTTCCTTCAATCAAATTCATCTTAAGGAAGTGGTAGAGAGAGTGGTTAACACTACACAAGTAGACTGTGTGTGTTAAACCATTACTCCCCTTCCTGATGCTGTGTGCTACTGCTGATTTCTACTGGGACTCTTGTCAGATCCAAGAGGACAACAGTCTGGGAGACTTCCTTTGGCCCGTGTTCCTGTACCTACAAGTCCTTCCATAATTTTAATATAGTAATTAAGGATTAATTAGTATAGTTTAGAAAGTAGACCTATAGGTAGAGAAATTATTAGTTAGTGGGGTTTAGTACTCTGACTTTGAAGGTAAGATTGGATCTTCCCAATTCCTTTCCCTTCCTTCCCTTAGCTTAAATAAACAGTTATATTTATTTATCTATGTGCCTATTCTATATACATATTTCAGCTGTCAAGTTCAGTAGGTCGAATCTACAGAAATTGGCCCAGGTCAGAGTAGTTAGAAGGGTCTGTAGGCCAACCAGTTGGAGTACCTTGGAACATTCGCACCTGGTTGCTATCCAAGGTTCTGAAACATAGAATACTGACTCAGATTGACACTAGGGGGGATTTAAAATTTAAAGAGACTGTTTTGTCAAACCTGGGGTTTCTACCTCCAAACTAAATCATCTGGGGATCACCAAATCCCTCTTTGCTACAAGTTTGGGGACTTCTAGATTCCATGTTGACAGTTTAAAGGGGGGGAAAAGCACATGTGCCAGGGGAAATTTTTTATTTTTCTTTTCTTTTCTGTTTCTGTTCTCTTGGTTATTACTATTAGTACTCAAGATGGATACTAACAACAAGTATTCTATCCAGTATAACACATTAATATATACATACAGCATAATGGCAGGAGACATGATAATGCTATTTTCCTCTTTTTCTATGATTGTTTCCTGTACATCCCTTATGGGATTTTCACATTATTTCCCAAATTTGTGTTACATGATGTTGGGTTATAAGTGGATGGAACCAATTCTGTCTCTAACAATCAGAACCATTTGTGCCTATGTACCTCTAATGAGCTTATGTTTGTTGGTGTTATATAAATGCAGAAACCTGTTTTTTGGAATTGTTAACAAAATAAGAGCAATTGTACAATGGCTGACTAGAGATTCAGAAATGAAACAAATGCTAATGAAAGAAAAAATTGAAGTTATGGAGCAATGTATGAAGAATGGAATGAAACAAAATAACGGTGTTAAACATGGTTTACAGGAAAATGTTATGGTGTATAATTGAAAATCTGTTACCCTAAAAAAGAACTACAGTTCCCAGGAAGCCCACTGACTTCCTGTCATTACATACTTCCTGTAAATAGGGGATATTAGACAGGGACATGGAAGGTCCCACCTCTTTACTTTCTGTCCCAAGCTTGGTGGTGGTAAGGCAGGTGTTTGAATTGGCTGATCAGCCATGGGCACATGATCTTTATTTTGCATCTTCTTTATTCCTTGATTTATAATGATCTCTAATAAACCACATAATATATAATATTTTTATTATTAGAGATATAATTTTAGATTTTACAGTGGATAAGGAAGTTAATGAAGTAAATGTTAAAAAATAAACTAGATTAGAAAAAGAGAATGCAGAATTAAATAAGACCCAAGCTAATTTGTTTCCTCTCAGAGATATGCCAATTGTTACTCAGGATGAAGTATTTAAAATTAAGACCCATAAACTATTTACTCCTGAAGACCTAGAAACATTCAAGCATGTAACTCCTCACTTTTTTGACAATCCAAATAAAGTCATAAAAGAATAACAGAGGGCAATTAAAATCTTTGACCCAGACTATTCTGATTTTTTCTTGTTAATGGAGGAATTGCTCATTGAAAATATAAAACAAAAACAGGATGAAACACCAACTAGTTTCCTTACAGAAGCAGCCAAATTAAATTTAGGACTCGATGTGATGGCAGAAGATACCATTGCCCACATCAAAATATTGTTTAAGAATAACTGTCCCATGATAAATACATGTATATCTACATATATGTACACATATGTACATATGTAGGTAGTCATATTTTGCTTGAGTGTTCAAGTTCACAGGAGTTAAGGGCCCTTCCTTGTCCTCAGTAGAGACATAAACAAAAACAATATTCTGATGCTTCTAGAGGAGACGTTGGGTGATTTGTGTAAAGTCCCCAAATGGAACCCACTCCCCATAAACCAAGGCCTTGGTGCTCTGAGTTTGCCCAGATTACATCAGTATTCTTTCTCCCAGGAATATTTGCATTTTTAAAGAACTACAGGAAGAGGATGACCTTTAATCCAAAGGAATGAACGATTAATAGCAGACTTTTAGGACTCAGTAGGGTAGACGTTTGGGGCAGGGAGCCTTCCCATTGCACCTCTCACGCACTCACTCTCCCTATGTATTACCTGCCTTATCTATATTTTGCATTCAAAAGAATATAATTGAGTGTAAGGCTCATCTTATTCTGTCTTTGAATGTCCAGTGCTCATCACAGTGAGTAGCACACAAATAGGTAATTAATAGCTGCTTGTTGGATCCATGTCCAAAATGGACAAGTGTCCAATACTGTCCTTGTTGCCTCTGGATGTCAAAACCAATAAACCAAGCTACATTTGTTCTCTTAATATCTACCACCTTTGAAAATTAATTTCTCCATGACTTTATTAATAATAGTTGAGGGGGGCAGCTGGGTATCTCAGTGGATTGAGAGCCAGGCCTAGAGACAGGAGGTCCTAGGTTCAAATTTGGCCTCAGACACTTCTTGGCTGTGTGACCCTGGGCAAGTCACTTGACCCCCATTGCCTAGTCCTTACCACTCTTCTGCCTTGGAACCAATACACAGTATTGACTCCAAGATGGAAGGGAAGGGTTTTTAAATAATAATTAGGGAGCACATAGGTGGCTCAGTGGAAAGAGAGTAGGGCTTGGAGATGAAAGGTCCCAGGTTCAAATCTGGCCTCAGACTCTTCCTAGCTGTGTTACCTTAGGCAAGTCATTTAACCCCCATTGCCTAGCTCTTACTTCTCCAATGCCTTACAACTGATATCAATTCTAGGACAGAAGGTAAGGATGTACTAATAATATATTAATATGAATTAATATCACAATTATAGGAGCAATAATGGTTATCACTATAAATATTAAATACCATGTTAACCAAATAAAAAACTAATCTTAAAATCACATAATACCACAAAATTAATAATAACCACATTTACATAACACTTTAAGCTTTGCAAAGCACTTAATATGCTTTCTCATTTAATCCTATGAGTTGTGCTATTCTTATCCCCATTTTACAGATGAAGAAACTGAGGCAGAGGAAGGTCACAGCCCTAGCCCACCTAAGTAAGTGCCTGAGGCTGAGTTTGTGCCCAGGACTTCTTACCTTGAAGTCAAGCACTATCCAGTATACCATCTAGCTGAATTCAGAAGTCCCTGTGAGAAACTCAGTGTGTTTCAACATTTTGGCCAGAAAAAAACTACATTGGCCAATTGTGCTAGCCTCTTTAAACCTCTTATAGAACAAAGAAATCCAGTTCCAATCTGATGGTAAATAAACTCCAAGTACTTGGGGGGGGGACGGAATTTTTCATACATCCTGCTTAATTTTTGTTTTAAATATAAAATACTTGAGGGTTTAAGGAGAAAAAGTCAATTGTGCAAAGTGCATTACATGAGAGATGGGAGCAAGTCAAACGGCTTCTCTCTCCACTTGCCCGTGGAAGCTGTGAGTGTGCAAACATGTCTTTTTCTCCTGGTTGCTGCTCCTGGGTCGGTGCCTAGCACAGCTCTAACTCCGGTGCCAGGAAGGGCTCTAGCTCCTCTGGGGAGGCGGCAGAGATTTTCTCTTGTTGAGCTCAGAAGGCTCGACCTACTATAGCCTGGGGGGGGGGGGGTGAACCCCACAGCTAGGAAGGGTCTGAGGCTGGACTGGAACTCGGGACACTCGGGACCGGCAGCCCCCCAGTTGCCCCTCAAGCGGTGCTGCCATTCCGGCTATTCTCTAGAGAACCTTGTGCTCTCCTGGGCACGCTCCCACCTTCTCTCTCCAAAACTCCGTGCCTTCCTTCCCCGACCCCATGCCGCCCCGTCTCCCATTCCCTGCTTTCCTTTTGGTTCCTACGTGGGTTCCCACGAGGGTGTAAGACCTTTGACGGCCCAGAGTGCCTGGTCTGCCTGGGTTTGTATTCTCGGCACTTCTCAGTGCCTCAGAAATGGTGTCGTCATCAGAATTGAGGAGACCGTCTTTGTGATGATCCAAGGCACGAATCTCTGCTGAAACATGGCCAATGGGTCTCCCCCATCCCCGTCTCCAGCCCCTCCCTAAAGGCCTCGGGTGAAAGGGACCCTCCTGCCTCCCAAAGCCGCCCATTCTACTTCGGGACCGTTCTGATCTCTCTTCGCTCCCCTTGCTCTTCTCTCAGTACCCACCATTATTGTCCTTGTTCAGTCATTTTCAGCCGTCTGATTTTTGGTGACCCCTTTTTGGGGGTTTCTTAACAAAGACACTGGAGCGGCTTTGCCGCCGTTTCCTTCAGCTCATTTGATCGATGAGAAAACTGGGGCAAATAGGGTCGAGTGACTTGCCCAGCGTCCCACAGCTAATAAGTAACTGAGGTCGGATTTGAACTCAGGTCCTCAGGACTCCACGTCCTGCACTCTTTCCTTTACCATAACTATTGACACCTTGCTACTTCTTAAGCAATACTTCATACTTCCTTGCCAACTGGGAGAATCACGATCTCGGAAGGTAGACACGTACCGGGGACACTTCCTTCATCCTCCCGCCACCTACCCCATCTCTCCAAAGCCCTCTAGAGCACACTACATTCCCTCCTTGGTTGTTTCCCGACCCCGGGAGGAACTCCCCATGCCAGGAAAGCCGACCCAGCTAGACAGCCAGTGCCGGGCTGACCATTCCAAAGATCGGCCACAGGAGGGCAGCACTAAGCCAGAATAGACCCTAATTCTTTGATATAAAACTTCGTACGCCGGAGATTGGGGTTTCTCAGTTCCCTGGAGACGCCCTTTCCGCGGCGCACACAGAGTCTTGGATTTAGCCAAGCTTCTGGGACCGTTGATCCGAGGCCGTCCTGACCAAGACGCCTGCAGCATCCAGTGAGGAAGGGCGGAAAGTGCACTGGCTCTGGAGGGAGGTCAGCTGACCTGTGTAGACCTCTCCCGGGACCCTGAACACCCGCATGACGGGTCAAAAAACCCTAACCTTCGGGATCCTTTTTCCGAAAAACGGGGGGAGGGGCATGAAACCAGATGGCATTTAAATTCATTACAGTTCTAGATAAATGATCTCCGACAAGGGGGCATCCAACGTCCCCTCAAAACTTCAGATGAAGGAAGGGAAGTTCAATACTCCTGAAGGTATTAGGTAACGTCCCTGGATTTTTTATTTATTTTATTTATTTTTTAGCTCTTACCTTCCATTTTGGAATCAATACAGTGTGTTGGTACACCGGAAGTGTGGGAGGTCATATTCGACCCCTGAACCTCTCATCTCTAGGCCTGTCCCGTGGAGCCCCTTTGGCAGTCTAATAAAGCCTCTGAACCCCTTCTCAAACTCATGTTTTTATATGTATAAAATAAAATACACAGGATGATAAAGGAAACAAGTTATAATGAAACTGTTCAAAAGACATATAAAATCAAGTTGATGGACCTCAGTTTAAGAATATCTGCTCTGATTGTTAGGAAGTTTTCCCTGACTGGGGCTTAAATTTACCTCTCTGGAATTCCCCCTCTGTTCCTAGCAGCAAGAAGTTCCAATAAATTTCCCAAAACTATAAATGGGCTAAGAAATTTATATTATGAAATTTCCTCCCTATTAAATATTTAAAATTTTCAAAAATAAAGCCCTCTTCCCTGGTAGAAATTCTTTATTGCTAGTCTAATGCTCTGGTAGTTCATCATGGTGATTTTCTTTCATGATTGAATACTTTTTAAAAGGTTTTTAAAACCTTTTAGCATATCTTATACTTGGAGGGGAACTTGTAAGGAAGCTTTTTAGCTTGTGTTAAGACTTATCTTTTTTAAATTTTTTATCATAGAGTTATAGAGATGGAATTCAAAGGCTGACTTCATCAGACCTTAAGGGTTTTGGTTACATGTTTTTTTCAAATCCTGAATTTAACAAATATCAAACAAAATTATCATTTACATATGCATAGTTAAGCTATATAATAATACATAAAACCATGAATTTCTATGCTATGTATAATTGATTTTCTTTTCTGTAGGAGTCCAGGCATTTACTAATCTTGATAATATTTTAGGGGTGCTCAAAAAGCTGACTCATGATATTTCTTAAGAGTGGTCTTTGTAACCTAGAGTTAAGTTGAACCTTAACTTTGCCAAATTCTTAGCCCTTCCCTGAGGCTAAGCTCCAGAAGACCGGCCAGTTATCAGTCTTCTTGTTTTGCCAATAACAATCAATTAACATATGTATCAAACAATGCCTTTGGCCATTGGAACTCCAGATTTGGGAGTTAGCTTTAGGATCGGGCAGTTTGTGTCTTGATTACCTCATAATGTTAATTTATCAGGCCACTTGTCTAATTATCATTTTCCCTTCCCTATATTGTTGTAACCTCAATCAAAACTTGAGTACGTCTGCTATGGGTTAAGCTTATTTCCACCAGAGCTAATTCTTGCTTATCTGTCTGACTACGTCATGTCACGTCATGAACTTTCTTAGTCTTTGTGTCTTTCTTCTCCCCTTATACTCTTCCTCCCTTAGACTTTTACCCAGCACCCATTTTTCACTCCGTCCCTGGTTTCCCTTTCTGAGTGTTTTATCCACTAGGAACTTTTGTGAAGCTGCTGGACAACTTCATTTTTAGTATATAATAAATCCAAAATGTCTCTTTCAAATCTTTCTTGCTTATCTGTGTTTCTCTGAACTTCCTTCTATTTATTTTGGCTCACTTTTTTAAGGGCACCAGTGACCTTATCTTTTTATGTTTTGACAATCATATTGTTGATCCTCTCCCCTCAATTCTTCTTACAAACTGACCAAAAAACCCCCAAACAAATGAACCCATAACTCATGTAATAAATGTGCACTCAAGCAAAACAAATACATATATTGATGGTGTTTAAAAATCTACAACTCATTCTGCACCTTGAGGTGACTCAGTGGATTGAGAGCCAGGCTCAGAGGTGGAAAGTCTTGGGTTCAAATGTGACCTCAAACACTTCCTAGCTGTGTGACCTTAGGTAAGTCATTGCCTACCCCTTACCACTCTTCTGCTTTGGGACCAATACTTGATTTTGATTCTAAGAGAGAAGGGTTTAAAAAAAATTTTTTTTTTTAATTTAGGCTTTTGGCTTTTAGTTGAGAGTTTTGCTGTGTTGTTTTTCTGGGTTTTTAGTTACACACTCAATTCATTGATCTGCTCTTTCTCTCTTTTAGTAAGAATATTTATCTATTTAAATTTTCCCCTGAAGACTGCATTATTTACACTCAAGATTTTTTTGGTATTATTGGCTCCTAATCTTTTTTTTGCTAAAATTGTTTCTATGCATTGTTTCCATGATACTTTTTTGACCTATCAAATATTTAGGATTAAATTACCATCCAATTAATTTTAATCATTTCTTCCAAGGTTTTTAAATCTACATAATTGTTATTTGGGGATGATCAGAAAAGGCTGTATTAGATATTCCAGCTCCTTTGAATTTGAGGTTTTTATGCCCTAAAACAGTCAATTTTTGTAAAGATGCACCTTTGCAATGTATCAGTGAGAGATATGTGGGTATGTATGTATGTAATTTCTTTCTATTCCCATTCAATTACTGCTGCTCTAACTTTCCCAAAATCCTATTCAGGTCCTAGCTTCTTTGCTTGGCCACTTATAGGATCATAGAGCTAGAGTTGGAAGGACCCTCAGAACCCAACTAATCCGATCCCATAATTTTACAGAGAAGAAAAAATGGAGACCCAGGGAGATGAAGCGAATTGCCTGAGCTCACATGGGTAGTAAATTTCTGGGCAATAGTTGAATCCAGATCCCCTGATTCTAGAGGCAAGCCTCTACATCCCATTTGCCTTTTCCCCCTTCTCTTGGTTGTAACATATTCTGGGTGTCCACAGGCACTTCCAAACCTAAAGACTTTGCATATTTGTTCTAAGGAAGGAGGGTAAGAGAAGTGGTGAGTTAGAGAGCATGAGACTAGAGACACAGAACTGGAGCTCTCCTCCAGGGAGTGGGTTTTCAACAGAGCTAGGACTAGGCAGTAACTCGTTACACCCCGGGGGGGAGTTTTCCTAGGTCAGACAACACTCTTCTGGCCTGGAAGTCTGGTTTCTGAATCCCTAAGAGCTTCTTAAAGGAAAAAAAAAAGAGTTGCCGGTCATTTCTAATTATTTCTCAGTGACAGAAGAATACAGCAATGATATAAAAAGATGGATAGATGGGGCAGACTTTTTTTTTTTAAGCATCTTGGTTGGCTACGGAAGGTCGCTATGGAGTGGTGAACACCGCCTCCCAGTGGCTACTCATGCGCAGTACAATGATAGGGTTTCCCTCTAGGCACGCGGGTCTCGAACCTCAGGCGGCACCCGCCCCGCCCTTTCCGCCCGGAGCTGGATGCTGATTGGCCGAGGGGCTCCGCTTGGTCCTAGGAATCCGCGGCGCTCCCCACCCCGGCGACGCTCCTGCGCAAGCGCCGCGCTGCTTAGCTCCGCCTCGCTGCCGTTTGCCTGTGAGGTACTTGCTCCTTCCCAGGAAGCTAAAGCCGGTTTGGGGTGAGGTTGAGGCTCATTTCACCCGGCGGCGAGTGCGCATCCAGGCAGCCCCGGAAATGGCCTCCGTCTCCGAGCTCGCCTGTATCTACTCGGCCCTCATCCTGCACGACGATGAGGTCACGGTCACGGTGAGCCGAGGGGCTGGGTCTGACCGGCCCCACGGGGAAGAGCGGCGGGCCCCAGGGCGCCCTGCCCCATTCCGGCGCTCTGGGAGCAAAGCACAGTGAGGTTCTGGATTCAAATCCAGATTCTTACCCTCCCTCCTTACACTCATGCCCTTTCTTTGACTCGGCGACCCCCAAGCCCCGGGATCTGGCCTTGCTTGGGGCTCTCGTGCCTGCAGCGTGACGCAGAACGTATAAGTTCTGAGCCAGGAAGCCATAGGTAAAGGGAGGGGTGGGGGTCAGGGGACCAGAAAAGTCGCCTCCCAGCCCCGACTTGTGCCCTCTGAATGCATTTTAGCTCGTTCTGCCTAGCCTCCTTCAAGTACAAGAGCTGCGAGGGAAGGTGATAATGTGTCATAACAGCAGTACAAACATTTATATAACTGTTATGTGCCAGGTACTTTACCCATATTCGCGTTTGAGCTGGGTAAGAAGGTGCTGTTACTATCATCACCCCTATTTTACGGATGATTAACCTGAGGTAGGAAGAGGTTGATTTGCCCAGGTTCAGAGCTACTAAGTGTCTGAGGTCATATTTGAGTTCTTTTTCTACTGCATCACTTAAAATTCCAGGTAGGCCACAAGTTCCTAGTTGGAAGGGAACTCGAAGGTCAACTCTGGTAAATTATGACCGACTCCGCCCTTCCCTCCTTCATTACCAGATAAGGAAACAAGTGCCAGACTGCTAAATGGTGGGGACCTGGGAGTCAAGGAACACCTAAATTCAGATTGCAGTGTGAGCCCAGGCTGCCCCTTTAACATCTCACCTATTCTTTCACAGGAATTGTTGGGAGGACCAAATGAGAACCTATATATAAAGCACTTTTTAAGAGCTAGCCATTTATTGTTAAAAATTAAATAGGCAGCTTGCTAGGTGAACTGTATAGAAAAGGCAGGATCTGGGAGTCAAAGACCAGAGTTCAAATCTAACTTCTGACATGTATGAACTTAGGCAAATCATGTAACCTGCTTGCCTCAATTTCTTCAACTGTAAAATGCACCTACCTAGCAAGATTGTGATGCAAGTCAAATGTTTGTAAAGGGCCTGGCATTTGCAGATAATAAAAATATTAGTTGTCAGGGATTATTGGAGGCAAAATTGGAACTTGGGTTCTTTGTCTCCAGCTCTTAACAGTCCCAGCACATATTGACCTCACTGGCAATTTAACAAATGCTCATTAAGATTTTGAGTGCTTTTGCCAATCCTTTTGAAATGCTGTATATACGTGTTACTATTTTACAGAATCTTGGAACTTGGTTAATCTATCACAAAATGGTATAGTATCTAATAGTGGATGTTCTGAAAGTATATATGCCACATTATCAGCAAAGTTAAGTAGCATTTTATTGCTTTATTACAGGAGGATAAAATCAATGCCCTCATTAAAGCAGCAGGTGTATATGTTGAACCTTTCTGGCCTGGTCTCTTTGCAAAGGTAAGGCAACCTTACTCTAGTAGATTATATGAAAAACAAAAACAAATGTCTCTCACTACTCCACAATGCTCTATAGTACAGTATATGTTGAGGATTTTCTATGGCTCTAAATGCTCTGGAGAAAAAAAGTGGTTTCCCTTTCTAAGGTAGCTTATTTTCATTATTCCACTCATCTTCTCTTTACTGATTCTAGAATATCACAGAACCTCTCCTTGATTGTTTAGTCCATAAATTTTAAAAGCTGACCTAATAAATAGTCCTTGAAATATAAAGATTAGTGGAACAGCCAATTACTTAATTGCTCTTCTTTGTGTATTGTAGGCACTGGCCAACATTGACATAGGAAGTCTCATCTGCAACATAGGAGTTGGTGGAGCTGCCCCAGCAGCTGGTGCTGCTCCTGCTGGGGGTGCTACCCCTGCTGCTAGTGCTGCCCCTGGTAAGAACTGTTTCTTTGATCTTTGAACTAGATGTTTTCACCACATATTAAGTAGCTGATGGCTTTGTTGAGAATCAATCTGAAGGGATGCACAGGTCAAGGTCAGGTCACTGCTGACTGAGTGCATTAAATTAGATATGTGTGAAGCAAAGGATACTATAGTTTCACTGCATGCCAAAATACCTGGAAATTTAGAACTCTGCTTTCTTGCACTATGTTTCAAGTGGTGTTTAATTCAAATATTCATACATGCATCTGATTATCTTATCCTTTTTTCAGCTGAAGAGAAGAAAGAAGAAGTTAAGAAAGAAGAATCAGAGGAATCAGATGATGACATGGGCTTTGGCCTTTTTGACTAACTTTCTTGTGACAGCAAATAAATAATTGAACCTTGCTTTGGTTGCTGATAGTTCTTAATAAGTCACTCCAATCTCATAGCAGTATAGGACACGCAGAAAAGACGAGGAGCCTCACAAACCTTTTTTAACCACTTTTGACCACCTTCAGCCCTCAATATTAACTTAGAAGCCTCAATCATAGTTCTCACTCTAATCCAAGGTCAGAAAAAGCACAGAATTTTAGGATTGGAAAGATGAGCTTAGTCAAATCAGTTTAGAAATCCTCATGTTAAGAATTTTGAATGAAATCAAAGGCAAAAGAAGCCAGTTTAAAAGAATGAATAAAAAAACTTCAAAGGGTCTAATTCTAGCAGGTTTTTTAACTTCTCAACCTGCTACTCTAAAATCTTCATTGGTTACCTATTGCTTTTAAGAATAAAAGAAAATCACTGCCCAAATTCCCCATAGTCTGGCTCCCATCTACTTTTCAGACTTTAAATATTGCTTTTCTCCACACTGCAGCCAATGTGACCTCCCAACTATGTCCTGGTGCATTCTATCATGTCTCTGCTTTGGCCATTTTCCTTCATGCCTAGAAATGTATTTTCCTTTCCTTACCTACCCCTTAGGAATTTCCCAGCTTCAAGGGTCACACCAGGTGCTAACCCAGGGATGAGAGATCTTGCCAGCCTGGATTTTTAGTGCTTTCTTCCTCCTGAAATTATACTTCTCTGCCTGCTCATTATATCGCCAAACCCAAGAAAATACAAGCTCCTAATTCTCCAAACCACCAATGGGAAGAAACCTGAATTTCTTGAGGACCAAAGTCAAAATAAAAGCAGAGAATATAAAATGGGTAACACTTCTGAAGCAGATTTAGAAATGAAAGGGGCCCTCAAGAGATCAATCCTCACACTGGTAATCAAACAAAATTTGAAAAAGAAACACTATATTTTCTAACTTTTCCTAATGCTTTATAGCTGCCAAGAGCTTTCTGCCCAGCTCATCAAAAGTTATGCCCAGTCCTCACCTAGAGTAGGTAGAAAATATTTTTGTTTGCAAGGCCTTGGATGAGATGAACTGAAATTAGTATTGTTACTATACAGGAGTTGCTCATGGGCTACCTTATCTCAGTTACAAAAGATAAAGAGCAAATTCAATTTCAGTCACACCTGAATCTATGAACAGTATCTTTCCATCATACATTAAACTATTATACTACCAATTCTCTAGTACAAAAAAAAAGGTAACAATTACTTAAATAATCATAAATACTTACAGCAATATAACTGCTGAAACCAAGGTCAATCTAAGCTGGAGTCATGAGCACCTAATACAATCTTTCATGAATATAACCAATGTGTGAATATTTCCTCATCAGTTCTCTACACAAATGAAAACAATCTCTGAAAAAGAATCCAAGTATAAAGAACTGGAAGACAAAATTTATAATGACCCTGAACTAAGATACTTACAATCCTAATCAGCAAATGGCTTTGGGGAAGCCTGCAACATGCACAAAGATGTCCCATAAGAAAACTAAGATCTCTTTAAAAGGCTTCAAGACCTGGTAACTCAGCTCAGCCTTTGAAACAGAATTTCAATAGGTATGAAAATAACAGGAATGTGATGGTACACACAAATGAGAGAGCATAAAACATGAGCAATGGCTGCTATCTCAAGATTGTGGATAATCATATTATACTGAAGAGCTTATATTTTATTCCAGGCCTAAGAGGAAGGTACAGTTTTTGAGCAGGGAACTCGGTAAAACAGTATCTATTTGAGAATTAATTCTTCAAATGAGAAATTTTATGGGAGGTTTGAGAGTATCACAATGTACTGCAGAACAATTCATGTATAAAATACACAGTAAAAGCAAAGAAAATTTCTTTGCTCTGAAGTAAATGGAAATAAGTATTCCAGTACCCTGGTAATAACTTTATTACTCAACCCCAACACCAAACCCTAGTATGTAACTGAGCAAAAGCTTTGGCAATAACTGAAAATTATATTCAAGTTCATTATAGTTGTCACTTTAACTATGGAAAAGCAGATGAAATTGTTTTTTACCACTGAAAGCTTTTTGAGCTTAAGATAATCCATCCATGACTATATGATAACAGTTCTTTCTAGCTACATGTAGTCTAGTTTTCCTAGGATCAGGGAATGAGGAAAGCTGCCACAATTAGCATAAAAGTTAACAAGCTTAATAGTCGTCAGAATACTAAGAAGAAAAGTCAAACAGCCATATGCACATCATAGGTAATGCCAGCAAATATTTACATAGGGCCTTTTAGTAAAGCACTTTACATTAACTCAGTTGATCCCCACAATCCTGTGAGACTCAAATTACTGTTACTGCAAGGATGGATAATGAGGTTTAACTGAATCAAGGTCACATAGCAAGTAAATTTCTGAGTAAAGATTTGAACTCAGGTGCTCCTTTCCATGTCTAATCTGTCTAGAACCACCTCAATGCCAGAGAAGCAATTCTTGGGGAAAATGGTGGTCTTATCTTTGCTTGCTACAAGCAAGTCACCCTAAATGAAGCAAGGAACCTGAAGGGACAGGAAAAGGCACATACCAGTAAAGTCAAAATACTTCCCCAATATCCTAGTGGAAGCAGTTTTAAGCCCCTATGCTCAGAAAAGCAGTTACTAATAACCCAGAAAATCAAGATCTTAGCCAAGTCATTGTCAATGTTCAATCAGAACTATCAATTCTTTTATCAATGGAAATGAAACTTTAAAAGGTGCACTATAATTTTCATTGCTATTACTATGTTAAAAGGGTCATTTTAATCACCAGCACTTAACAGTGTTATCACTGAGATGTGATAACAGTGATATCACTGAGATATACATGAGATGACTTGTGAGATCATTGCTGAGACTACCTAAAAATTAGCAAAACTACCATTTTTAGTTGAATCAAGCTTTTTATTCAATGTTACAAAAAATATTTAGTCAAACAGACCAAAGCCCATATCATCATCAGATTCCTCCGATTCTTCTTTTTTTGCTTCCTCTTTCTTCTTCTCCTCAGCTATAAAGGGACAAGAATAAAAATTAGTCATTTTAATTTCTGAATACTGATTTATAGCCCTAGATACAAAACAAATTTCAGCTATCCAAAGCATAACTTCAAAAAGAAAGCCTACTGTAGCAATGTTGAATTATAAGAATGCTTGTTCTATATTTCTCTTGTTATATGCGTGCCCATTTGCTGCTAAAATACCAAAGTTTTCTACCAAAGTAGAAAATTTTAGGGAAGACACATTCCATAAAGATTAATAGTCAAATAACAAAAGTATTTCCTCTGGGATAAATAAAGTAAATGCCTATTGAACTGATTCTCAATTTGCCTGAGAACATGATCTAAACTAGGTTTAAAAAGACAACTTACCAGGGGCAGCTGTGCTAGCAGGGGCAGCACCTCCAGCAGGGGCAGCACCACCAGCTGCTGGGGCAGGGCCACCAACTCCTACATTGCAGATGAGACTGCCAATGTTTACATTGTTTAAGGCCTGAAATTAAAATCCCATTATCAGTCAAATATAATTCAGTTAAGGTTTTACCTCTTTCAAATTTCACCTAAACTCAAAACAAGTTATAATCCCAAACCAAATCCAGTTATAATCAACAGTCTATGTTAGTTAGGAATGGTAAATGATCTATCTTATTTGATGATAATCCATATAATGAAAACTATTGTTTTGAATCCCAAGTCAGATGCACAAGTTGTTTATAAGCTTTAATATTCCTCTCACTATTTTAGATGTCATCTAGTCCAACTTCCCCCCCACACCAGAGGATACACTAAAGCTCAAATATTTTGACTCACCCAAACACATTAAAAGCAGCACCTAGGATTTAAATACAGGTTTCTCAAATTCCAAATTTAATACTCTTCCATTTGTACAATTTTTGGTGTTTTGGTACCCCTACTACAAAATCAGTACTGCAGGTCATTTCATCCCTATTATCCAGATGAGTTAGCTGAAGCTTTAAGACATCCTTGTGACTTGCACACAAATAGTACAGATGGTAAAGAGTTCAACTCTGTCTTACAGCACCAAGTCCAGTACACTTTTCGGATACTGCTTTGTGCAAATGACTTTTTTCAGTGTTCCTCATATAACCCATCCACCCACAGCTGTCTTACCTTTGCAAATAATCCAGGCCAGAATGGTTCAACATTTACACCTGCTGCTTTAATGAGAGCATTAATTTTATCCTCCTGAAACACATTAATAAAATGCGATTAAATTCAAATCCTTATAGTGACCAACACACAGACTAGAAAGAAGCCATAAATAGGAACTAGGCTTAAAACCCCAGCTTGCTAAATAGGACTATCTCTACACTTTTATTCAGGGAAAATAAAATAATCTTTAAAAATGCAGATCATGCATCTTCTATCTAAAATGAATCAAGGGGGATTCTTACTTCTACCTACCCAGGTCAACTCACAAGGTATGGTAACATCTCATTACTCTTAAAGAGAAAACTGCAACATGCAACACTGTTGCCCACTCTCCTGGATAGTTATCTAATTTGGGTTTTCATAACATTCTTTTCCTGGTTCATTTCTTATCTAGCTGCACTACTTTGGGACTGCCCTAACTTTTCCACTATATCCCCAAGAGCTCATTAGGGAAACTTATTTTAAGTGTAGAAACAATAAAGGAGTGAGCTTAGCTCTGAACCTCATTCCTCTCCAACTCCCAACTACTTTAGGACTTTTCACCTACCCCCAAAAATTCATTATTGGGTAAACTCATCACCTTGCAGATCCCATCTCAGCCAGTTCCTCTGATTACAGGGTGGAGTCATGAATTTCCAAAACGCTCTTTAGAGGGCAGTTCAGATGACCTTTCTAAACTGAGGGCCCCTCACTCTGAATTATTTTATTCTCCTCTACATCTACCACTCTTCAGCCTCCTTGTGTAAGCTTCTCCATTAGACTGTAAACTCCTGAAGGGCAGGTAGAATCTGTCTTTTGGGGGCATGTTTTCTCAGGTATTGGCACAGGGTACATAGAAAGGCACTTAATGTTTAGTTAGTCTCTTGCTGGCTTATCATTGAAATCACATTGCAAGAGCTCACCTCTTTCAGCCCCATCTCAAGCTAGTTTCTCAAGTCTTACTTTTAAACTTTAATAACTTCAGAAGTATAAACACGACAAAATTGTCAAAATATCATTTTAAAGTTCAATGACTAAATTTACAGTTTTGGGTATTTCGAATTGAAATGATAGGCAAGTCCTCTTACTTTACCACCTAACTCATTTGATCTCCATTGAACTTTTTTTTTGTGAGGTACATCAAAACCTATCAAGTTTGCAGGTCTGTTCTTTGAACGAGTTGGACAGGATTACAAATCCTTTCAGTAGCAGGGCAGCAGCTGATTAAAAGTTTTTACTGACCGAAAATTGCCTACGGAGCACAATGTAAGGTACGCTAAATTTGAATTTAAAAAATACTATTTTCAAATGTTAAAATAATTAACCTTTAAAATATTTATTTTTGCGCTTGTAGCATTCAAACTTATTTCTTAAATTTAAAACCGCGTCAGACTTTTGAGATACCAACATCTATACTGAAATTTCAATCTGTCTACTCCCCCCCTAGACTTAATTCCCAAATTACTTGATTTCAAACTGGATGTCTTGGAAACACTTCCAACTTTACAGGCCAAAAAATCCTTTCCTCTCGTATTTATCATCTTTCTGATTTCTGTAACCTCTGCATTGTCTCCAACTCATTTTCCCAACTATACATCTCTGACCAGTTTCCAAATCTGGCCATTTCTACCCCCACAAAATTTATCCCGTTCTCTCTGCTTCTCTATTCTTGCCACAGTCCAGGATCATCTTATAAGTGCAAAGCAAAAAATGCTACACAAAATAACTTAGTTTGTATTAGTTATGGTGTTGCTACTACTAAAATGGGAGGGGACTGGAAACCCTTTTAAAAAGTTGGGTCCGTGACCCATAATTATTAACCTAGGCCTGCCGATAAATCAATTGACAAACATAGCCCAGACCAGCCGACAGAATCTCCGGTTGGCGAGCAAAGTGGGAACATTCGCCAGCCACGTGGAGAAAAGGCTCCCCCTCCCCCAATGCCAGGAGACCGGAAACAAGAACAGGCCGCGTGCTTGAGCTCCGGCTTGTCCTGTCCATCAGGTCGCGCCTGCAAGAGCCGCCCCTTCACCAAGGTCACTCTATCCACGGTCTGAGCCTCCCAAAACCCTCCTTCGAGAATCCATAATAAGGCATAACAAGCCAGCGGCCCGAGAATGGGAGCGCCTGCCTAAAAGATCACACCACAACCGCCATTCACGCCCAACACTCACCGTAACTGTAACCTCATCATCGTGAAGGATGAGAGCGGAGTAGATGCAAGCGAGCTCGGAGACTGCCATTTCAGAAGCTGGGCAAAGAGAGACTTGTTTGTAGCGGTGCTAGTCGCCAGCTGAAGTGAGGGTTCACCCCAACGCGGCCTTAGCTTCCGAAGAAGAACCAAGCACCTTACAAAGACCTGAAGAGAAAGGCCCTAAGGCCCGCACGGCGCCTTATATTGTAGCTGCTGAGCCAATCATAGTGTGCGCCAAACGGAAGTAGATGGGTGGAGCTTTTGAGCCATTCCGCGGGGGACCTTTCACTTCCTGCTTGCGTTCTGCGCATGCAAGAAGCAGTTTGCTCGCTAGGAAAAATTTACGAAAAGGTATTTTGGTTCCTGTTTTTGGCGTGTCCTTGGAATTCGTGCAGGAAATTCTTTGACCTGAGAGGGGGCAACAGTTCAGGATCGGCTGTTTTATGACGGAATACTGTAACATACCAGCCAATGCAAAGTAAACCGAATTACATTACCAAACCCATCATTATCCAGCAATCTGGGAGCAATCCACACGTAACGCACACCACGTTACCTAAATGCTTCCTGGGGCTCCCACAACCACCCAGGTCCTGATGCCTAGGCCAATAACTGAATCAATATCCCGTGACGCCTACTCGATGTCCCCTGTGTGGAACACAGGCCATTCTCTGCTTCTCTGAAACCCTCTGTGTTCAACATCACCGTCACATCCCAAATTACCTAATGTGTGTACAGAGACATATTATAGACGTGATATATATATACACACACACACACATATATTATATATGTGCTTACAGATGTACCTCCGTTAGATTATAAGCTCCTTTAAGGGCAGTTTCATTTTCACAGCAAAGGGTGTGGAAAAAGGACTGAATCTGGAGTCTGAGACAATGTACAAGTTCAATAATTTGATTTCTAAATGACCTTAGGCAATTCAAATTGTTCAGGTTTGTTTCCTTAGTTATAAAATGGGTTTACACTAGATAACCGGATTTTCTTTCCAATTCTACAGCTGCAATCATTTGATGTGAACACGGATATCTGTGAGAATGTAAACTCAAGGGCAGGGAATCTATATACCCAGTACCTAGGCAAGCTGACACTTTGACTGTGATTTGTGATTTTATCCACATAGGGTACATCCCATAAGGAAACTTCCTCTAAAATGTAGATCAGTTCTTTGTCTTGCAACATAGTCCTAAAACTGCTATGGACACCAAAAGTTTAAGTGATGAGCGCTATCACATTTGCTGTAAAAGGGAAACAGCAGAACAGCTATCTTTCAGCAGCCATTTTTGCTAATTTACAAAAAAATGTTTCAATGGGCAGTAGTTGGGAAGGTGGGGGAGGAGGGGTACAAAAGCAAATGAGGCAACTTAACCCTACCCCACCACACCAAATTTTATTTTGCTTCACTTTGCTGGAGTTCTTTCACAAAAGCCCCCATTTTCTCAGAAAGCTGGTTTATTTGATTCAAGAGATTATGTACACTGAATTACAAGTGCCTGGATTATCCATGGCAAAACCATATTAATAAGGGCACTTATTTCACAGCTCTAGTCACTTCCTGTCTTCTAACCAGGATTAATTTTAAACTTACTTGCATTCTTTTATCATCAGCCTGGAACAAACAAGAAAAAGGCAGAAATAAGACTTTTGGATTATGAGCTCTTTTCAGATGGTATCACTAACCCAAGACCTAATTATTTTAATACAATTCTTGTCATACCATCAATCTAAAATATAGTCCTACACCTAGGCCACTTTTAAGGGCCAAGCCCAACATCAAATGTCATTTCTTCAGTTAGAAATGGGAACACTTGCACTACTGCTTCAATATTTCAATTGAAGTACTTATTTCACATAAAAAAATATATATTACCCTTCACAGATGAATAGTGCTATCACTTGCCCTTCCTTGGTTTCTTATCTATAAGAGGAATGTGAGCCTCTCTCCTTGAGCCTTTACAGATACACGCACACTACTTTTAGCATATAATTCAAGAAATATGACTAAATATTAGACTGGCAGTCAGATTCAGTTTCTAATATATTTAAGTTTTAAAACCAGTCATAAAAATGAAAGCAGCAGATGCAATGGAAACTGGAGGCTTATTCCAAAAAAAAAAATCACAAAAGCATTCTATCCACTCAAATATAAAGCAAATGAAAAGAAGCCCTGTGGCACAAAGGTTACTAATCCCAATAAGCAATCAGATCACTCAGTGGATGTTGTTCAGTGTTACAAGAGCCAACTGCCATTGATAAATTATATTTACAAATTTACAAAATATATCTTTCACAAAAGCACTATGAAGCAGGTAGAAATATAAGATGCTACCACTAAAGATACCCAATGAGAGCGCTAGTCCAAAATCTGCATTTTGTAAATTAAGAAAATGAGGGTTGAGCTCTTATGGATTGCCTATGGTAACGAAATAGAAAGAAATAGTAGTCCAAGTACTGTCCCCATTTTATAGATGATGAAACTGAGGCTCGAGGTTAATTTCTAATAAGCTAAGAAATTTGACTCTAATTATATCTTGTAAGTATTAGTTTATCTCCTGAGGCCCTGGTCTTCATTACAATAAATACCACCAAAATAAATTTCTGTATAACAAAGTTATCAAGGCCCAAACGTTATTCAATAGAATAACAACATAAAAAAGAATAGTTCCCTTGGCATTTATCAAATCATTTGACTCTGGTAGTTTTCAGGTCAATATAATGAAAAATTTCCTCACATTAAGAGCTTTCAAAAAATAAAATGAGTTATCTCATAAGGCACCAAGTTCCGGATGATTAAAAGTCATCAAGCAGAGGGGTCAGATGACTACTAGTCAGGGATGATAGTAGAAGGAATTCCTGTTCAGGTATATGGGATTAATTAGTTAATCTCAGAAGCCCTTCCAATTGTGATGGGCGGAGGGAGTTGTAAGCATTTATATAGTACCTATGTTGTGGCAGGCACTGTGCTAAACACTTTACAAATATCTCATTTGAGTCCAAGAAATTTATTTGAATACACTTGTTTATAATAACCCACTTCAACTAACATGATGATGACCTGTGTGTGCCAAAAATAATTTTCAAAAGAAATCTAAATTTATGCAAAGTAAATAAGGTATATTCTTATTATACATTTAGAAAAACAAGGTGATACAAAATATATTTAAAATGTGTTTGCAAGTTATATTTTGCAAATTGTTCACAAAGACATGTTTATTATTATTAATGAGTAGTCCACTTATAATACTCACCCAACATTTTTTTCTAATTTCTTATAATACAGTTGCAACATAAAACAAAATATGCATTTCATATTATAAACTTCATATTTTTAGTGCTTTTTATTGTAAGTCATTTGCCATACTCAGACGCCAGAAAACATGTGTATATAGGATTTGAAATTCAACACAATTCACTTTCTAATATGAATTCTGATGAGACAATCACTGAATTCACTTTATTATGAAAGTCTGAACTGTTAGCAAAACATGTCTAAAGTGCATTTTTATAGCTAAATAAATAGCAGCATGTGTTTTATTTTCAATCTAAAAATCATGAGACCCAAGATGGAAAAAAAGTCACTCTGTAAAAGAACACATGAACCAAATACACCACCCTCTTTCCCCAAGGCAAAGCCTTGCATGATTATCTATAAGAGTATACACAAAATATACACAAAATAGCATAATCAAAAGTCAATATACAAACAAGGAAAAGAGTACTTTTTCTAAATTCATAAGAATAGCAAAGTGTATGAAGAATTTGAACAATAGATGTCTTTGGGGCTGAGGGGGGATGTGTTGCTCTTTGCCAGTGTATAACATAGTCAACAGCTATGAGGTATGAAATTTTAAAGCAATAAAAAAAATTTTTTTAACAAAATAATACAGCTGTTTGATTCAAAAGAAATCAATAACATGAAAAAAATCCTTTATCACAAGGGAAGCTCAACTCATGGCTTTCTGCGCCTGAAAAATAAGAGCAACATTAGTTTTGAATGTAATTATACAATTGAAGTACTAAATATTTTTGAAATAAAAGGCACCGACATGTTTTTATACCTCTATCATATTATATACTTGATGAAATAAACATTTACAAATATTACCACCCTTTACTGCACTAAAGAAGCAGGACATCTTCAGAGCTCATTTTAAAGCACTCAAAAATTTCTAAATTGGTCCCAACTGTCAAATGAGGAATGGGGATAGGAGAGAAAAACTATTTGATTGTGATAATGGAAAAAGGAACACTAAAAATGAAACCATGACAAAAGGAGGGTCTCAGATTAGAGGTATGGTACCCGTCAAAGTTAATGAGTTGATAAGGACAAAAACACTTGGACACAAATATACTCCGATTATTCTCTCGACATTAGAGAGACTATAATTAACTGGCCAAGACCAACTTGTTAAAACACATATTGGTTGAGAAACACTGCAACAGAGTACTTAGCTAGGACTAGAAGGACTAGAAGACAGGGCAGCTAGGTGGCTTAGTGGATAGAGAGCCAGGCCTAGAGACAGGAGGCTCCTAGACTCAATCAGGTCTTAGACAGTTCTTAGCTGTGTGACCCTGGGCAAGTCACTTAACCCCAACTGCCTACCCTTTACAGCTTTTCTGCCTTAGAATGGATATTTACTATCAAGTCTAAAACAGAACGTAAAGGTTAAAAAAAATAGAGCACATAGAAAAAGAAGAGCAATTGTGACTTTTGGTCTAACACACTTTACTTGCATTAGCATCTTAGGGAAAGCTAATGCACACTTCCAGGCCAGGATGGATGGATAGCTACATGGTCAGATATAGGAACATACATATCTAGATGAAAGAGAGAGAGAGGAAGGGAGGGAAGGTGAGAGAATAAGAAAGAGAATGAGAGGGGAAAGGAGAGGGATCTCAATCCAGAAAGATAGATACCTCAATCTAGATATGAAGATTAGCTATATCTCATCCAGATAAATAGCGATATATGTAAACTCACAAACCATATCATATATCTTTAATTTTTTTTAGCATATTATAATGGAAGTCCAAATCTTAGGATAAAGTTTTGAAGCTAACACTTCTAATGCTGCAGTAAGACTAGACAGTGGTAGTTAGGTGAGTGGAAAGACCACTGCATTAGGAATGCCAAAGAAACCTAGTTTGGAATCCAAAAGAATAACTACTATTTGACCTCAACTATATCACTTCTGAGTCTGTTTTATTCCAGGATAGTAATATTGATCCTATCTGGCTTATGTGTACTAATTTTAATCTTTAATCATATGGGATCTTGTGAATATTATTTGCCAAATTCTACACTGTTAATTCCCATCTTATTCTTCCTTCTAGTTATACTATACCAAATATATTTAGCTTTCCTGACACTATACTCATAGTTCTCTGTTGACTTTCCTAATTGCTATTACTCTTCCTCTTTCTGACTCCTACATATAGGCACACCTAAAGAGCATATAAACTTTTCCTTTCCTTTCTCCATTCTCTCTTAAATGATCTGATTCCCAAGAACTTCAATTATCACTATTATGCCAAGTTATCATTTCTGGTAATCTTCAGAATGACCTCTGCCAAGAGTCCCAGACTCAGGACTAGAACCCAGAGCCTGAAACTCCTCACACAGTACTCTTTTCATTACCCCATGATTATCAAGGAACTTTAGTATAGCATTCAAAAAGTTACTTAAGCTGGAAAAATATGCACTATAAATATAATAGTGGTCAACTTTCATTATATTAAACTATATTTGGCTTATTTCACTCACAATCACATACTATGCAGGGTGTCCCACATAAACGAAAGCATTTCTATTCTTGCATATTTCTATTCTTTCAATAAATCCTGAAATAAAAAAATATATTTAAAATATTATTTATTTCACATGGTTCCATTTATATAGGACACCCTGTATTTTAACAATTATTAAGTTTGCCCAACAAGCATTGTACACTTAATGTCTTACAAAATCTCACTAAAATTATAAAATCCTGCTGCAACATTATTCAGCTGACTAACCATTCAGAATTTGTTCCTATGAAACTTACTGTTCAGTCAGGTCTAACTCTTAGTGACTCCATTTGGAGTTTTCTTGGCAAAGGTTAGAGTGGTTTGCTTCTTCCTTTTCAAGCTCATTTGATAGATGAGGAAACTGAGGCCAACAGGGTAATATGACTTGCCCAGGGTCAAAACAGCTAGTAATTCTTTTTTTTTAAACCCTTACCTTCCGTCTTGGAGTCAATACTGTGTATTGGCTCCAAGGCAGAAGAGTGGTAAGGACTAGGCAATGGGGGTTAAGTGACTTGCCCAGGGTCACACAGCTAGGAAGTGTCTGAGGTCAGATTTGAACCTAGGACCTACTGTCTCTAGGCCTGGCTCTCAATCCACTGAGCTACCCAGCTGCGCCCTAGTAATTTTTTTAAAACCCTTACCTTCTGTCTTGGTTCCAAGGCAGAAGAGTGGTAAGGGCTAGGCAATGGAGGTTAAGCAGCTAGTAATTTTTGAGGCCAGATTTGAACTGAAGAAAATGAGTCTATCTTGCCTGACTCTAAGCCTAGTATTCTATCCACTGAACCACAAGCTGCCCTCTTAAGGAACTAACCAGAACCCAAATACCATTTTAACTGTGCTTTTGTAAAACCGAATGAAGTCAGGAAGCTTGTCAATTAAGTTTTAAAATAACTTACTTGGGTTGTGCATGATGCTGATATCCAGGTCCAAGTTGAGATCCTGCTCTCATTTCCACAGCTACAGAACACTAATATGAAAAACAAGAGAAGTTAAGTTTCCATTAGTCAGTTATCACAAATGACTATGAATTATATTTCCATGTAAATGCTAAAATCAAGCAAAAAGCCTTTTGAACACTCTTCCAAGCAATGGGACATTTAGTTAAAAGGCAGCCATGAAAAATTATTTGCAATTTATTTCTGATACAAGTCATAAGCACTAAATCACAGAATTTTAGAAGCAGGAAAGAACAACTTTGTTTTTTTAAATGGAATTTATTTATAAGTGTCTCAGTCCCTCCCTCATTCCTCTCCCCACATCATTGAAGGCATCCTCCAGGAGAAGGATATGTATATGGAGATTTTATGTCTTTCATGTTTCCATTTTTTAGTTGTTTCTCTGGAGGTAACATTCACAGTTATTCTTCAAGTATTAAATCTGTAGCTGTATATAATGTTCTGCTGGTTAATATAATGTTCTGCTGGTACTACTCGTTTTGCTGTTCATTATCCCAAGTAATTCTTGCCATGTTTTTTTAAATTAGCCTGTTCATTGTTTCTCATGGTGTAATACTATTCCATCCCAATTGTATACTATAATTTTAGCCATTCCACAATTGATGGGCATTCCCCCTCTTTCCTAGCACAGAGAAAGTAGCTATAAATATTTTGAGACAAACTCTTCTACCTTTTCCCTGATCTCCTTGGTTTAAGGTATGAACAGTTTTATAACTATAACTCTCTAGGTATAATACCAAATTGCTCACCAAAACGACCGGATCAGTTCACAGCTCTACCGATTGTGTATTAGGGTCCCCACTGTACCACATTCCTTCTAACATTTGTCAGCCTCCCCCATAGTCATTTTAGCCAATTTGATGGGTATGTGATACCTCAGAATTATTTTCATTTGTATTTCTCTAGATTTAGAGCATTTTTTCCATGTACCTATATATGACTTTGATTTCATCATCTGATCATATCTTTAACTCATTAATCAATTGAGTGATGGCTCTAATTGAGATAAACTTGAAAATGTTTTCTATATATTTTATATATGAGAACTCAGAGAGGTTGTCTATAAAATTTTCTCTCCAATATTCTGCTTCCTTAAAATTTCAATTTAATGTACTCAAAATTATCCATTTTATATCTCATAATGCTCTCTATCTCTTGTTGACTCATAAATTATTTTATCCATAAATCTTATAGGTAGTTTCCTGTTCTAATTTACTTATGATATAAACTTTTATGTCTAAATCATGTATGCATTTTGATCTTATCTTAATGAATGGTATAAGATATGGGTCTATACCTAATTTCTTCTAAAGTACTTTCCAGTTTCCCAGAAATATTTACCAAATTGTGATTTCTTATCCCCAAGAGCTAAATATATGCTTTTGTCTAATACAAGGTTACTATAATATTTTACTACTATTTGTTGTATGTCTGTCCTGGTCCTGTTCCAGTTCTTAGCCAGTACTATGTAGTTTTGATAATTACTGCTTTTATAATACAATTAAAAATCTAGTACTCTTTCCTTTACATTTTTTCTTAATTCTTTTGATGTCCTGATCTTTTGTTCTTCCAAATGAATTATTTTTTCTAGCTCAACAAAATAATTTTTTTGATTATTTTATTGGAATACCATTGAATAAGTAGATTAGTTTAGGTAGGATTGTCATTTTAATTATATTGGCTCTGCCCATCCATAAACAATTACTATTTCTGTAGTTAATTAGACCTGACTTCATTTGTATAAAAAGTGTTTTATAATTATATTTGCATAGTTTCTGGGATTATTTTGGCAAATGTATTCCCAGGCATTTTATTTTATCTTTGGTTATTTTAAATGGAGTATCTCTATCTCTTTTTGCAAGACTTTGTTAGTAATATATAAAAATGATGATGACTTGTGTGAGTTTATTTTATATCTTCCTATTTTGCTAAAATTACTGATAATTTCAATGAACTTTTTTTTAGTTAAATCTCTAGAATTTTCCACATATGCTATCATGTCACTTGCAGATAGTTTTATTACCTCTTTGCCCATTCTGATCACTTCCGCTTCTCTCTTCTCTTACTATTATTGCTCACATTTTTTATAATACTATGTTAAATAATAATGACCATAATGGGCACCCTTATTTCACTCCTAACCTTATCAGAAGGCTTCTAGTTTATTCCCATCACAAGGCATATCTCCTTTTTGGAGGGTATTTTTATATTTTTTATTGATATTTTATATAACCTTCATTTCCAAATATATCTTTCTCCCTTCCCTCACCAAAGAACCATTCTTTACAATAAAAAATAAAAAAAAGAACTGGGGGGGCGGGGGGAAGCAGTTCAGCAAAACAAATTAATTCAACTGAAACTAGCAGTACATGTAATATTCTATACCCATAGTCCCTCACTTTTCAAATAATAAATAACATTCATACAGCACTTTTCTTTGCACAATTTAAGATCAGAAGCTTTTAATTACTTTTGTTATTTTTTGATCAAAAATTTTTTTTTACTATCTCCTGATTTACAATGCCAAAATTACTATTAAAATATTTCAGTACTGGTTATTTCTTTAAACTTACCCGAGTTTCTACATCTGTCCATTCAGGCTCTGTCACAACTTCTTGAGCTGGGGCAGTGTTGGAAGATCTTCGTTTCCGGCTACAAAGGAAGAATGTAGGAAAAAAATGAATATTAGAAAATAAGTGTCTCTAAAGCTTCACAAAATTATTTGACAATGTTTCCATCCTTATAAATTAGTGCTAAGAGCACATCTTCCAAGTAGCATTTCTGGTGACCACCAACTTACCCAGTTGGGGATTCTTGCTTTAAAGTCTCAATATCTGTGAATTGGACAGATTGCCCACCACCTCTTGTTTTAAAAACATCACCCTGAAACATAAAGAAAAGATGATTATGACAAATTGATAGATTGAGTTAGCATTCACATTTGCTACATTTCAAATTGTCTATCTTCACTGTGGTCCTACTTCATTCAAACTCCCACCCACAAAATAATATCCACAGTACCTGCGCATCCAAAGATTTCAAGAGATTTGAGTGACTATATAAGGTACCTTAAAGTACTAGGCTCCCTCCTCACAATTTCTCCATTAAACCCATACACCATGCTATGTTTGTTTAGCTTACAATTAATTAAGCTAAACAAAACTAAGGTTCAGCAAAAATGTTTAGGGTTTCAAGTTTAAATATCATTTGATTTTATTCTCTAGATGTGATAACCATATTAAATTCTATTTCAGCTGGTTTTCTAGCTGTAATTAATATGAACTCTTCAACAAAAGAAAAAATAAGACATTTCTGACATATTTGGAAGTTTAAAATAGCAACCAAAAGAATTATCAACATTAAGTTTTTTAAAGTGTCTTAACTCAAAATTTTCAGAGTAAGAAAACAGGCAGAAGAAAACTGTTGTGGTTCCCCTCACTGAAAGTGGAAAATAAAATCAAATAGCAGCAATTAGAGTGAAAAATAAAAATTAAAAGAACCAGGAAAACTAGGTGGCTGAGTAGATAAAAAGCCAGGCCTGGAGATGGGAGGCCCTGGATTCAAATATGACCTCAGAAACTTCCTATCTATATGGTCCTGGGCAAATTCTTGATCCCATTTATCTAGACCAGGGTTGGTGAACCTTTAAGGAGTTCAAGTGCCCAGAGGAAAAATTCAAGCTTTCTGTGAGATCCCAGATTACAGGAAAGAGCTGAGGGGGAGCATGCAAAAAATGTCCTCAGGCACTAGAAATAGGTGGAATACCTATTTGGCTCCCTGAGTGCCAACTCTACTCTCATGCCATGTCTTTGCAAACCTGGGTCTAGAGCTTATTGCTCTTC
Source organism: Monodelphis domestica (assembly GCF_027887165.1). Classification (NCBI taxonomy): domain Eukaryota; kingdom Metazoa; phylum Chordata; class Mammalia; order Didelphimorphia; family Didelphidae; genus Monodelphis; species Monodelphis domestica. The sequence goes on along the minus strand of NC_077227.1, from coordinate 161,550,958 downwards.
TACCTAGAAACCAACATTCAGTATCAATTCTAAGACAGGAAATAAGAATTGGGGGGCAGCTGGGTGGCTCAGTGGACTGAGAGACAGGCCTAGAGATGGGAGATCCTATATTCAAATCTGGCCTCAGACACTTCCCAGCTGTGTGACTCTGGGCAAGTCACTTGACCCCCCACTGCCTAGCCCTTACCACTCTTCTACCTGGGAGCCAATACACAGTATTGACTCTAAGACAGAAGGTAAGGGTTTAAAAAAAAAAATTAAAAAAAAATAGAAAATAAGAACTAAGTCAGCATAGAGGAAAATAGCAGATATAGTGCTTTGACATGCATCAGCAAAATCAACACACTGAAGTTAAATGCTCCCCTTATATTTAGATCACACTATTTATATGTGTCAAAGCAATAACAGGAAAAAGAGGGGGATGGGTTTGCAATTTTTTAAAAAATAATTCTCCCCTTGTGTAAATTCATTTTTTACCTTAATTAGTTTAGTTTCAATCTCCCCATCGGAGGCTAGTTCCTGGTGGGTCAGCATGTACTTCTCACACTTAGCTAGTGCCTTTTCATTTGCAACAGCTACTGTGATGGCATGGGGGACATGTGGCTGCATGACTGTTTCAGTTTGCACATTAGAGGCAGGCTTATGATCTACCCATCTGTCCCCTGCAGAGCGTGATCGTCTGTGTCGGATACGAATTGGTGGTGCATTCTGATCCGATTGAAAGAGGAATCAAGAAACAAGCATAACCCAGAATTAATTTCATTAAGAGTATTATTAGAAGTGCAGCAGGCTAGGTTTAGTAACTGAAGACAATATCAAATCAAAGCTCAAAATAACTTGAAAGCCCAAAGTGCTACTCAACTAATTTTAAATGTGTTCTTTGATTTTAAATAAAAATTAAGTTTAAAAAATGTGTTTAAATCAATACAACAGGGGGCAGCTGGGTAGCTCAGTGGATTGAGAGGCAGGCCTAGAGATGGGGGGTTCTAGGTTCAAATCTGGCTCAGACACTTCCCAGCTGTATGACCCTGGGAAAGTCACTTAACCCCCATCGCCTAGCCCTTACCACAATTCTGCCTTGGAACCAATACACAGACTCCAAGACAGAAGGTAAAGGTTTAAAAAAAGAAATTAATACACAACATATTCTACCAGTGAACTTCAATTTCAGCAACTAAATAAGAGAAAGAATTCTATGTAATCACTAATTAGTTAGGCTTTTCTTCATTTTCAAGGATTCATTTTCCATAGATATATTAGCTTTAATCCTGCATACTAGCATACTTCAAGCCATTCACACAGGAGTCTTTAATTTATAAAAGGCTTTCCTCAAAGAAACTAAATACAAGCCCTAAAGTTTAAAAGTAGTTTAAAAACTGAAATTAAAATCAAAACAATTAATATAAAATGACCACACTCAAACTGAAACAAGTTTGAACAGTTTTGGTCAAATTTCAACACACACAAAAACTAAGATAAAATGTCTTAGCCAGATATTAAATGATTTCTTTCTGTACAACAATGTGAAAATTACTTCATGAATTTCCAAATGGGAACATGGATAAGACAGATGCCAACAGGCTATATCATCACCATCATATGGATGATAGGGTGTGCATGCACACATACATACATGTATATATACACACAGTTTGTATACTTTCTGTGATCTCACTTCTGAATTCTTAGGCCACTCAATCTAATAAAGACTGATCAAGTATGTTCTCTACAGAAAGACTGCAATTCAAGTTTTAGAAATTTAAATGTTTTCAATACTCTGAAATCAAGTTCACCTATGACCATTTAATCAGTAAGAATATAAAGAACTTAAAATTCCTAAACAGCACATCCTGATATGATTTGGCTCACTACAAATTCACCTTGACATGGTTCCCAAATTAGAAAAAAAAAATAAACCTATTACAGAATTTTACATCTATTGATGAAGATTCATGCCACAACAAAAGTTAGAACTAAAAGTTCACTTCTAGAAGAAAATAATTTATCATCTACTAAGCAACAAAGACAAATCTATGCATGGCTATTCCTTAGATGAGTCACCAAAAACAGATATACATAAAAGAGGTCTATCCTTTTCAAAAACATTACTCTGGAGAGTTCTAAAGATCATCCTTTACATTTTCCACTATACAGAAAGCAAAAACCAAGTACCAAGATTAAATTATAACATATGTAAACTAAAACTCATAACTTATCTTCACTTTCCCCTGCTTGGCCCTTGAGAAAAGTCACTAAGACAAGAATCCAATATTTGGCTCAAAATGAGAAAAAACTGAAAATCATGAAGAAATAACTAAAGTACTAAAAATAGAGGTATATGAAGTAATAGAATGGATACTCAAATTATCTTGAAAAGTAGAGGGAGGAAAAGTTTCCCAAAACAAATGTTGCAAACAAGTATATTCTTACATATCTTTTGGAGGCAATATTCTTTACAATCTACATTATGTTAGGTAGTTAAAAAATGTAAACTTTTTCCCCTCATACCTTGAATACAAATTCATTTGATTTGAAGATGTAAATCCTGCCTAAAAAAACAAGATCCACATAACAGCTTTATAGTAACTATTCTGCTGCACTTCTAAATCTTTAAGATTCTGGTTTCAGTAAGGAAAATATAAAGATTCAACACATCCTCTTAAATATCTCCCAGCCAAATTGTTTTAACAGGCTATATAAATTATTTACAAATATTGTACAGCCATAATCAAGTTCTTTGAAAGTAGTTTTAGAATTTTAAGAGGATTCACTGGAGTAGATCAGAAAGAGACCAAACACCAACCTTTGCAATGAAAAGTAAGGATCAAGGCAAAATTTGTAAAAATGAATATTTTAAATACACTAAGAAATAAATTGCTTTGTAAACATTATTTATTTTTTAAAAGAATAAAAAGCTAAAATGTCTACCCTTCATTAACACTTAAAAGTTTAGGATAGCTGCCAAATAAAGATGTTATAATTTTAAAGATTACATGAGTAAATGTAGAATAAATCCATTTTAGTCAAAAAGAAATTTTTTTTTTGCCTTAATCCTTGTTATGAGCAAAAAGTAAGAAAAAAAATTATCACTCTCATGCGAACATGTATATTAATTTTCGTAGGAAAAGCCATGATAGATTTACAATTGGTCTATTATCATTCAAAAGTACAACACCAACCAATACATTCCTATCATCTTTGGTAAAAAGGTTTTTGTCTTTGAAGGGGAAAGGAAAAGGAGGGAGGGCTGAGGAGAGAAATGGGGAACACTGTACATGGAGAAGTAAACTCCAATGGAAACTGTTCCCAACACTTATAATCAGTTTGTGTGACATTCATTAGATGACTTTATCATAATAGTTCAAAAAAACTATAAGACACCAATATAAACAATGGTCATAGATTGCTGATGTAGAAGAAGTCCAAATTGAGAAAAGTAATTCTTTAGGTTTAATGAAGGTGTATTGTAATTTTAAAGTAATATGAATGAGTAGCATCAAAATTAAAAACAGAGATTTGACCTTGTTTACATTGTTATAATTCTAGGCTTAACCAATAATCTCCCAAATCAGGGGTTCTTAACCTGGAATGAACTTGGAGAGCAAAAAAATTATATCTTTATTCCAATATAACTGAGTTGTAATCTCATATAATTTTTTTTGTGCATATGGAAATATTATCCCAAAACCTCTTGTCCAGACTTGGCTTGACCAGACAGCCAAAGGGGTTCCTAACACAAAAAAGGTTAAGAACCCCTCTTCTAAATCAAATTAAATGAAAAAAATAAACTACAGCTACAATACTTTAAAATATTGGCACTAACCCTGCAGCACTGCTCCTCTTCTATTGCTATCTCATTTCTATATGAGGGAACCACCTCCCTGCCTCCAGGCCAGTATATCCCTCGCCTTCTGTCTGATACGATACAATTTTTATTTTGTCCTGGCTCCTGTTGCCTACGCCTTGCGAGAGATGTGACATTTTGAGGTGTGTTGTACGGAGGAATTTTCTGCTCCCATTCCGAAACACAGGAAGCTACAGAAATACTGCTGCAAGAATTAGAGCGCCTATGGAGTTGTGGTTGGCTCATGAGTTGCTGGCCGTTGGAAATCTGAGCAATATAATTAGTAGAAAGCTAAAAAAATTGGAGAAAAATTAATGAGCAACACAATGGATTAAAGTTCAATGAACTAACAAATACTGTAATATTATTCTATACATTTTCTAAATGTGCTACTTAATGTTAATGTTTTAGTATACTTGTTTCTAATTTTTAAAGAAAACCTTGAGTGTTTAAGAGGCAGAGTAGAAAGCCAGTCTTGGAACAGGCAACAACTGCCTTTGACATATACTAGCAATATAACAGTGGGCAAATCACTTAGCCTTTCTTTCAGTGTCCCATAATTAAAGCTAAATTGTCAATCTATAACAATAGAGGGAGTTCCCTCATAGCTGAAACTATAGGTCTGTATTCAAAAGAAAAAAAAATGTAAACAATTTGGTAATGTTAGTAAGTTATTCCTTATGGGAGGGAAGTAGAAAAAAAAATAACATTCTAATAAAAAGTCAGACTAAACAATAGAACTACAAAATTATATTGGTTATTATTGACAAACTACTAATAACCTACAGGTATTGGAGATGGAGAAACTGATCTTTGAGAAACTTTTTCTCGATCTCGTTCCCGTGATGGTCTCTCTGGTTTATCATTCTTTGGTTCGGTAACAATAGCCTTAAGTTGCTTCAGTTTCTCATCTTTGACCCAGAGTTTATTCTGCATCTCTAGCTGTTTGGCAGCCACACGACGTTCCTATAAGATTATCAATACAAATTCAATACCAGAAATTAAACTGCTATTCCCATCAACATAATAAAGATGACTTTTCACAAGCAATTAACTATGCCTATAGCTGTCATCTTGTCATAATTTGTTAATGACTGTCTATTTGCAGTAGTATGATTGGGATAAGAAAAAAATTGATTTGGTTCTCAATACTGCTTGCTATTATAATCAAACTCTACCCAAATATGATTTAAAACTGAACTATCTGCAATCTAAATTTATCAAATTTTGAAAATGAAGCTTCCTACGCACACATTCTTTTTCCCACTTCATGGTAGTCTCTGTCACCATGCCTTGCAGCCTTGCTTCCAGTCTGCGTTTGTCAGAAAATTGGCGCTGAAGTTTTTGGTTCTGGCTTTCAAGTTCCTGTTGTAGATTGCGCTTATCTTCCTCATAGATTGTAGTAGTTTTCTCTAAAATTTCAATCTGGAAAAGCAGATTATTATTCTTCACTATGTTTGGAATACAAACGATATAAGCTTTTCCTCCCCAAATTATCCCATGGAAAATTGAAGAAAAGCCAGGTAAGTTACCTTTTCCCCTTTAAACATTAATTTAACATGTTCATTTTATCTAGCCAGACCTGGAAACGAAAAAGCAATCAAATTCTTCCTCTCTTGGTCAAGCTACTTGCTTTTAGGAGAGAACTGCATTCCCCCTAATCCAAAAGCCTACAATGATAACTTTGGAAACTACTCTCAGAATGGTACAGAAATGCAGTAGCATGGTAGAGCTCCTCTTCTGAAGGTATGAAACATGCATAAGAAACATGCATAAGACCTAAGAAAGAAAATACACCCCTGAGGCTGGCTCACAACTAACAGAACTGAGAGGAATAATTATATTTTGCAAGATAAATATATCAGCTAGTAGCTGTCTTTCTTTAAAAGTCCTATTGTTGATTCAAAATGTTAACTATATAAAAAAATAATAGCTGCTCACCATAAAGGTTTGAAAAGCATTTTGCTCAAAACTACTTCCTAAGCAAAGTAGCTCAAGTATTATCATCTTCATTTCATTGATAAGGAAACTAATTTCTGAAAACTCTCACCCACTGTCAGAATGCTAAGTTCCAGTTAGTAGTTGGACCCAGGTCTTGGGATTTTCAACTCTTTCAACCCTACCATGATGCCTCTGTTCTCCCTCAAGTTGTTTCAAGTTATTCCCTTATGTTGTTTTTTTTTTTAAATTTCTCTTCCACTTTATACAGAGAAAGATATGAGAAAACAATATACAGGATAACAGGATGTATAGCTGGAAAAGAGCTCCTCAATTAAGAATTCCTTTCATCCATACACTAACCATTATTTCTGATGTGCCTATAATTTCAGTACATTACATGCCTAGCCTGATAGTCAATAAAATCTAGATTTAAATTCTATCCCTAACATATGCACAATGCCTATGTAACTGGGGGACAAATCAATTAACATATCAGGATGCCCAGGCATTTCTCTAAAATGATAAAAATTTCAGAATCACTAATTTTCACTGATTGAGGTCTCTTACTAAAATTCCCTATACTAATGAAATGACAGGTCCAGACACAAACCATCCCTAATTTCAATCTCAATACAATAAAGTAACCCATAGCAAACCTTATATTCCAAAGTTTTAGTTTTCTTTTCCAGTCGTTCTATTTCTGCTTTCTGTCCTGAGATCACTTTTTCCTTTTCACTTAGTTTTCCATGAATATAATTGTCCTTATTTAAAACCGCATTATCAAATTCTTGCAGCATAGCTCTAAACGCAACCACTGTAACAGAAAAGTATGAGGATCATTTTTATTCCAATATTTCAACTTTGTTTGGTCAAGACTGAATATTTGTCTCTAAAAGTTTATAAACTAATATAAAAATTCAGGCAGAAATTCAAGCAAAAGCCTTGACATTTTAAATTACAATATGCTTTGAAAATGTAGCCTTTGAAAGTTAACCTCTACAACATGATCCCTATAATAATGATTTTCAGGAGAAAAAAAATGATTTTTAGATCTAATTTTTCTTAAGTCTACTATAATCAATCCGTCCCCTTTTGAATGGCCTCAGAACATCACTCAGATCATCAGGACTAACATAAACAAAAGAATCAATACTGCAAATAATATGAACATAATGACTTGTTTCCTCTGGGGCCTTCTTCTAAAATACTACTGTGATTATAGTGTATCATTCTGAATTTTCCGATTCTTCAAAAGTCATTTCCTTTTCTGAGGGTATTTTTACATTTTTATTGATATCTTATTTTATATCACCTTCATTTCCAAATATATCTTTCTCCCTTCCCTAACCAAAGAACTATTCTGTATAATAAAGAATAAAAATAAAGAAAAAAGAAGTGGGGGGAAAAAGCAATTCCACAAAACTAATCAATAATTCAACTGGGACTAGCACTACATGTAATATTCTATACCCATAGTCCCTTACGTCTGCAAATAATAAATAACAAGAGTTAGCATTCATGCCACACTTTTCCTGTTTTTAAATATTTTATCTTTTACCTAATTGCAAGTAAAAACAAATTTTAACATTTTTTAAAAACTGAGTTCCAAATTGTCTTCCTCCCTCTTCTCCCCATCCCTCAGATAGTTAGCAATTTGATGTTATAGATATGTAATCATGCAAAACATATTTCCATATTAAAAATGCTGTGAAAGAAAATATGGGCAATAAAAAAGACAGCAAAAAATAGTACATTTCTATTTGTATTCAGCATTTTTCATCATGAGTCCTTTGGAACTGTCTTAGTTCACTGTATTGCTGAGAATTGCTAAATCATTCACACTTAAAAATCATAAAACATTGTTGTTACTATGTACAATATTTTCCTAATTCTGCTCATTTTATTTTTCATCAGTTCATGTAAGTCTTACCAGGTTTTTCTGAAATTATCCTATTTGTCATTTCTTATAGCACAACAGTATTCCATCACAATCATATACTATATCTTGTACAGCCATCCCCTAATTAATGGGCATCCTCTCAATTTCCAAATCTTTGCTACCACAAAAAGAGTGGCTATAAATATTTTTTTAGATAGATCTACATCAACCAAGACTGGCAGTAAATGTAATATTCTATACCCATAGTCCCTCACTTTTGCAAATAATAAATAACAATAACTAGCATTAGCACTTTTCTTTTCCTGTCTTTTAATCTTGGCTGCATTGGTTTTGTTTGTGCACAAACTTTTTGATATAATTAAAACTATCCATTTTATATCCTGTAATTCTTTGTATTCTTTGGTCATAACCTTTATCCATATCCCTTAATTTGCTGATGGTATCACCCTTTATGTCTAAAGAATGAACCCATTTTAACCTTATCTTGGTGTAAAATTTGAGATATAGGTCTATACTTAGTTTTTGCAAACTGTTTTCCAATATTCCCAGGGATTTTTGTTAGTGAGTTCTTAGCCCAAAAGCTTGCATCTGCTCTTTAATTATGCAAGCATTTAGAGGGATAAATTTTCCTTTAACTTTCACTTTGGTTACATCCCATAAATTTAAACACATTGCCTCATTGTTGTCTTTTTCTTTAATGAAATTTTTGCTTCTATGATCTGTTCTTTGACCCACTCATTCTTTAGGATTAGTTTCTAATTTTTAATCTATAATCTCTTTCCCTGGTCCTTTATTGAATGTAATTTCTATTTCATTATAATCTAAAAGGGATATACTTAATATTTTAGGCTTTTCTGCATTTGGCTAAAAGATTTTTATGCCACGATGGTCATTTTTTGTGTAGGAGACATGCAGGAATGAAATAAGAAATATATTGATTAAGATAAGGAATTTTAAGAAGATGTATCTGGGACTGCAGGCAAGACAGAGTTCTGTGCATGAGATGAAACCTTGAAAGGAGGGAAACAGATAAATTTCTGAGAGTTGGTCACCATCTTCTGGGAATTACTCTCTGCCTTCTGGTAAAGACAAACTCAACTCTGACCTTGTTCTCTGGTGGTGATAGGGAAGAGAGAACTCTAAACCATCTACTTTCCTGTGAGAATTTACCGTGAAGAAAAAGCTGTCACATCTGCTATGTTGCAGAACTGTTTTGGGAGAAGGAATGAAGGCCTGTTTGCCTGAGCTCTGAGAGACATCTCAGAGATACACTCTGGTCAGTTAGTCTGGAAGTCATTGGGCTAACTGACTCTAGTTACTTGGAGACATTTTTTTAAACAAATTAAGTTATTTTTGATAAAGATTATAGATTAGTTTAATCAGAAAACGTGTTTTATGGGTTTTAGTAAGTGTTAAGCAGTTCAGAGTAGCTTGAAGAAACAGAAGGCTTTGCTGCGAGGCAATCGTAGAAGAGTGGGTGGAGATTTGGTTCCCTTAGATCTAGGACATCCTATTTATTAATCCTTACTTTATTTGTTGTTATATATTATAAATAAATAGGGTTTTCTATAAATATTGTCTTCAAGTAATCATATACTAGCCTAGTGAAGGAAAGTCATTCCTGGCTTTCCTTCAGAGAGGAGAGCTGAAAGATACTTTGTGAACATCAAGCAAAATCACAAAACCACAGCATCCTCCTCAGTAGCATCATTTATAGTCCTAATACTTTAGACATTTACCACTGAGAAAAAGATATATTCCCTTCTATTCCCATTCAGTTTTCTCCAGTGGTCTTTCATATCTAACTTTTATAAATTCCATTCACCTTCTTAACTTCTTTCTTCCTTATTATTTGGTTAGATTCATCTAGTTCTTAGTGGGGAAAGTTGAGGGCTGTAAAGGTTACCTGGTAGGAGTTTGACAAAAAGTGAGGAGAGCAGTTTGATAAAATACTTAATTTGAGAAGTACAGATAGAAAATAGGAGAAAAGAGGAAAGGCTCTCATGAGTAGTGTTTTTCTGTTTAACTTTTTTAAAAATTTAGATGCTATAATATTTGGTGCATATATGTTTAGTATTAATATTACTTGTCTATAATTCCTTTTTGGAAGATGTAGCTTCCTTCCTAATTTCAATTTCTTAAAATAATTTTAATTAGATCTATTTTTTTTTTGCTGAGAATATGATTGCTACTCTGCTTTTTATATTTCAGCTGAAAGACATTCTTCTCAAGCTCCTTACCTTTTACTCTATACCTCTTTGCTTCAAATGTGTTACTTATAAACATATAGGGATTGTGGTTTTTAATCTACTCTGCTATTTTCTGTTTTATGGTACATTCATCTCATTCACATTAACAATTATGATTACTGTGTAATTAGCCTCCATCTTATTTTTCCCTTTTATCCTTCTCTCTCTCTCTCTCTTCACTCTGTCCCTCCTAAGTATTATACTTCTGGCCAACTCCCCTAATCCACCCTCCCTTCTTTCAGGCCCACCAATATTCTCTTATCCTCCTCATATCCAATCATCCTTGAGGGTAGATTTCTATACCTCAGGGGCAAGAAGGTGGCTTAGTGGATAGAGAGCCAAGCCTGGAGATGAAAAGTCTTGGGTTCAAACATGGTCTCAGATTATTACCTAGCTGTGTAACCCTGGATAAGTCACTTACCCCCAACTGCCTAGCCCCAATAGCTCTTCTGTTTAAAATCGATACTCAGCATTAATTCTAAGAGAGAAAGTAAGGCTTAAAAAAAAGATTTCTATATTCAATAGTGTATGTTAGTCCCTCTGAGCCAAATCTGATGGGAGTAAAAATCAAGTACTGCCTAATACCCTGCCCCACCTTTCAACTTACTCTCCACTGATAGCTCTTCTGTGCCTCTCAAGAGAAATAATTTATCCCACTCTACATTTCTCTTCTTTTTCTCGCCCCCCCCTTTTTTTATTCTACCCTATTAGTCAATTCTAATCTGTGTCATCTTTTGTCTGTCTATACTCCTTCTAATTGACGTAATAGTGATAAAGCTCTTAAGTGTAGAATTGTCAATGGTTTAACATTATTGAATTCCTTATGTTTTCTCTTTGCTGCTTACATTTTTAAGGCTTCTCAAGTAGTGTATTTAGACATCAAATTTTGTATTTAGACATCAAATTTTCTATTCGGCTGTGATCTGTTCATCAGAGAATACTTTTAAGTCTTCTATTTCATTAAATATCAATTTTCCCCTAGAAGGTTTGAGTCAGTTTTGCTCTGTAGAGGATCATCCTTGTAAACCTAGGTCCTTTGCCTTCCCAAATATCACACATAATCCAAGCCCTCTGATCCTTTGAAGCAGAAGCTACTAAATCTGGTGTAATGCTAACTGTGGCTCCCTGATATTTAAACTGTTTCTTTCTGGATGCTTACAGCATTTTCTCCTTGACCTGGGAGCTCTGGAATTTTGCTGTAATAACTTTGGGAGTTTTCATTTTGAGATCTTTCAGAAGTGGTCAATGGATTCTTTTCATTTTACCCTTACTCAAAAATAAGGTCAGTTTTTCTTGATAAATTTTTGTAATATGATGTCTAAGCTCTTATTTGGATCATAACTTTTTTTTTAAACCCTTACCTTCCGTCTTTATGATTAGTATCCTCTTTTTGTGTTCATAACTACCTTGTGAGGTAGATATTATGAGTAGCAGTTCTATATACTCATTTATATATATATATATATATATATATATATTTTTTAAACCCTTACCTTCTGTCTTGGAGTCAATACTGTGTATTGGCTCCAAGGCAGAAGAGTGGTAAAGGCTAGGCAATGGGGGGTCAAGTGACTTGCCCAGGGTCACACAGCTGGGAAGTGTCTGAGGCCAGATTTGAACCTAGGGCCTCCCATCTCTAGGCCTCCCTCTCAATCCACTAAGCTACCCAGCTGCCCCCGGGATCATAACTTTTAGGTAATTCAATAAGGCTTAAATTATCTCCTCTTCATCTATTTTCCAGGTCAGTTGTTTTTCTAGTAAGATACTTCAGATTTCCTTCTACTTTTTTCATTCTCTTGAACTTGTTTTGCTGTTTCCTGATGTCTTATGGAATCATTAGCTTCCATTTACCCAATTAGGATTTTTAAGGAATTCATTTTCATGACTGTGCATTTGAGCCTCCTTTTCCTTTTGGCCAATTCTAGTTTTTAAGGAGTGGTTTTTCTTAAGTGAATTTTTTTTAACATTTTCACCTCCATTTTTTGTGCTTCCTTTATATCAAGCTCTTACCTCTTTTCCTACAATTTTCTTACATTATTCTCATTTCTTTCCCTAATTTTTCTTCTATGTTTCTTATTTTTTTTATTTTGTTTTTAACTTTAACTTATGTCTTAGAATTAATACTGTATTATCAGTTTCAAGGTGGAAAAGACATATGGGTAAATGATTTGCCCGGAGATTTACAGGTAGGAAGTATCTGAGGCCAGATTTGAACCAGGCCTTCCTGTCTCTAGGTCTGGCTCTCTATCCATTGAGCCCCTTACCTACCCCCTCCAAAAGGATTGTAAAAAACAAATAAGTGGGGCAGCTAGATGGCTGATAGTTCTGGAAGTTGCTGATTATGATTCATTTGCCCCTAAGGTCTTACTGCCACGCTGGGGAGGGGCCTGCTGCTGGTTTGTCTAGGCCCCTTGCACTAAACTATGTTCCATTCTAACCTCAGTGAGACAGACCTTTCCTGATAGCCTTCTTAGTTGTCTCAGGATGAAAAATTATTTCACTGCTTTTTTTGGTTCTAACATACCAGAATTTGTTTTGAGGTCTTAATTTTTAAGTTTTTGAAGGGGAATTTGGAAGAGCTCAGACAAATTATTTTCTTACTCCATCATACTAGCTACATTATTCTTAACATACTTCTAATATCAATGCTATTCCTTGAATATTACAAAGTATATTTCAAACTAATCCACTCAAAGATAATACTCTACACTACAAATCTCAACAATTACCAATCACTTCATTTGATATTACCTTGTTTATTAAATTCTTCTGTCATCATTTGTCGAACATGATGGCGTTTCTCTAATACTTCAATCAATCTTGGAAGTGTTTGTTCATCATTGACATCTAGAATTTCACATGATGGTAAAGGTGGAAAACTCTGCAGAAGTAGCTCTGTAACTGATTGTTCTATATCAATGAATTTAAATAAAACACAAAGTTATATTTTTTAAAATAGCTACTTATTCAAGTTTTGTTTCATTATGACATTTCTTTCTTTTCCTTTTTTTTAAACCCTTACCTTCTGCCTTAGAACCAATATTATCTATTGGTTCTAAGGCAGAAGAGTAGTAAGGGCTAGGCAATGGGGATTAAGTGACTTGCCCAGGGTCACATAGCTCTGAAGTGCCTGAAGCCAGATTTTAACCCAGGACCTCCCATCTCTAGGCCTAGCTCTCAATCAACTGATCCAACCAGCTCTCCCCTCACTATCACATTTCAAAGCTCTAGAATAAAATCAACTAATTTCTAGAGGAATCATATCTTCTAGAAAATATAAATTGTAAAGAGCTCATAAAACAAAGAAAGCAACTGAATTTAGGCTTTGGGTCAAATTTTTATTCTTTTAGTTAAATAAAATGTTGGCTGATATATCTAATTTGAATTCCACATCCTTTACTTTAGGAAGAGAAATAAATGCTATTAAATGCAATCAGTAATTTTTGAAGACTTAAGTAATAGGCATAACTATAAATCATACCATCACCAACTGGACCCCCTCGAAGTTCAAGTCGACGTGTAAGCTCCTCCCTAAAGGCTTGATTTCTGTACCGTCGGCCTGGAGTTAAACCACATATCACCTTGTCTACTGGTCTTGCTACTTCAACTTCTTGGGTCATTTCTGCAAATCGCATCACTTGCTAGAATATAAAACAGATAATAAGTACAATTTTTTTTTGCCTCAGAAATTACCCAATAAAGAAGCATTTCACAAGAGATTTTCCCAATCTAATAGAGCTTTTTGTTTCCCTCTAAAGATTCAGAAATATCTAAGGATATATCAATTAAAATTACCAAGCTTTCCTCATAATCTTCAGCCTTTGGGTTCACACACACGATCATACGCACTTTGCCTTCCCCATCAAAATAGTTCTTGAACAGATGGGTTAATTTTGAGTCTCGATATGGAACCATCTGTAAATACATTAAATGCCAAACTGATTTATCTACCAAGTATTTACCACATAAATAAAACAACACAACCACTTGAAAAAAATCTGTTATTTACCTTGTTGGTCCCATACATTTGGTTTTCTCGAAGGACTTCCATGCATGTTCTTAGTGTCATTAGTGACTGATTAATATTACCTAAGAGAGAAACATAAATGTCATAGCTCAAACATAAAATAAAACCTCTAACTCATTTAAGCAAAACCATTTAGTGAAGGTTCCAAATCAGAAGATTTTGCTAAACAAAAAGAAATAATAAAAAAAGGTATCCAATAGTAATCCAATATTCCAAACACTATATAGATAATGTATGACCCATTTCTAAGGGATACTGCAGAAAAGATTCCTTCTTGAATGAGATGTTAGATTACATGATCTCTAAGGTCCTTTTTGACTACAATTGACTACAAATTCTTTGAATTTATCAAATAATTTTCAAACAAAAGTTATATTATTTTTAAAGGAAATTAAGAAATCTAGTTATTTATAAAAGCTTATTTCCATTTAAAACATTCATTCTGATTAAACTTTTTCATCCCACCTTATTTTTATTATTAAAGTTTGAACAATTCTTGTAGTCAAGGACCAATAATTTTTGACCCAACAAATACTACAACAGATACCCTTATGTTATCTCCTGTTATGAAGGGCAGCCAAGATTACATGTAATTTTACTCAAAATAAATGATTAAGAGATTAGTTTCTCTGTAGTAGAACTACCAACAAAAAACTACTAGAAGCAAAGAAACAGTGTACAATCAAAATTTGTTAATCTCTTGATAGGATCTGAACAATTTGAAAATACTTCAAAGACACTCTTCTACAAATAGTGCACTTCTAAAAAATGGCATTTCAAGTTAACTAAACTTGGCTTACCAGCCTCACGGAGTCTGTTGCCTTCTGCTTTTGTCCTATTGGTTCTTTCACTTCCAGCAAGATCAACTAATGACAACTGGCTTAAGGTGATTTGTTCTTTTTCCTGACAGAAAAACCATGGATTCAAATGTATCAAATTATTTTTCATTATTGGTTTATGATAATCTGTTTTAAATAGAGACAATAAGCAAGACATGGAACCACTGACTAGAATCTAATCCATATCAAGAGGCAGAAAGTGAAATATGTATGAAAGTCTATGCTAAAAGCCTACAATTGATAATTGGAGCACTTCCAAATTTACAATAAGTTGGCAACTGAGTCATGTTGTCATATTGTCCATACTGACTAGACCATAGGAATATGAATACTGTGAATTTTAAAACTATTCCACCCTACTCAGATCGTACTTTAGAAGATCTGATTTAGCTATCTCCTGATTAGTAACAATGGAGATACTTGGTTTAACAGAATCAAGTCTTGGGAACTCTACATTTCTCCACCCTACTTAGTTTAACAAGGTCAGGAATGTGTGCACCATACTCAAGAATTAAGTATCTGAGAAGATGGCCTTCAACAAATGTACAGAAACAGCAGACAGACCCCTGGGCTATCCTAAGTCAAGCTAAGCTAACATTGTTACAGATGAGACGCAGGAAAGTGAGTAAAAACGTCTACATAGGGCAAGTCACTTGCTCTCTTCGGCCTCTTTTTCCCGGAGAGGCGTCTGTGGCTGGCAGCGTGCTAAGCATTCCAACATCTTGGCGTGCTGGCAGCTATTCATCTGGGTTTGGCAGTGAGTTTGCCCCTTGAGCTAATTTAGGTTCAGGCATCTTGGCTGAGCCCTCTTGGAGTTCAGGATGATTCCTTCCTCTTTTTCTCTCCAAAACCTTACCTTCTAGAGCCTCTAATCTTCCCGCTCAGCACAAGCCAGGCGGAAGAAATCCTACACCCTTTTCCTTCTCCCTTCTTGTTAAATTTCTTTCCACTATATTAATTAAATCACCATAAATTTCCAGACTGACTTGGGTAAATTTTTTTTGTTATTTGGGATATCCATGGTGGCCAATAATTAACACAGTTTAGGTCACAACGCTAAAATTATCCTTTACAGTACTCATATCATACTGAATAACTACCTATACCTTCAAAGTACCTGAGATGACTAATATTTTCTAATATTAAAAGTTACTTTATGTTCAAGTGATAAAATTTAAAAACATCACCACCAATAAATTCTTCAGTAATACTTATCTTCATAGCTTTGAGTACATACAAAAAGAACACTGGAATGATGTAAAAAATGCCACCAGAAAAGCTTTTTCACCTGCAATACATTATCGCCATCTGCATCCAATGGAGCCTGAGCTAGTTTAATGATGAACACACTATGTGACCTACTGGATTCACGATTCAACTGAGTATTAGCTATGCGTCTCTTCTTCTGACCTACAACAGAAAAACCATTCATTAATTTTGAAAAAGGTTTGAACTTTAGAGGCCTTTATTCCATACTATTTCTGCCAAACTCAGAAATATTTGATATGAAAGTATTAGCAGCACTCTGAGTAGGATGTCATATTAAGTTCTAGATAAGGTTATTACCTCTCCAGAAAACTTCAAAAGCTTCTTCAGTAGATTTTACTTCTACTTCTGTGCACCCTGCAACATACATGTTATGATTCTTGTCTTCACGCAGCATTTTAGATTGTGGAGGTCTACAAAAGAAGAAAGTTATGTGAGACGTTCACTCATAAAACTCAAATCACATAGAATAGAATGTGGACAAGAAAAAATAATTCAACCATATTAGTTAAACTTGAGATGTCACAGAAAAAAATGATTTCTTCTAACCTACAAGCACTGAAATAAACAAATAGTCTAAAGTAGTAAGACAGCTATGTCACATGCAAAGGCTAAGCAATAACATTTAGCACTTCTCTAATTTAATAAGAAATAAGCAGTTAGAGATAAGATCTGAACTTTAGAGCAACAGCCAAAGAAATTCAGCATAGGAATCGACATATATACACCAGAAACAGACAATGTTATAAAAGTGGTATGTCAAATATATGACTCCTTCTCTGGCAACTGTGGAGGCCCAGAGATACTCATCATGACAAAAGTCAGCAAACTCTCCCATAGTCATATGGCAGAGAAGGGGAAAAACAATAACAACTGGCCTGCATATCTACGAAAATTGGCCCAGGTGCTATCTTTGGCATACATGCAGCAGGTTGTTGATGCCTAAAAAATAAATTGCACCATCTCCTTAAGAATAGGGACAGCACAGTCACGTACATAAAATCTGTGTTCCGCACAGGAGTGTTGCAACTGTTCCACCTACCAAAGGAATAAGGTACAAGTTACTGTTTCTATAGAAGCCATCCCATACCAGCATTTTCATCATTCTAATATATATGATGGGATAGTGAATTCTTTTTAAGCAAATTATGTAAATTATGTAATTATTTAAATAAATTATGACAACATTTACAAAGACTTCAGGCCATAAACATTCAAGAAGAGTTTTTCAATTTACTAGATCTAGAAAAGCTGAACAGTTACTTCCATTTTAAAAAACAAGTCTTGAAATATACACCTAAAGCTAAAGAGTCAAGTATACTAAAACAAGTATTCCTTAAAACTAGCAGAGCTGAGAAAATGATGAAAATTTGACATCTAAAGCTGGATTTTATAACATTTCAAATCTTTTACTTTTTTTAAAACAAATATAAAAATATTTCTCTTAATTAAAAACTAAATAATGGTGATACATTTCAGAAATTCATATGTAAAGATTCTTGTCTGAGAAACTATGTTTAAAAATTCAACATTCAATGCATAAGATTAAGATATCCTTAAAATAATAATTTCCCAATCCTCTAAAGAAAGAAATTTGAGTTTACTTAATGTAAATTAAAATTTAAAGAGTCAAGCTAGCACATGCAAGCTTTAAAACATAACTAAGTGGCAAACACAGAGAAAGTTACTTTTTTAAGTTATTACTAAGAATATTTCAGTTAATGTCTGTAAAATCAACTATTATAAAAAGATAAAATACTTGGTATTGTGGATTGTATTAACACTATTATTCTAAGCCTAATGATTTATCCAGCTAGTTACTATTATCCCCATTAAACCCTTTTAGAATATCAAAAGGTATTTAAAACCAATTACAAGACTATAATATAAACGAAAAGAAAAAAAAATTCAAAACTATAAAGACCAAGTATTTTGTTAGAAGGGATGACAAAATTCACCTATATCCTTTCTTTTTTCAAGGTAGGGGGGATTTAGGGTATGCAACACTGCATATATGGTTAGACTCAGATGATATGGTGCTTACAATTTTCCTGAAATGCATTCTTTCCCATTTTCTTTTTGAGAGGGATAAATTTGGAAATAAAGATTTTTTTTTTAAAAAGATCATTTAAAAAAACTAGGAACAAATGAGTAAATATAAGCACAATCTATATTCTGAATGTTCTAAGTATTTCTACTGAAGGCAACAATTAAAAAAAACTAGTGAGGTTGAAATGTCAACATTGGTACAATCAACTGACATTTGGCTGATATAACTGTAATAAATGCATTATTAATGTGTTATGCATACACACATTAGATTAAGAAACTTATCTTCTGTATGTGTTATTAATGTACTTTATGATATAGATAGCATTTTAACAGTGTCAAATCATAAAATTCACTTGTACTTCCTAGGTAGGTGACTTTATCTGTTTTCTCACTTTAGAAATGAGTATATAGGGGCAGCTGGGTAGCTCAGTGGATGGAAAGCCAGGCCTAGAGACGGGAGGTCCTAGGTTCAAATCTGACCTCAGACACTTCCCAGCTGTGTGACCCTGGGCAAGTCACTTGACCCCCATTGCCTAGCCCTTACCACTCTTCTGCCTTGGAGCCAATACACAGTATTGACTCCAAGACAGAAGGTAAGGGTTTAAAAAAAAAAAAAATATATATATATATAGAAATGAGTATATAGAACTGCTACTCATAATATCTACCTCACAAGGTAGTTATGAACACAAAAAGAGGATACTAATCATAAAGTGCTTTATAACCAAAAGCATTTTTTTTTTGGAGCTTTTATTATTCTGTGGATATCTTTGAAATAAGTTCAACCAAGTTGAACACAAATATGACAGGCTGAAAAGCTAGTAACACCAAGGCTTGGTTCTTCCAAAGTATAGCTATAGTTCACTTTTGTTGAATAATTCATATTCAAGACAGTAATGTTTTGCTGAGAAATATTCTCAAAATACAGTCTGGAGTCAAATTTGCATTTTTAGGAATAAGGATGAAAATCAAAACTGTAATTTTACTGATATAAGGAATTTCCAAGTATGGAAAATTGCTCTATCAATGCAAGATATCACCTACCCTGTAACTAGGAAAGTCTCTAAAGAAAATTTCTAGAACACTGAGTTGAGTGTCTTGCCTAGATCTTCCTGGATATGAAGCTGGCTCCCTAGCCACCATGCTGCCTCTTCCAAGAGTAATACTGAAAGGGGCAAGTGGGTGGCTCTGTGGAGAGGGCTAGGCCTAGAGATGGGAGGTCCTGGGTTCAAATCTGTCCCAAACACTGCCTAGTTGTGTGACCTAGGCAAGTCACTTAGTTCCAGTTGCCTAGCCCTTACTGCTCTTCGGCTTTGGAACCAATGCTCAATATTAACTGTAAGAAAGTAAGGGTTTAAAAAAAGTAATACTAAAGTTAAATATTATTACTGGATTTCTTGAATGAAATATCCCACCTGCCTATTGTTAGCATATTAATTGTGAGATAGATTAACATAATTATACATCCTGTTTTTGCAAGTTACTTACTTTGGTTTTATAGGATCAAATGGTACTTCCTCTAATAAATCATATATGTAGTTATTATAAATTTCAATATAAGAGACAAATACACCATAGACACTGTCTTCATCAATTTCTTCTGCTTTGCAAAATTCTTGCACATTTATCATATCTGCAAACTCTGGATCAATCTGCCGTCTGTAAAAAGAAAGATAAAAAACACAATGAGTCCAATTCTCTAAGTCACAAAAAAAAAAGGGGGGGGGGTACTGTTTTTTCTGGATCAGAGCCAGATAGGGAACAACTTTAGTTCCACTACAACAAACACTCATACTAACTTTCACTCCTAGAATGGGAAAGACTGTACCTAAAATTCCTGAGAGAGCAACTAATCTTTTGATCCCAAGTTTTATAAAGAAATTTACTTACTTGTTGGAAGGAGTCTTTGGAATGGGCAGGGCCTCTCTTTTCTGCCGTTCTAACAAGGCATCAACTTCACACTGAATATCCATACTATTTCTATCATTGGATTTAAAAACCTGAGAATGACACATTAGGGTATATATTTGAGTTGAAAGACAGGGCACCTTTATGACAGCAAAGGAAAGTGATAATGTTGGAGGGAATGTGGCAAAATCGGGATGCTAAAGGTGGAGTTGTGAACTGACTGAACAATTATTCTCAAGGGTAATTTGGAACTATGCCTAGGACTATAAAACTGTGCATACCCTTTGATCTAGTAATACCACTACTGGATCTGTATATCAAAGAGATCATAAAAAGGGGGAAAGAACCTAGAAATTGAGACGTCCATCAATTGAAGAATGGCTAAACAAATTGTGGCATATGTTGGTGATGGAATTCTATTGTGTTATAAGAAATGATAAGCAGGATAATTACAGAAAAAGAAGGAAAGATCTATATGAACTGATGCAGAGTGAAATAAGCAGAACCAGGGGAACATTGTACGCAGTAGCAATATTGTGGGATGACCAACTTAAAACTCAGCAACTCTTAGGAAACAATGACCTGGGACAATTCTGATGGACTTATAACAAAGAATGCTATCCACCTCCAGAGAAAGAACTGACTTTAGACACAGATCAAAGCATACTATCTTTATATTAGTTTATTCTCGGTTTTATTTTGGGGTTTGGGATTCTTATATGAGTATTCTCTTACAACAATGACCAATATGGAAGTATTACATGATAATGCATGTATAAGCTAGATCAAATTGTTTACCTCAGAGGGGGTGGAAGGAAGTATGGGAAGGAGATAATTTGGATCTTATCATTTTGGAAAATGTACCTTGAAAATTGTTATTACATGTAACTGGGAAAATAAAATATCTTTGAATAAAAAATAAATAAGTAAAGCATGCCTTTTCTTAAGAGGAAAAAAAAATGACAGGGCACATCTCCAAGCAGAGGAAAAATTTAAGACTTTGGGGGGAGCAGTTGGGTGGCTCAACAGATTGAGATCCAGGCCTAGAAACAGGAAGTCCTGGGTTCAAATCTGGCCTCAGATACTTCTTAGCTGTGTGACCCTGGGCAAGTCACAATACATAGTATTGACTCCAAGACGGAAGGTATGGGTTTAAAAAAAAACAAAACTTAAGGCTTTTAAAAATGGTCAAGTAGTGGAGCTTTTATAAATTATCTATTAACTTACCATTGGAGTCTACTTTGTGCAAAGTGCTAATAGGCTATATATAATGTAACATCCATTTTATCAAATAAGTCAATATGTTTTAGCTACCAGAAGCAAAAAGAAAAATGACTTACAAAACGCTTAGCTTGAAATGCTCCAATGCTATTAAAAATCATGTTCAAACAACGAGGAAGTAGCCCTCCATCACCAGGAGAACCAGTCATTGTGTGGGTTTTTCCACTTCCTGTAACACCGTAGGTAAAAAGCAGACCTATAATGTAATAAATCACAATTAATATTAAATGTATTATATTATTACTAAAATTACTAAATATTATGGATATAGCTTCCTTGTTCAGAATTAATGATTATAAATTCATGGAAAATAATGAAAACTGAGAAGGAGCATGGGTAAAAAGCTGATCTTGAAATCAACATGACCTGGCATCAAGTGTCACCTCTGACAAATTATTTAAATGATTCTAAGTAAGTCACTTAATTAACCTCGATGGCTCTAAAAAAATAACTAAGATTAGAAGCTGCAAAAAAGATGCCCAATCAATGGGAATATAATTGGGGATGTAGACTCTAAATGATCACCCTAGTGCAAACATCAACAACAGGGAAATAGGTATTTATCAAGGACACAAGTAAAGCCCAGTGGAATTGCATGTCAGCTATGGGAAGGGGTCAGGGGAGGTAAGGGAAAGAATGTGATTCTTGTAACCAAGGAAAAATGTTCTAAATTGACTAATTAAATAAAATTTTCAAAAAAATTAAAATAAAAAAAGCATAGGTTGATTTGCAACTACGCGCACACACACACACACACACAAAGATGCCCAACTTACATGGGTAGAATAAAATTCCACACTAGTTTTCTGTATCAATGAAACTGAGGGAGGCAGGGCAGAGTGAGGGAAGAAAGAATGGAGGGGGTACAGAGGGAAAGAGGGAGACAGAAAGGAAGGAAGGAAGAAGAGTTCCAATAAAATAAAGCTAATGTATTTATATACTGCCTTAATGTAATAAAGTTGAAGTTTCAATGCAAATTTAGCCAGAGAAAACTCCAAAAACCATACCATTTTTGCCATGAACAAGGTCATCTACTAAAGGGTTAGCAACAACATCAAAGAGTTCCTTCTGTGTTGTAAGAGTGCCAAATACTTGTTTAAAGGAATACTGCGTCTGTGGAGGGAGAAAAAAATTGCATATGCTTAAAAATTAATAGCCATGTTACTAAGTAGAAGACGAATAAATTTCAATAAAGTTTGAAACTTTATTTGTACCTCTTAAAACAACCAGAGAAAAACTCAAATGCTCCTTTAATTTTGAATTCTTTTACTCCTTTTTGTTAATTCACTTAAAATAAAAAGCAGTATCATAGAATGATAGCATGAGATGTGAATATTTTAATCACTGTAACAAAAATCTGAAAGACATTTAACAAAACAAATATCTACTAGAAATACGCTCATATTTTTGCGATAAAAATGGGTGTGAAACATTGAAGAATCAGATTTGCATAATTTTCAATAAAGAAATCTTTAATTCTTCAGATTTTCTATTTACCACTCAAAAGAACATATTAAGAATGGCACAACACAATCTCAATGCTTTGATTTATTTCAAGAATGAAGATGAATGAATAAGCATTTACCTAGTGCTTATTATGTGCGAAACACTATGATAAGCAAGACAATCCTTGCTCTCAAGGAATTGACATTCTATAGGGAGACAATACATATGGAATGTTTAGGCTGCAAGACAGAAGGAAAAGTCCCATGATTCTTAAGAGTGCAGTGGCAAAGTAGACAGTCATACTTCTTTAATGTTACTTCCATTGACAAAATCATATCAGTTTTTGTTGTGGAACCATTTGACAGTGCCAAGACTTATGTGACAAGAACTTTTCTTTTCTGGGTCTTCAATATATATGCCTATAGTACCTGCAGGAGAAGTTGCCAGGCTCTATCTCCATAGTGGTTTAATTCTCAGGACAGCTGTGGACACAAGGTTGAGTACATATTCCAAAATCTCTCATGAATTCAGGGTCCTACGTCATTTTCATCAAGGTCTGAGAGCACACACGCACGCGCGCGCGCGCACACACACACACACACACACACACACACACACACACACACACACACACACACACACACACACACACACGATGCTAGATGATGGCCAAAAGGGTTGGACTGGAAGCCAAGACCACAGATTTTTTGTGCTTATTTGCCTGCCTATTGGTAGCAGCAGCTGTTGCAAGTGGTGATGAGAAAGTCTGATAGTTTGGGGGACACTAGAATTCCCAACACACTTTGGTTCAGAATTCAAGACTGTTTCTATTAGGGTCTGAGGAGAGATACTGATCAAATTTATGGTGGTAACTTGACTTGCCTGGTACATAACTCTCTTTCATGGTGCTCTGTTACTTCAGAGCAAGATGAAGTCCAAATAAAATTCATTTTTGAGCACTTACACAACAAATACTGAAATAAATGAAATTATTTTTATTAAAAGGGCTATGCCAATAAAGCAAAGATAACCAATATTTTATTAATATTACATATAGCATTATTACTGATCCATTTCTCAGTCACAGCCAAATTCTTATAGCTATTCCCCCAAGCTTAACTGAGAATTTTAAGAATATGCAACGGTTCTGAAATTTTCTTTTCATGAGAAACTTCTAGTGTAGGAACTACTTCCATTAAGTCAACAACCAAACTAAGTCTTAGGTAAGTTCTAAGGTTTTCATTATTTATCTTAAATTTTTTATAAATTCATTCAAAAGTATGAATCACACAAGTGATAAAATAATTCATAATTATTATACTTTAAAATGTAGGTACCCTTTTATAGACAATGAAATCGAGACTCAGAGATCAGTAATTTGCCAAAATTGATAAAAACTTGTACCAGAGGTAGATTTTCAGCCTAAATTTCTCCTAGTTCCAACACTCTTTTCCCTATGTAGAACATCTAGAATAGATTCAAGTGTTCAACTTCAAAATGAAAAGCATCAAACTAATCCAGGAGAACCATAGGACTACAGATTTAGAGTTGGACAGGACTTTATAAAGACTTATTAGTCCTATAATCTCAATACCCAGACAAGGAAATTAAGAGTAGGAGAGGTGAAGTGACTAAAATAACTTGTCTATTGTCACACAATCAGTGTTTAGGAGGGCCAGAGTCGAAATCCAAATCCTCTGATTTTAAATGTAGTATCCCATTCCACTATGCCACAATGCCTCCATATAATTCCATAATAATTTATGACTACATCTATATATAATAACCTAAGACCTGAATAATTGTGATCACATTAGTCACTATATTTTTACACACTTATCAAAAACTTTGGTCAGCTTACTTCTATAAGGCTAAATGAAATTTAACATTTAAATTTAAGGGTGAAAGAGTTGATTGCTGCTGAAACCAACAAAAGGGAAAAAAATAAAAAGTAGTTCACGAAACTTTAATGAAAAATCAACTATATAAAAGCTTCTTCAGATTTCCTTTTTATGTATATAAAATATTACCTCTTTATAGTCTCCATTTCTGTTTATTCTGTATCCTTCAGGAGTATGAAGCTGAACTGTAGTGTCATTGATCACTTCAATGCAGCTCTCCTGATCTTGAAAGCTCAGTGGGCGAACCCTGCAGTATACCTTAAGTAAGAGAAAGAATAAATATCCAAATTGCTATTTATTCACAACTAATCAAAACCATCTTAAAGAATGAAGTGTTAATTATTTACTAGCAGATAACTTTTTGCTTATAAGCATATCAATTTTTTTAAAAGAACTTACAATTATAAAATGATAATGCAAACAAACAAGCCCCTTAGGATGGAAAAAAGGCATGCACAAAAACAGATCTACAACTTTTTCAAACCTTCCATTTTATATAGTTAAATTAAAATAGAATTTTATAACAAAAACTTCAAATAAGATTAATAATCAATAGTAAATAGAACAGTATGAACAAGTGATATACTAACACCTAATAACATTTTTTTAAAGCAATAAGAACCCACTGGAATATAAAGCAATTAAATTTGCAAACTTCACAATTAAAACAAATTAAATGGAAATTTAATATTTAGATTCAAGTCATCCATTATGTTTAAAGAATTTTTCTTCATCTCACGATTGAGTATAATTCTGAAGTACAGCAACCTATTTCAAATGTCCACCAACTAACAAACTATGTGCAAAAGTCAACTTTAAACTGAAAGGCCTATTGTTGAAACTAGACAGAGGATATTTGCAATTCTAGGCAAATACTGGTGTACAAAGGACCCATCAGTACACAGAGGGACTCCAAAAAGAGTTCAAGAATCACTTTTTGTCAATTCATAATCATATATTAAACATTTACTATGCACCAGACACTATGTTAAGTACTGGGGATACAAAGACAAAAACAAAGACCCTGATCTCAAAAAGCCCAAGCTCTAATTGGGAGAACATATAAAAACTATATACATATATCTATAACAGTGGTATCAAACTCAAATAGAAATAGGGGCCACTAAACCATGCATAAAAATTCTTGGAGACTGGGACCTGGAGCTGTTGATCTTCTCCTCAGATAAAAGAACCAAGAACAATAAGAGAAGTTATAGAAAGCCATGCAAGGAAAACCTCCTAACAATTTGAACTATTCAAAGTGGAATGGACCACTGAGGGATAAATCTGATTATAAGTTTTTAAATGAAAGCTTATTGAAAATGTGATAGAATAGATGGTCTCTGAAGGTCCCTTTCCCCCTCAGATTCTGGCATATTTTCTAAAGAGCATGAAGTTGGAACTTTTTCTTTAAATTAATTAACATACTCCCCTGAAAGAGGGAGATTGGGGGAAAGGAGGAGGATTCTGAAATACAAAGTGTTGCCTCTCACTCTGTAATGGTAGATTTATAAGCCCAAAGTGAAGAATATCTTTAAAATAAGGTACTATTTTGAACTGACTATAAACCTGCAAAGTATACAATGAATATAGACAGAGTTGGAAGTATGATTTAATAATCAGGACCTTGTGACTCTTTAGAATTTGAGTCAACTCTCCTATCCTCTCCTATCCATTTTTCTCATCCACAAAAGTAGTCTCATTTTTTCAGACAGGGAAACCTGAGACACAGAGAGAATAAGATGATTTTCTCACAGCTAGACTTCTATTAAGTTTTAGAGGAAGATTCAAAGCCATATCTTTCTTAACTTCAGGTCCAGTTTCCTTTTCACTAAACTAGCTAAGGCTCATTACCAACTGGCTGGTCACTCACTAAATGATGAATTCTTTTGGCCATGGATACCACTATTTTTCATTATTTGTTTCCTTTGATTTTTTTTTCTTAATCCTTTAAGTAATCAAATATAACATAAAAGAAGAGAACTAAAAGAAATTAAACAGAGCAATCTTACCCCAACTGGATCTTTAAGACTTGCTTGGGATCCTTTCTTGAAAAGTGGCTTTCTAGGAGTTTTACTTTTCCTAGTCATAGAAGAAACCAAAGTTTTAGTGAAGATTTAGCATACAAAACCAAATCCTTCCCTTTAAGTCAATTTTTCCAATTTTTTCATACAATTCTTCCTTATTAGTAATAAAAAAAAGAATATATAGTAATAATCAACTTTCATCCGTCAGCAGCTCTGTGTGGTTTCAATTCCAAGGAATATCTCACCTCTCCTAAGACTGCAGACTGACTCAATTTTTGATACTCAATACCTTCTCAACTCCCTCAATTCCCTCTCTCCTCTGACTGGAGGACTTAAGCTTTAGAGAGCTCAGAACTTCCTAAGTAACTCCTTTTTTTCATCAGTGGCTCTGCTGGGTTTTGACTCCACAGAATATAAAACCTCCTAGTACATCTCTCCCTCTTTATTTGCTCACCACCCCATAGATAGTTTTCAGCTTCCTTCTGTGTGATCTTCCTTAATTAGATTATAAACTTGTTGAGATTAGGGACTGCCTTTCTTTTTCATATCCCCAGTGGTTAGAACAATGCCTAGCACATTCAGGAGGTGCTAAATAAATAAAATGAATGCATTTTAAGTATTACTATTAACTCTAAAATGAAAAAAAATTTTAAACCCTTACCTTCTGTCTTAGAACCAATCCTGTATTGGTTCTAAGGCAGAAGATGGTAAGGGTTAGGCAGTGGGGGTTAAGTGACTTGCTGAGGGTCACACAGCTAAAAAGTGTCTGAGGCCAGATTTGAACCTAGGACCTCCTGTCTCTAGGTTTGGCTCTCAATCCACTGAGCTACCCAGCTGCCCCCTCTAAAATAAAATTTAAAAATCTAGATTTTTATTAAGTTAATATTAAAATTAATTTGCTTATTTCCTTGTGATTGATACAACATTTGCAGAGTAATCCAAATTGGAAAATCTACAGTTAGCTAAGAAATAAAGGCAAAAATAGTTTGCCCTCATCTTGCATATACCTGTATATAGAGGAGGTTTCAAATATCAAGAAAACTAAACCTGATGTTATCAATCCAACAAGTGAATGCCCACAAAAAATTATTTTTTTCATTACTTTGTGTACCCCCTTTAGATATGCCACCTCTCTCATGAAGCCACTTCTAAGCAATCTCTCTACTGAAAATCAAGGTCTCCTTCCTCCAAATTCCAATGATATTTGTACCTCTCCTAGGCATTTATCATAGCATACCTCAAGGCAGTTGCTGATGTGTATGTTCTATTCCTCTATGCTATCTCTCCTTGAGAGGAAAAAAATACATCTAACTCATCTTTGTGCCCCTCACAATAATATAATGCCATATCTACAAAGGGTACTCAATTAAAGTTAACATTCAAGATATACTTAAGTTCCTCCTATATGCAGATCCCTATGCTTGTCACTAAGGCACAAAATTCATACAAAACAAGTTTCCTGCCCTCATGAGGCCAACAGTTTAGTATTTAAAATATTAAAACAAAATCATCACACACAATGTTATACCAAAAGTACATTTGAGATTTATGAAACAAAGTATTATGAGAGATCCAACTGGGGAAATGTTGTTAAAAATTGGGTTGTGGAGGTCAGAGTTGGATTTCTAAAAACTGGGCAGAAATTCCACAGGTAAGGTCAGAGAGGGTCATTCCAGGAGTTGTGAATACAATGAATACAGCAAGAGAATGAAGGTAGTACCTAGGAAGCAAAGAACTAAGCATCAGAAAAAAGCAACATGAGACAGGGCTGAAAGAGGTAAGGTAGCACGTGTCTGAAGCCAGATTTGAACGTATAAATATGAATCTTCCTTACTCCACACTCATTACTCTATCTACCAAGTCACTTAGCTAAGTGGTAGGATAAATGGCTGGATTACTAGGGACAGTGACATGAGAGATGTTAAAAACAGAACTGTTGTGATTTAATAATGGATTAGATCAAGAAATCAACTATGTGGAAAAAATGCTCTACATCATTATTAGAGAAATGTAAATCAAAACAATTGTGAGATATCATCTTAGCTAAAATGATAAAAAGGCAAAATGACAAATGTTGGCAGGGATATGAAAAAAATGGAGACATATACTGTTGGTAGAACTGTGAACTGATCCAATAATTTTGGAGAGCAATCTGGAATTATGCCCAGAGTTATAAAACTGTGTATATCTTTTGACCTAGCAATATCAATTATTTGGCAATCCCACTTCCTTACTCAAACTCCAGTGGCTCTTGATTTCTTCTAGGATCACACATAAATTGTTCTATTTAGTTTTTAAAGCCCTCATACAGATAGTTGGGACCTATCTCTTTCCAGTCTCATTGAACTTTACTACTTCTCCTGTACTTTGGTATCAACATAAATTTGCTTTCTCTGTTCCTCAAATGACAATTCATATTCCATCTCTGTGCTTTTGTATTCATTCTGTCCACCACATGTAGTGTCCTTACTATCACTTCTGCCTCACAGAATCCCCCTCTTTTCCTGATCCCAATGCCAATGTCTTCCTCTCCAAATCTTATATTTAACTACTTTTATGTATACTCTATCTTGAATATATGTATATTTATTTCACTGTAAAATTATAAGCTCCATGTGGGTAAGAATTGTTTCATTTTTTTGTACCAAGATCTAGTGTCTGGGGATAGTTGGTTCTTTTTGACTAAAAGGAGTTAAGGACAAATCCTTGAGAATTTCCAAAGCAAAGAGTGATATATAACACAAAAGCCAACAAGAAACAAACAAACAAAAAAGTAGTAGTAGTTGTTCAACAGTCAAAAGTTGCGGAAGTCAATGAAGATGAAGAATAACTTTTAAAATCAATGAATTTTGAAAATAAGATGATGGTGAGCAGTTTCAGGAGAGTGGTGGGGTGAAGTCTAGTTAGTAGCAATAAATAAAATAGAGAGGGTTAATGTTATTTTAATTTAATTAATAAATGCTTAAAGGAAAACTTATTCAAATAACCCTGACCCTCTAAATATTTTACTTCATTTGCTATTTTACTTTAATCCCAGTTTATTTCACTATGTCCATAGTTTTCAAAGTTACACGATATAGTACATACTAATTAAATTATAGTAAGTCATACTGTTATAGAGATAAATCTACACATTTGCAAAGTGCTTAGCATAGAGTCTGGCACATTCCTCTTCCCTTAAATGACTTGTCCATCCATGGTCATATAGCTCATTAAGTGTCAAAAGCAGAACTTGCCCTTGCCTTATGGTATGAGGTGGGTGCTTCTTTCACAGATGCAGATCATAATCCTTTTACCCTTTTCAAGATTTAGGTTCCAAGCTTAAAAAAAAAATAACCATCACCCTACATATGAGCTTTTCTAGACTTCACTAAACACTAATCCTCAAACATCTAAATGATAGTACATTATCTAACTGTATTCAAAAGCATTTTTAAGGTTTTTCTCAGAGCAACATTGTGAAGCAGGTGAAGTAGTTGTCACCCCCATTTTATAGAAGAAGAAACTTAAGGTGTACAGAGGATAACTTGTACAAATTTATACAGTATGTGGCAGAGATAGACCTTAAACCAAGGCCTAGTTCTTCACTGCACTAATCTAAGCAATAAAAGGACTTCTCTTTCCTAGACAAGAACAAAAGAACAGCACACAACATCCTCTCTTTTAAGAACCTCCAGGTTAAAAAAAAAAGTGCCTGGAGGTAATGTAAGGGAAGCACTAGGGTGAGAAAGAGTGCGAACCAAAACTTTTAGCATCTTAACACAGCACTTAGACTTTTGGAATGCAGAGTATTACATATGGCATCAGGAAAAGTTGATGTATTGGCTGATTTTGTTGAACTGTTTCCCCTCTTCCTTTTTTTTTAAGGGACCAATGGCTCACAATGGGAAAGTCTGTCCATTCAGAGTGAACTGACTTCTTCTGGTAAGGGCACAGAACCTGCCTGGGAGGAGGAGTGGGATGGAGAAGGGGGTATTTGTGGCTGGGAAAAGTAAGGGCAGTAAGAGGGGAGAAAGTTTGGGGGCTTAGTAAGAGGCGGGACGAAGCATGGGGAGGGGCTTTGAAATCTGGGAGAACGCCCCGTCTGGCCTGGAAATGATGGGGGAGGGGGACCGCCTCCTGCTCCTTAAACCCGAGGGTGGAGAAGAAAGTGACTGGCCGCGGCCCCGTGCACCCGTGGGCTTCCCCTTCCCCTCTCGGGGCGAGATCCAGACGGTGGCGCTCGCGGAGATAGCCTTTCCGGGAGGGGACTGGCGTGTCCAGTCTCGTCTGGGTCCCGGACCCCGCATCCTCCCGCACCTCCATTCCCATCGCATCCTCCCGCACCTCCATTCCCATCCCCTCCTCCCACCACCACCGCCAGCCCAGCCCCCAACTCCGGCTCCCGAGTCCCGGACACTCACGCTGACTTCATGGCCGCAGAGTGGGCTTTCTGTCAGCAGTAGGCGGAGGGGAGAGCTCGGGACGAACTGGCGGGAAGACTGCGAGGTCGCGGTCGCTGTGCACGGGTCCCCTTAGGACAGCCTCACCCTGTCCGAACGGTTCTTCACTTCTCCTCAAACCTGCTTGCCATAGAGGTCCAGACGGGCGCGCGCCCCGGCGCATTTCAAACGGGCCAATCAACGCCCGCGGCGCTACCCACGTGCTGCAGGGTAGGGAGGAGGGCGGGATTTCGGGGGGAATGGCAACTAGATGACGGAAGTGGGACTCGTCTCCATGGAAACCGACCACGGAACAAAAACCTCTCCTTCGGGGAATGAAAAATGCTAATCGAAGCCTTCTGGGCCTCTTGCTCTTCCCTGAAGTCACAAAACGACTTGCTCGGGGTGGGAGAGAGGGGGTGTTCTTCTCTTCCCTTTTTACTGAGCAAAGAGAGGCCTTACAGCAAGCTCCTTTACCTCACTTCTGGTATCTGCCCCTACATCCATCCTCCCTCCCGGCCTCACTCAGTCAACAAATATTAAACGCCCCTAAAGTGTCAGGCATGATGCTAAACATTTGGTGATGTACCAAAAAAGGCAAAAAACAGTCCTCGATGCCAGGAGCTCTCAGTCTAATAGGGGATGTCATGAAACAACTCTGGACAGACAAGATAAAAAACGAGGCAAATTGGAAGACATCAGCCGAGGGAAGGTATTAGCATCAAGGGGAATTGGGAAAGGCTTCTTGTAAAAGGTGAGATTTGATCTGGGGCTTAAAGAAAGCCAGGAAGCAGAGATGAGGAATTTTATTAATCAAATATTTTAAAATCTAGCATTTCTTCCAATTATGAATGTAGGAAGCAAACGTGATTCTGAGAAAGGCTCTATGGTCTTGACTAGATTGTCAAAGATGTCGGTGACATAAAAAACACAAAGATGCCCTGATTTAAAGAATTTGTACATATGAGCCGATCTTTGCAGTAATAATTCCTCTAGATAAGCCTGGAGAGCTAGGCAGAATAGAAAACACATTGGGCTTCTTGATCATTGACTTTGAGGACTAAAGCAATAAGTAATCATTCAAATGGAATCAACTATAGAAAGTGCAGTAAACAGTGCTAAATTCCCAAGTATTTTATATTGTCTAAAGTTATTCATTTTATTTCTCTTTCTATCTTTTGCTGCTGGACTTTGTTAGAAATATGTGAGTTTATTTCATATCCTGTGACTTTACAAAAGTTATTTCAACCAGGATTCTAATGTTTTTCATAGGAATGATTAACATCCATATTTTGTTGAAGACTTTTTTGGGATTTCTGTTACTTTGGATATTGATATGGTCAATCATGCTGATAAGTTTCCTAATTTTAAAACAGCATTTCATTCATGTTCTCTATTCTTTTACTCTTTAGGGTAAGACCCATATGAGTATATTTGTTATCAATTGTTAATTCCAATATGTGACCACCTTCCCTTCTAATTTTTTTATGCCTCTTTTTTACCCCCATTCTGTTTCTTCACTTTTCTCAGTGCAATCTTTTTCACCTCTTGATTTTTTTTTTGTATATGACAATCTAACCAATTTGCTCCCATTATAAAAATTGTGTTACAAATGTCATCTTTCTATATATAGCTGAAGTGGGGCACTTCATAAAGTGAGTCCAAACACCCCAAAATCCAGTTATTGGAACCATTATTTATTGATTAGTAGAGAATCTACCAGCTGGGACAGACTTCCCTAGTGGAATCTGCACCAGACTAACATTTTGAGACAGTTTATATAGGTTTGCAAGATACAAGGCTATTTCCTTTTACATATAGGTTCTTAAACAAACCTTATCTCTGACACAGGAATGTGGGGTCAGTGAAGAGGAGACAATCCTCAGATTTATGTGGGGGCTGTTATTTAGGGGTTGTTTATTTTCACATGCACTTAGTTACCTAGCCCTGGTCAGCCATATGTTATCTTGCTTCCATCTTTGACCTCTTTGATAGTCCTGAAATTCCTTTATTTCTTGTCCTTTCTAATCCTCATTCCCAAGCTAAGCAGAGTCTGGTCTGCTGCCTGCATAAACAGTTTGACCTCCTGGGGGGAGGAAAGCTGGGTCTGTTCCCTAAAAATGCAGGCAGGGATTTATCTGCTTTATCTACTTCAATTTTATTATCCTCCCCTTTTGGGACTACTTCATAGCAATACAAAAATTCTTTATTTAATCCTTTAAATTTTCTTTCTTTTTTTTCAGGAGCATCTTTTTATTTTCTAGTAGCAAGAATTTTCTGGGACTTAATTTTATTGTATTTGGGAGCAGAACCAATCAGAATATACTCTGCCTTTTAATGTACCCATCTTCCTTCCAAACTCAGCTTAGCTCTGTCTTCCAGCTTGGAATCTGCCTTCACTAAGTGAGGAAGTAGACAGAGAACTGGGTCTGTAGTCAAGAAGACATGAATTCAAACCTGATCTCTGGCACTTGCTGTGTGACCCTGGACAGATCACTTAACCTCTGTATGTTTCAGTTTTCTCATCTATAAAATGGAGATAAAAATAGCACCTTCCTCCCAGGTGTAAATTTTCTTTCTTGCTTACCTTTTTATGCTTAGATATCAAATTTTCTTTTTAGGTTTGATCTTTTCATCAGGAATGTTTGGAAATCTGTTTTATTAAATGACCATTTTATTTCACCTAGTTTCTTTGCCTTCTGAAATTTCATATTCTAAGGCACTCAGAAATTGAAAAGATTCTATTACCATATTACCAAAATAAATTTAAATGATAAATAAAATAACAATTATATTAAAATATATTTTCAATCAAATATCCTTTCTCTCTCTCTCTCCCTCTCTCTCTCTCTGGACATAAAAGTCACTGTGAGGATTATGATTATGCATATTTGTACAAGAATTTCTTGGGTACCAGCCTTTATTGATGACATTTGATAAAAAATTCTCCCTTCCATGATTTCATGATAAAAATTAAGAGTAAAATAAAAATAAATAATAAAATAAAAACTTCAGATCTGGGCAGCAGGAAATACAATTATTAGTAAATCAAAAAAATTAGAAAATTGTATTATTTAATCTAAAAAAAGGAGGTACATAACAATCATGATCCCTGTCACAAAAACAGCAAAAATTAAATAATTGAAAATTTTAAATAAATTTTAGAAAGGTTAGAGGTACACTAAAAACCTGGTTCAAGCTAGTTCTGATTGTCTTGAAACCAGTCCAGACTGGCTTCAGCTGGTTCTTATCATTTGGTACCAGTCCGGACTGGTTTGAGCCAATTCTGACCAGTCTGACCCAGTCTAGACTGGTTTGAGACAGCACAGACCAGGTTTTAGCTTTGTTTCAACTGGTTTTATCAGGTTCAAACTGGTTCTGACTGGATTTGTAGATAGGAGAAAAGACATTAAAATAAGTTTTATTGGCAGGTTATTGGGCAAAATAGTTTGTATTGATTGTTTTAATTTTCTAATCATTGATGGTAAATTCACCCTTTTAATTTTTAATACTGGTTAGTCAATATTCTTTCTTTTTTCCTTTTATTTTCTTGACATATAATTTTGTCTTTATTTGAGAATTTTTATTTTCTTTTTCTATTTTTTTAGTTTTTTTTGGAAAAGGGTGCATTTATTATTTCTTCATTTGGTTGTGAGGTTTTATACATTTATATATTTTTGGGAAGTGCCATATTCCACTATGAAGGTATATATATTTCTATTTCCATTCAGTTCCATTTATTTCCTTAATTTGTTTCTTTTTCTTTCTTTCTTTCTTTTTAGTTTCATTGTCTATTCCCTCCTGTTGCTCATTCAATTTCTCCTTTAAAAATTGGGAGGCATATCCCATTTGGTGTACATATGATTTAGTATTGCTCTCATTGTCCAAAAAAGTTTATCATCAGGATCTTATTTCCTTCCTTATATCTTTTTATTAGGACTATTTTTGCTTTAGCTTTGATCATGATACTGCTTTTCTTTTTTACTTCAACCTTAACATCATAAATTAAGAAGAATAAAATTACACTGGCACCCAGTTCTAATATTCTAGGTTTATTAATATCTTTTATTAATCAGTTCTCTGACAGACCTCTCTGAGCCAAAATTTCTCCTCTTTTGGATAATTTACTTCTAGTAAATGCCAAGATCAGAACTCAAAATGAGTCCTACTTTCTATAACTAACCAATCCCAGAGAGGTACACAAACCCATAATACCCATCTTAAACAACCAAGTTTTCCATGTTCATGACACTGCCTTTAAACTACTAAAAAATCTAGCTGTAGAGATAACAATGGAGAAATATAGGAAAGACTCAGTGCCCATTGAGAAGAAAGAAGTCGTCAGAAACCTAAGTCTGAATGTCTCCATCTCAAGAATTCTAGGTAGATTCAACACCTACCTGGTGTTAGATATAAATTTAAAACTCCAGGTACTTATTTCCATAGAGTTTATTAATAATCACTTGAAATAGAGAAAGCAAATAAGCATAAATTTAAAGTCACTTTTCCACTCTGAGTCTGACCACGTGTAGATCATCCCATAGGATTCTCCATCAGTCTTCCCTACCTCATTCAGGGAAGAAGAGATCCCTGACATGTCTTGCCCTACACCTTTTATTCTTTCTCTTGAATCCGGGACCCATAACCTTTAGTTCGGGGTCATGCTCCTAGGGCTCTTCACCTGCGGCCTGTTTGAAGTATTCACATGACATCCAGTCATGCAGCAAGGTGGAGATGAGCTGGGGGGAAGAGCAGATTTTATCTACACACTAGAAAAAGAAATACAAAGCAAAAACGTCAGTCAGGGAACACTGAGGGGAGTATAACTAAGGAAGTCTACAAACCCACAATGGGAGGTTGAAGGGAAAGAGTGTTCCTCTCATGTGAAGTTTACTGACAGAGAGAATGGCTTTTCTTTCCCTCCCAACTCTACTTTCTCTCCCCACCCCCACTACTCTGGAGAAAAAGAAGAAAGTTCTTCTAATAAATATTCATAGTTAACTAAAATAAATTCCCATTTATTTGTGAAAAATAAAAACAAAGAATGTATCTAAAAATATATGTTTTGGGGAGAGAGGGAGAAAACAAGCATTTAATTAGGCAAATAGATTAAGAACTTTATAAATATCTCACTTGATCATCATACCCTAGGAGGAAAGTGCTACTATGATTCTCATTTTATAGCTGAAAGAACTGAAGTGTCTGAGATTGGATTTGAATTCAGGTCTTCCTTAGAAAGCTGAGATGATTTGACATGTTTTTTTCTCAAAACAACATTAAATTATGTTTAGACGTGTTAAATCTAAGAAATCAATCAATTAATTAATTGAAAATTACCAGTACCATAAGAAATGATGGGCTGGTTAGTAAAAAAAAAAAACATGGAGAAATCTACATGAAATCATGAAGAGTGAAATGATAAGAACTAAGAGAACATTACATACCGAAGCATTCCAGCCAGAGAAAATCCCAGGACTAAGGGATGGAGGGTTGGAAGAACATCTAGAAGGCCAATGTCAGTGAGTTAGGGGGAGGGGGGGTGAAATATAAGAAGACTGGATGGAGGGGCAGATTATGAAGAACTTTGAATGCCAGAGGATTTTATATTTGATATTGGAGGTGAGATGGAACAGATTTCCATTTTAGGAAAATAATTTTGACCGCCGAGTAGAGGATGACCTGGAGTTGGGAGTGATATGTATTCACCAAGGTGGTGGCAGTGTCCAAGGAGAGATGTGATGAAGATAAAATCAGCGGGCCTTGGTAACATTAGTTATGGGAGGGTAAGAGTAAGGAGTTGAGGATGGCATCTAGGTCTCAAGCCTGGATGACTTGAATCAGAGGATAGTGGTATGCACAGTAATGACAGGGAAACTAAGAGGGAAAGGTTTCAGAGCAAGGATAAGTTCAGTTTTGAACATGTTGAGTTTAAGATGTCTATTGCATATCTCGTTAGAGATATCCAATAGTGAGTTGGCAGGAGAGTCCAGACATTGGAGCTGAATAGATAAGATCTAAGAATCATCATGTCAACATGGAACCAAGAAACCCCAAACTTGTAGCCTAGTAGGATCCCAGGAACCCAAATTTTAGGACTAGTTTATAAATTGGAGACTCTAAAGTTTGCACTTGTTCCCTGTTCCCAAGAGAATCCATCCTGTAGGGAATCTCAGATTAGCAGTTTCAGATTAAATAATAGACCTAAAGTAAATGACAATCCCAGGCAGGGCTAAACAAATATTAAATACTCTTTTTGTTTTAGGTAGTCTTCCCCATTGTATCAGAGACTTTTCACCCTTTTAGTATCCATAGCAAAGGGCACCTTCCCTTACACTCTCTTTTTTTTTTAAAACCCTTACCTTCCATCTTGGTGGCAATACTGTGTAGTATTGGCTAGGCAATGGGGGTCAAGTGACTTGCCCAGGGTCACACAGCTGGGAAGTGTCTGAGGCCAGATTTGAACCTAGGACCTCCTATCTTTAGGCCTGCCTCTCAATCCATTGAGCTACCCAGCTGCCCCCCTTCCCTTACACTCAGCCTCTAGCTATAATTCTTTTCCCAAACTTGATTGTATTCTGTCAGTATTGTTTGAACACTCCCATCTCCTATAACCACGGTAATGTTAATCAATCATGATTTCCCTGTCCCTCAATTTCCCAAAAGGTATATAGGTTCCCCAAATTCTTTTGTCCCTTTAGAGTCATCATCTAGCATGGTATCACTCCCAGGGATAATGTCCCCAGAGTCCCACTGTGTAGACCTTGTAAAAGTTTTGGTGCCAGACTCTGAGTAAAGGGCCACATATTAGACTTATCCCTTTCCTGATTAAAGATTTGGTTTTTCTGGCTATTGTAATAGTTGCCTTATTTCCAAGTTAACAATCAGCACCAAGATGGTAATTAAATCCTCCAGAGCTAATGAGATCACCAAGTGAAATATCAGTTAGGAGGAGACCAGGGGAGAAAGTGGTGATTTCAAAAAGGGTGATTTCAATTGAGTGATGAGGTCAGAAATTGACCTGCAGAGAAGGGAATCAGTCAATAAACAATAAACAGTCATTTAGTGTTCACTATGTGCAAAGCACTGTACTAAGTGCTGGGCATACAAAGAAAAGACACAAGACAATCTCTGGCCTCAGGAGGAAATTGAATGGGAGAGGGGAGGGAAATGGTGACCTCAGTGATGGCTAGGAGAAGAGGTCTCTAATCTATCCTCCACCCTTTCTAATCTGAGCAGGTTGAGGCCCTAAGGGCAGGAGGTACTGAAGAGATTTCAGGAGTTTGAGAGTTGATGGGATAAATGGAGATGAGGAATTTCTGGAGACCAGAATGAAGTACAGGAGAGCAACCAGGTACAGCCAGGATGGAAATGAGGAGATGGAGGATCTAGAAGTGAGAAGAAGGGAAATAGTTTAGCCAGAAAAGGGAGAAGAGACAAAGGACAATAACTAGCAGGGCTGGGAGAGTTATGATTATGTTTGAAGTAGTAGGGAAGCAGCCAGTAGGAAGAGAGAATGAAGATATAGAGGGCTGTATGTGCCCTCTGTGCCTATGTGTATATGGAATCATTTGTCCATGTGAAGAGGTTAGCCTTGGCAAAGAGAAGGGCCACCTTTTCACATGAACGTGGAGAAAGTGGCAGAAGGCATTTTAGTAACGTGAGATAAGGAAGAAAAGAGCCAAGAGCTCACCTCAATGGCCTCAATTCTTTCAGTAAAGTAGGAGGCAAGGTTCTCAGTTGAGAGGGTGAGGGGCTGGTTAGCCATGGGAGGTTTGAGAAAGAGTGGACCTTAGAATAAAGTACGTTCAGTTATTAAGAGCCAAATCGGGATGATATAAATTTGTTGGGGTCTCAGCTCTATGTTTACTACCCATGTGACTTGGGGCAAGTTTCTTAACCCCTCTGGGCCACAGTTTCCTAATCCTAAAGTAAAGGGATTATAAAAGAGCTGTGAGCATGTGTTTTATATGAAAAACACCTTTAAAAGGCAGCTAGAAGCAGCTAGGTGGTGCCACAGTTAGAGGGCTGGGTCTGAAGTCTGGAAGACTCATCTTAAATTCAAAATTGGCGTCAGATACTGACTCTGACCCTGGGCAAGTCATTTAATCCTGTTTGCCTCAGTTTCCTCATCTGTAAAATGAGCTGGAAAAGGAAATGGCAAACCACTCTACTACAGTATCTTTGCCAAGAAAACCCCAATTGGAGTCACAATATAGGATATGACTGAAAAAAATGACTGTACAAAAAAAAAATAGGAGAGAAGGGTGCAACTAGGTAGCACAGAGGATAGAGGACTAGGCTTGGAGTAAGGAGGATCTGGATTTCCATCTGGCCTCAGATACTGACCCTAGCTAAGTCACTTAACCCCAATTGCCTAGCCCTTGCATTTCTTCTGTCTTAGAATTGATACTAAGACAGAAAGTAAAGATTTTTTTAAAAAATGGTAGCTGTATAAAACAATATCTGATTGAGCACATTCTTGGAGTCATGAAAGACCTAGGTGCACATTTCCAGGAACACTTTCTACTTGTATGACTATGTACAAACTACATAATTTCTGAATGGCAATTATTTCAACTGTGTAATGAGGATAGGATTACCTCTACTACTTGTTGACTCTGAAGGCAATGGAAAGAATACTAGATTTAGAATCATAATCTCAGTTCAAACCCAAGTTCTACTGCATACTACCTATATGACCTTGAACAATCTCTCTGTAGCTCAGTTTCCTCAGTTGTAAAATGAACTATATATTCTCTAATCAAGTGCCCACAAAGCACTGGAAGTTTTTCTTGGTGGTCCAGATTTGTGATTCCTTTGATTTAGAAAGTTCCATATGTGGAATCTCTCTCCACTGATGAAATGCCCACTGTTTTACTTGGAGGGTTGCCTATAGTACTGAAAGCTTAAACTATAGACAGTTTCAAGAGATAGGATTTGAATCTAGGTCCTTCTGTCTCCAAAGACAGACTACTACTTTATGCTGGTAATATCTGAACCAAAAGCTTTCCTCTCTATCCTCAAAGAGTCTGTTGTTGTTGTTGTTTGTCCTTAATTTTCAAAAAAGACAAATGACATGATGGGGTAATATCTTGACTTTCAAGTGAATTATATGTAAGTGAGGCTCTTCCAGTTGTCAGAATCCAGTGGGAAGCCAATATGGGTGGTGATGACCTAGGATGGAGTGGATGACCTTAGCTTCTTTGATGTCTAATCACTCTCTAGGTGTTGCACAGTACCTGCTTCAGCTACCTTAATGATCATTGGAACAAATTGTTTTCATCCACCATTCAGCTAGGGGCAGTCTTCACATGCTTGGGATAGATGTCTTTCCAACTCACCCACAGATTTGAGGCCTACTGTTTACACTCAACCTGGTTTATCCCATCTACTGAGACAGTTTTACCAGAGTATGGCCACTGTGTATGCTACAGCTTCTTGGAGCCACAGGTGAGATCTGGGTAAAAGGTGAAAACCAAAAGTGGATGAGCAAACCCTCATGCCAGAGGTGCAAGTCCTCCTGGAACATTCCACACTGGGAGGAATAGAATATGTACACAGAGTTTTGAGGGCAAAGGAAAGAGCCAAAGTATTTTAAGAAAATTTGAGGATGTATAAACTATATATAAATGAAAGCTATCTTCATTCCTGTTACGATTGTATTAGTGTTACTTCCTACTACTAGAGCAGGGATTCTTTTTTTTTTGAGTCATAGACCCTTGGGGAAATCTATAGACTTTACTAGAATTATGTTTTTAAATTCATGAAATAAAATATATCATAGCATAGGAAACCAATTATATTGAAATAGATTTTTAAGTTTACAAAACCCAAGAACTCTCATAGACCATATGACTAGACCATAATCTCTAAGAGAACTGGTATTGTCTTATCTAAATTTTGCATCTCACCCACACCTACCATATTCTCCATACTATTGTTGTTCAGTCATGTCAGACTCATGATTCAATTGGGTGTTTTCTTAGCAAAAATACTACAGTGATTTAACATTTCCTTCTCTAGCTCATTTTCAAATGAATAACTAGGGCAGATAAGGTTAAGTGACTCGCCCAGAGTCACATAACTAATAAGTCTGAGGCCAGATTTGAACTTGGGAGGATGAGTCTTCCTGACTCCAGGCTTGATACTCTATCCACTGTGCAATCTAGCTACCTGTCTCTATTCTATAGAGGCTTCATTAATGTTAAAAGATCAAAGCAAATCACACCCTCCTGGAAACCCTTGTTTTCCATGATTGCATCATCCTAATTTTCCTTTCTTTTAAAACCATTGCCTTATTCTCTGATCTTTTCTCCAAATCTGAAGGTTTCTATCTCTTAAGTTGGGCCTGACCTCTAACTTCTGCTAAGGTAGCCAGGAGGGAACAGTTTCTTATTTACCTGGTTGTCTGTCCATAGCAACATTAAGTGCTTATTCATGCAAAGCCTGAACCGAGTATTCAAATTAAGCAAGATATGTTCTCTACCCTCTGAGAGATTCTAAGAGAAAAGGTTAGGTTCAAAGTCCTTTCCTACCTTCAGGAAACTGAAGTCTAATGGGGGATAGGCTTGATAGGGAATGTAAAAGAGCATAAGACTGGAAATCATTCTAATTCTGCCTTAGCTCCTATATAACTTTGAACAAATCATTAAACCTCAAAGACACCAAAGTTTCTTCATATCTTACTCAGGTAGCCCCTTATGGGTGAATATTGCCCAAAATTCTGTTCTGGGATTTTCTTTTGCTATTCTCTCTCTCCCCCTGATCTCATCAACTCCCAGAGGCTCAATAATATAGCTTGTATAATGAAA
Source organism: Monodelphis domestica (assembly GCF_027887165.1). Taxonomy (NCBI): domain Eukaryota; kingdom Metazoa; phylum Chordata; class Mammalia; order Didelphimorphia; family Didelphidae; genus Monodelphis; species Monodelphis domestica. The sequence continues at coordinate 161,509,045 of NC_077227.1, read as the reverse complement.
TAAAAGAAGGACCGAATTGTGAGTCAATCCCTGCCCTGCCACTTAATAATGATTTGGCCTCAGTGGGGCTGGACTAGTTGACTTCTAAGATGTCTTCCAAATCTAGAACTATGACTTTATAAACTATCATCTGATTTATTAAGTGATTACTACATGCTAGGCCCTGGAAATACAAATTAAAAAATGAGACATTCTCCTTCAAGTAGAATGTAAATTCTATTGGGGAAGACAGTGTGTTCAAGGATGATATTCAGTGATAAGGACTGTGTACTAAAACAGAGACTCAAAACAGATCTTTAGGAGGAGGTAAGGGTGTGGTTCTTGAGCCAAATTTCAAAGGGAGTTAGGGAGGGAGGTGAAAAAGAAAAGCATTCCAAGCACTGGGGGCAGCTTGTATGTACATGAAATATCATGTATCATACAGGGAATAGAAGGTAGGATAGTTTGGCTGGAACATAAAGTGCATGAGAGGAATAATGTGTAATCATACTGGAAAAATAGGCTAGAGACAGATTATGGAAGGCTTTCAATGCCAAACATTGGAATTAGTATTTTAATCTAAGACACTGCCAATGAAACTCCTTTTTTTTTATTCCTTACCTTCCATCTTAGAATCAATGCTGTGTTTTGGTTCCATGGCAAAAGAGCAATAAGGGCTAGGTAATAGGGCTGAGGTCATTTGCCCAGGATCACACAGCTAGGAAGTGTCTGAGGTCACATTTGAATCCAAGACTTTTGGTCTCTGAGCCTGGCTCTTAATCTACTGAGCCACCTAGGTGCTCCCTAATAAAGTTTCTGGAGCTGAAGATTGATATGGTTAGACCTGCATCTTGGAAGTTAGGTAGAAGATAGATTGGAGAATGGTGAGATAAAAAGAAAGGAGATCAATTAGTAAGACTATTGCAATAATACAGGAGAAAGATGATGAGAGGCTGGATAAAGAGGACTATCATATGAGGAAAGACTTAAGAAATGTGAGATGAAATGAATAAGATGTGGACAACCATGATTGAATATAGTGTAAATTTTAGATTGACTCCATCCTGGTTAGTTTTTAGAATTTTAGCAACCAGGAAAGTATACACCCCTACTTAAGGATTAACTGTTGGGGAAGAAAACCTATGACCAGCATGTGCTAGCAAGTGACAAATCAGAAACAACTGACTGACCCCCTAGGCTGTCCAAAGCCAAGTTTAAGCCACCATTGGTACATGTGGGGCACAGGAAGTGATGTAAAGAACTGCCTATATATTTCATGTCACTTCCTCTCTCTGGGAAGTATTGGGAGCTTTGGTGGAGTTGACCCTAGAACTCAAGCCTGGAGGAGTTCCTCAGACTACTTCCTTTTAGATGCTCATGTGGTGAGTGATAAGACTGACCCCCCTTTCCCTTGGCTTTCTGGAGAGGCCCCCTCGGCTGAGGCCTCTGAATTCCTGCTTGGCTCAGACCTGGCCGGAGCAGTTTAACTCTTTTTCTCTCTCTCTCCCTTTCTTAATTTCTTCCTTCTATTGTAATTAAACCACCATAAAGTCCCAAACTGACTTGGATATTTATAGGGATTCAATTTAAATCCCTGGCAACTACTAAAATAACATTCAGTCAACAACCCTAATTTTACCCTTAACAATAGGATATGGTTGAAAGTAGGGAAATCAAGAATGACTCTACGAAACTGGGTTTCTAGAATAACAGTAGTGTTTTCAGCAAAATTAGACACATTAGGAAGAGGGGTGAGTTTAGGGAAGAGTTCTATTTGGGACATGCTTAGTTTGAGATGCCAATGAAACCTCAAGGAGAGGCTCAGTCAAGCATTCAATTGGAGATGAAATTCTAATACCTAGAAGAGAGATGAACTCTGGATACTTAGGGAGTAATTTGCATAGACTTAATGGTTAAACCTATGGGACCTGATGTGATCTATAAAGTGTACAAAATAAAAACAGTATGTAAAAAAGAAAAAAAAGCTTAATGGCAGTGTGGAAGAAGAACATCATGATAGTAGTGTTACAAACACTGAGGAAGGGGAGAGTATCCCTAAGGAAAAAAGGGCAGATCAAGTGTCCTATGCTTCAGAGAAGTCAAGAAAGACAAAAACAGAGAAAAGGCTATTGGACTCAGCAGGAAAGAGTATTACCGTACTGAAAAAAGTTGAAGTGAGTAGGAAATGAAAACTGGAGGCCACAAGCAGAGGTAGCTTTCTTTTAGTGTAAATTCATCTATTTTATTCTAGTGTTTCTCCTGAATTCTAGACTCACAGTTCCACTTGAGTCCTATTAGCAATTCAAGCCCCACATTTCTAAAATGGATATCATCTTTCCTCTTAAGTTCAACCTTCTTCCAATCTTCCCTATTTCTTTTGAGGCCATCCCCAAGGTTCACAACCTAAGTAATCCTTGACTTTTTGCCCTCCCTCAGTCCTTTCTTGAGCATCCAATGAGTTGCCAAGTCTTGTTGCATCCAAACACATAGATACACTATCTTAGTTCATATCTCACTTGGACTACTCCAGTATCTTCCTAATTGGGCTCCTACTTCCAGTCTCAGATCTTTCCAATTCATTCTTCACAAAGAAGGCACCAAGTTGACAGTTACTCCCCAGCTCTCTAAAAGGTATTTCCCAACTCAGAAGTAGCAGACTCTAAAAAGTCTGAATATTAAGCAGGATTATCTTTTTTCTTTAAAAAAAAATTTCTGAACTTAAAAAAAGAAAAATAAAAGGCAATTCCACACACACATAGCAAAACGCAGAAAGGGGATTTTAATAAAACCATAAATCTATTTCATGGTTTCCTTTTATAAAAGTATATAATAAATTTTATGTATAACATTCAAATTGTCTTGCTTATCCATGATATCTACTAAGTTTCCTTTTTCTCTTCTATACAAATTTTAAAATTTTCAGTAACTCTTTTTTTTGGGAACAATGGTTTTTTATTATCCCTGGACTTTCTGACTCCTATCCCCGCAATGAAAAACAGAAAGAAGAAAAAAATCTTGATGACAAATATAGTCAAGCAAAATAACTGGATAGTTCCAAGTCCAAAAATTATGTCTTTCAGCACCCTTGTGTTCATCACTCTTGTCTGAAGTGGGTAATGATGTTTGGTCCTTTGAAGATGTGATGGATCATTGCTTTGATCAGACTTAAATCTTCCAAAGTTGTATTTCTCACAAGATTCTCTGATAGCTCTTTTGTAATTTGTTAAAGTACAATATTTCATTACATTTTATATATCAGTTTGTTTAGCCATTCCCCAATTGTTGAAAAGACCAACTAGCACACCCTAGTTTTTTTTTTAACTTCTTCCTCTCTTCTTCCTCCACTCCATCCTCCTTTCAGGTTGAGGAATTTTGTTTTGCTTAGGAATATTCCTTCCTTGGTGCTATATTCTCTTTTAAATCCCTTCCTATCCCTGTATTTCTGAACCAAACTAACAGTATGTACACAGTATGTGTTCACCTTTTTCGTTCATTTCAGATGAGTGAGATTCATTTCATGGCTGCTCTTCCTCCATGTTTGCATATTATTTTCTCCTTTCCACATTAGTAATATTGCTCCCTTTACCCATTCTTGCCCTTCTTCAGACCCTCAGAATAGAACCAATTCTTATTCTGTACCGTCTCTCCCTCCCCCATTTCCCCCCCCTCTATACCCTTTAAAAACATTAACATTACGGACACTTGTTTCATCTTTCCATGTTAGTATCATCATTCAGCTCCTTCTATTTGTTCAAATAAATCATCCTTTCATGGCTTCTCTGAACTGCTTATTAGTATTTAAAAGTTCTTAATCAGCTTACTCAACTCTGGTCTTCATTAGAAATACCTGAAAGTCTTTTTCATTGCAGGTATATTTTTTTTTCTTTGTAGGATTATACTCAGCTTTATAAGGTAATTTATTCTTGGTTGTAAAACTGGATTGTTTGCCTTTGGGAACACTGTATTCCCAAATCTTTTCCTATTTGTACTAGAAGCTACCAGGTCTTATTTGTAATAGAAGCTGCCAGGTCTTATGTGATCCTGGCTGTTGCTCTTCATTACTTAAACTGCTTTTTTCTGGAAACTTGTAGTAAGTTTTTTGTTTGTTTGTTTTTACATAGGAGTATTTGGATTTGACTGTGACATTCCTGAGATTTTTACTTTGGGGGTTTCTTTCAGTAGAGGATAGATAATGTCTTTATCCTGCCTCTCCCAGGTTGTAACAAATCTGGGCAATTTTCATTTATAATTTTTTAAAATATAGTATTCAGAATTAAAGAAATAAACATAGGCAACGAGGAAACAAAACTATCACTTTTTGTAGATAATATATGTTAACCTAGAGAATCCTAGAGTCAACCAAAAATCTAGATGAAAAATTAACAATTAGGTCAGTTGAAGGATATGAAATAAAATCACACAAATCATCAGCATTTCTGTATAGTACCCAAAAAATATAGCAAGAAGATCTAAGGAGAGAAATTCTGTTTAAAATAACAACAGACACTATAAAATACTTGGGGTCTACCTGCAAAGACACATATAGCCATATACACAGTTATCAAACACTTCATACAAATAGACAGATCATAGAAATATTAATTGCTTGTGGGCAAGCTAAGCCAATATAATGAAAATGACAATACATAATAATCAGACTATCAAAGAATTGCTTTATAGAAGTATAGAACTAAAAAACTGGAGGAATAAAAGTTCAGAAAAATGGTAAGTAAGGGGACCTAACCAGTACCAGATCTCATCTAGACCACAAAGCTATAATCATCAGAACAGGTTGGTAGAGTAAAAATAGAGAAATTCATCAGTAAAACAGATTAGGTATACATTATACAGAAAAAAATGAATACAGTAACATAGTGTTTGATAAATCCAAAGATCCTAGCTATGGGGGACAAGAACTCTCTATTTGATACAAACTATTGGGAAAACTGGAAACTAGTCTGGCAGAAACTAGCATAGACCAATATCTTATATCATAAAAATCTCACATCATATAAACTCAAAATGAGAACATGAATTGGAAATAAAGGGTGCTAGCATAAGCAAATTAATGTAGTAGGGAAATCTCCTGTTAGATATATGGTTAGGGGAAGAGTCTATGACCAAAGAAGAAATAGAGGTTTACAGGAAGTAAAATGGGTAATTTTGATTACATAAAACTTGAAAGGTTTAGTCCAAGCAAAATCAATGCAGCCAAAATTAGAAGAAAAATAGGAAATGGGGGGAAATATTTGTTGCAAGTTTCTCTGATAAAGATTTCATTTCTAAAATATATAGGGAACTGATTCAAATATGCAATAATAAGAACTATTCCCAGTTGTTAAATGGTCGAAGGATATGGGTAATTTTCAGAGGAAGAAATCAAGTATATCAATTGACATATGAAACAAATTTCTAAATCACAAATAGAGAAATGCAAACCAAAGCAGTCCTGAAGTACCAACTCATACTCATCATATTGACTAGGATAACAAAAAGAAATATTAATGCTGAAGGTAGTGGAAATTCAACCATTCTGGAAAGCAATTTCTGAATTATGCCTAAAAGACTATTAAACTGTGCATACCCTTTGCCCCAGCAGTACCACTACTAAGGTTATACCCCCAAAGCAGTCAAATAAAGAGGAAAAGGACCCATACATACAAAAAATATTTGTTGTTCCTCTTTTTGTGATGGCAAAGAATTGGAAGCTGAAGGGACATTCATTGGGAAACAGCTGAACAAATATGTGAATGTGATGGAATACTATTGTGCTATAAGAAATGAAAGGAATTGTTTCAAAAATACCTGGGAAGATCTTTATGAACTGATGTAAAATGAAGCAAGCAGAACCAGGAGAACAGTCCCCATAGTAACAGCAATATGGCAAAGATAATCATCTTTTGAAAGACTTAATAATTCTGATCAACACAACAACATACCACAATTGCAAAGGACTCATGCTCTCCTCCTCCAGAGAGAGAACTGATAAATTCAGAGCAAATTGAAGAATTTTTTTCCTTGTTTTTTGGGAGTGGAGAAAGAGTAGTGTGTATTTATAATAGGTTTCATTTTTCTTGTTTTCTCATGGGGTAAGGGAGGGGATGGAGGAAGGAATTTGGAAGTCTATACTTATAAAAAATTTAAAGTGCCTAGGCTTTTAAAAAAATCATACTTTTCATTAAGTTCAATAATTCTTAAATTAGCTCCCCTGGACATATTTTCATTCTACATGTTAAGAAACTCTTAAGAACCAAGAAGAAATCAAGAAAACTTGGGTCTTTTCAGTGTCTTAGTCCAGAATTTGAGAACAGAATCCTTAAATAACTTGTGAGAAGCATCACCTGCCATTCCAGGTTCTTCTCTCTTTGCCAGGGAATGGAATCAATATGACATCTGTACTGAGCCAGTGGGTTGGAAGACTTCAGGATGCCATATCTTAGCCGAGCAATCTTCTTAAGCAAGCATGGAGTTTATTTCAAAAGGAAATAGAAGAAATTGTGTTCATTGAAATGGTGTTACCTAATCTTTTCCCCTCCCTTCCCCGCCAAATCAGTTGCTGTATTCTTTGGAAACTTCTAGAATACTCTCTATTTGGGGCTTATGGGGCTACAGTTATTTTAGATTTTCCTTTACAATATCTTCTTTTTCAGCTGAAACTTTGGTTTTTCCTTTTAAAATAATTTTTACCTGCATGCATTGCAACTTGAGATCCACCAGCCAGGACTCTCCCTCCTCCTGTCCCAAACACTCTCAGACATATTTCAAACTGTAATCTGGTCAGAAATGGCCCATTTCTTTTTCTGTGCGTGGCTGTGGGAAGTTCTGGCTCATTCCCCCATCCAGGAACTCAGCCATGTTGTCCCTGGGGTCTTTTCTCATGACTCCCCTCCTCCCAACCCCTTCCTTCCTCCCTCCCTCCCTTCCTTCCTTCCTTCCTTCCTTCCTTCCTTCCTTCCTTCCTTCCTTCCTTCCTTCCTTCCTTCCTTCCTTCCTTCCTTCCTTCCTTCCTTCCTTCCTTCCTTCCTTCCTTCCTTCCTCGCTTCCTTCCTCCCTTCCTCTCTCCCTTCCCTCCCACCCTCCCTCCTTCAAATGGAATTAAATACCAATGGAAAGCAACACTAACAGACTCAAAAGACCTGTCTTCTTTTTTCTAATGAAAAGAAAGAAATCATGTGTGTGGTCTGTACTTACCTCCGTTCTCTTCCAGGAGACTTAACAGCTAGAATGATAATGAAGCACAAGTGTCAGGAGCCAGGACTGCCAAATAAGCCTGGAGGAAGGATCCTATGACACTGTCTTGGTGCTGCCGCCCCAACATGACCCATTGCCAGTAAGAAGGCCAGAGAAAGCCTCCAGGCTTTCCTCCAGGAGTTTCTGTGTGTCTAGCAGGGCATTTCCCCTCCCTGGGTAGCAGGGATGCTACAGGTGCCAGGAACTTTCTGTATAGCACACCTCATCTTTAAATCGTCATTTGGCAAGCCAGTGCACTTTGAAAAGAGAGACTGAGATTGTGCTTTTCTCTTTTGGCCCATCCTGTCCCAAACCTAGGTATGATCAATTTTTGAGATGCTCATAAAAAAAGAAAATGCTCCATTCACAACTTTCTTCTAAATAGTAATCTCTTCCATTTTGGGGTGTGTGTGTATGGATGTGCATGAGTGTGTGTTCTCTATCTATACTTGTATAGTTAGATAGAAAGGTTCACTCCATGTCCTAGTGATACACAATGACCACAGTCCATCTCCAGTCCCCAGATTTAGTTACACATCATCCCATGGAGGTGAAGACTTGAGCCCTCCAAGTTGCACTTTTGCCTTTTTCCATGAATTACCTCATGAACTCCATTCACCCTTAGACTCATTGTCAGCCAACATCCCACCCTTCAGTGAAAGCAGCAAAAGACCAACAGCAAGTCTGTGTGAGCTTCCTTTTTTTTATCCCCTATTATTTTTTACATTTGGGAAATGTTTGTAATAAAGATTGTCCTTAATAAACCTGGTTCCATCTTTTAAAAAAAGTTTTTATTATCAGATATCTTACATTCTATTTTTTAAACCTTTTTGACTTTGTTCTAATATTTATTGTTGCCTCATAGAGTCACTGATTTCTTTTTGGTCTATTCTAGTTTACATTTCTTGGTTTACAACATTTTCTTCTAAGCTATTTAATATCCTTTCAAATCTTTTCTCTAGGGATTTTCACTTTCTATGTTTTCCTTCATTTCTTCTACACATTCAAGTAATCCTTATAGAAAAATCCATTTCTTTTCCTTTGTACCTCTGCTTGCAGCTGTTATACTTTGTTTCTCCTTTGCAGGGATCTCTGAATCTACAATAGTTTTGATATTGATTCATGATTCATTTTTTAAAATTTACTTATCTCTCTAGCTTTAGTTCCTGAATTAGGAATCTGTCAATGCTACTGGTCTCTATTCTCTCATGTGCTTTTGTGTGCAGTGGTTAGCCTCCCTTGGTCATGCCCTAGGTCTGTGTTGGCAAACCTATGGCATGTATGCTGGAGGGAGCTGATCTCCTCTCCCTCTCCATCCACATCTGAGGACATTTCTTGCATGACCCACTCCTTTGCCCAGAAACCCTATGGGAGTGCTTCCTCCCTCCCCTGACTGGGGTAAGGGGGGAAGGGTGTTACAGACAAAAGAGTGGTTGCCATAAACTGTGACCTCGAAAATGTGGGTTTCAAGACTTTGAATTGCCAAAAACTGTAAAGATAATTTTTAGTGTCTTGATTTTATATCAAAAATAAGTGGTCACCATGGGAAAAATTCCCAAATATGAAATACCCAAGTCAGCTGGGTTTTATGGAGATTTTAATATAAATGAAGGAATTAAAGAAAGGGAGAGAGACAGAGTAAGAGGAAATAATAGGAAGACTAGGGCCTAGGCCTTAAGAGAGAAAACTAAGTCAGTCTTTAATCACCACAAGATTGTCCCAAGCAAAACTCTAGTGTTCAGAGAGACCCTCCAGTTCAGCTCCTGAGCTCAACTGATCCAAACTCCCCTGAACTGGTTCAGACAGCTCCTTTTAAAGAGAATTTTCTCCTATGTCACCTCCCCTAAATTTTCTAGGACATCTAACATCTAACATCTAACAATCACAGTAGACGTTTTCCAAAGGATTGACCATTCTTAATTCACATCTTGTTATCACCTTCTTAATTCACATCTTGTTATCACCTTCTCTGGGTAGACTAAAACTTCTGAGTATTTCACACCTCTTTGCTAAGGTTGTCCCTTGCAAGTTGCCTGACCTTTTAGTGATTAATTTGACCTTCATAGGTACTTAGCACCCTTTTGTATTAGATCTAAAAATAGACCTAGCTTAAGGGCTTTTGCCTCACTATAAATATGGGTTAAGTACTTTTTCATTGTTCAGTAAGGAGTTTACAACTTTATCTTCCCCTAAAGTATGACTAAGTATGGGTGGAGTAATTTTAAAGTTCTCAATACATTCCTGATCAAGTACCTCCATTGTTTAAATGGGGAATAACCTTAACCAAATGTTTTAAGGCAGAGTTTGAGCAGTTTTTAAGATTCACAAGGACTCACATGTGGCATGAGGGTTGCAGTTTTGGTATTTGGTTTCTAAAAGGTTTGCCATCACTACCCTAGGTCATCTGCAATGTGGTACTAATCCTCACTTTCTGGAATTAAGAACTCCTGGATCTTTGAGGACTGGATTTCCAGTGTCCCTTTTGGCATCTCAGGACTGAGTTTTAGGGATCTCAGAACACCTGGACCTGGAGTGCTCTGGTCTAAGTTCTACAACTTGTCTCTGGTTAATGTAACTCCTAGTGTTCAAGCTCTTCACCCTGGGGCTTTCTGGCCATACTAATGCTATATAGGTGGGATATAATGCTCCTGGCCCATCTCTAGTGGCACTGGCAGATTCTGATCAAGTTACACCAACCTGATGTTAGCTTTGCTGGTAGATTCCCTTGTCTATTACTTTTGGGCTAGCAGTTGACCTCTTGTGTCATTCTGGGTTGGAAGAAGTCAATTATAATAATTTCTCATTATATTTCATGACTATTATTGGATTTGAAGCAAACATCAGATTTTAATGGAGTTAGATTTATAAGGTTTATAAAAAGGGAGAAGATGTTTGATATAGAGGTTAGGTGGCCATTCCAGATTGGAATAGTGGCATGTGAATCTTTTTTTTTTTTTGAAAATTTTATTTAATCAATTTAGAACATTATTCCTTGGTTACAAGAATCATATTCTTTCCCTCCCTCCCCTCTCCCCACCCCTTCCTGTAGCTGGCGGGCAATTCCACTGGGTTTTACATGTGTCCTTGATCAGAACCTATTTCCATATTGTTGATGTTTACACTAGGACGATCATTTAGAGTCTATATCCCCGTCATATCCCCCTTGACCCATGTAATCAAGCAATTGTTTTTCTTCAGTGTTTCTACTCCCACAGTTATTCCTCTGAATGTAGATAGTGTTCTTTCTCATAAATCCCTCCGAGTTGTTCAGGATCATTGTATTTGGTGGCATGTGAATTGAAATTGAATTAACAGACAAGAAAATGCTCTTTTTCAAAAAGCATTTACTCAGGTGCCAAATGAAGCTTATCCAAATTCATGCCAAATTGACAAGTAAGACTGTTTTGATATTTTTCTATCTAGGAAGAACTATGATACTATATTTCTAAAAGGAAAACTCTATTAACCAAGGTGAATGAACAATCAGCCTTCTCAAATAACTATTAAGTTGTGCTCATTTGTACAATATCCTAGTTTAAGTGTATTTATAATGAAGTTAGTGAAAAATGACCAAATAATGTGGGGAAATGAATTTGTTATCATAAATAAATTTTATTTTACACGTTTAAAAAAATAAGAAATCCATGCAGTAAGCACAATTTGTCAAATATCTCTGAATTTGAAAGGGGGCTCAATTGACTTATCTTTTCACCTATAATGTCTCTTTGGCAAGAACATTCAACTTATTCATGTTTAAGATCTAATCTGTAGTATCATTTTTGTAGTCACATAATCCATAAATTTTCCAAATATCATAATATATCAGTAACCATCAATTCATTTATTCAGAGAAGAGATGTTATATAGCTACTTGAAGGAGTTATAGCCTCTTCTCAGGTTCAAATCAAAATGATCAGTTTGATTTGAACATAAATTATTTCTTCCAAACAAGCACATTTTACCTTAATTACAATGTTAGAAAATTTTAGTATTATAAGATATATTCCTCCTATTGGGTATATCAGCAAACTACTTGCCATCCCTTCAACTTTCTATCAGAATCTAGATAAAACTATATATCATTATGTCCATATCATTTCCACCTCTCTCCAAAAAGAGAGAGAGGCAGTGTGGTAGAATAAATATAGAACTGGTCCCCAAAATTGGGAAAGGTCTAAATTCTAGTCCTACTTCTGACATATTTTAGATTTATAGCCCCAGCAAGTCACTCAAACCTCTCAAAGCTCTAGCTCCAGGCAACTCCAATGATAAATTGCAGAGAAGGTACTGACCTTTTGAGATTCCCCTTATCTGGAAGTTCTCTCTATGCCCAATCTATATCCCCAGTGAACCATGTATACTTACATATGTAAATAATTCTTAGTTCATGTTAGAAAAAAAATGTCTCAAAGTCATGTCTTATAAGTTATCTTACATCTTTAACCACTAACCTTATGAAAAAGTTTATGCATCATATCTCTACCTAAGATATGATATAGAATCTCTACCCAAGATATAACATATCTACACCTAAAAATTTGATAGTTTATCTGGTCAATTTTTAATAAGGTCACATGCTAATTGAAAGATAAATTCCATACATCTACATCACAAAAATATAATTCTCATTAATCATTTCTGATATAATTCTCAAGCAAATTATACTGTGCAACCATACATAATAAAATAGCATTGTAGTCATCATTGTGATGTTTTTTGTATAAATAGAAAAAAGCATTTAAAATTTGGATCATTGATCATTTTTACTACAGACTTAAAATTACATTGAAAATGAATGAGCTAACAAAGGTCTAATATGTCTAATGTACAAATACTCCCAATAGCACATCCCTCAGTGCAGCTTAAAATTAAATACCAAAGGCAACCACATAATCTTATTTTCCCATTTTGCCCTATCCAAAGTAAGTAAACTAATAATATAATGAGTTATATTTTTCACTATACATCTATAACAAATTATTACTTGAATCGGGTACAAGATTACTCTAGGATCCTTTCACTTTAAATGCAGTATTTAGGGTATTCACGAATAAGAAAAAATTATGTGAATAGAGAAAAGAGAGTTTATGGGAGGGGCCCATTGTAAATTAATTATGTCACCATTTCTATACTTTTTGCAAACACTTGATCTTGTCCTATGAAAGCATTAGAACAAATAGTGAATACAAGTTTTTGTTTTGTTTTTAATAAATTCTTACCTTCTGTCTTGGAATCAATATCATATATTGACTCCAAGTCAGAAGAGCAGTAAGGATTGGCAATGGAGGTTAAGTGATTTGCATGGAGTCATACAGATGGGAAGAAGTGTCTGCACCCAGGACCTCCTGTCTCCAGACCTGGCTCTCAATTCATTGAGTCACTTAACTGCCCCCAAATACAAGTAGTTTTAATGCTATTAATAAGTGGAAACTATCTGAACCAAGATGGGAAAACTCTTATAAACTGAGGTTTTGAATACTTAATTGATGAAAACTGAAGATGTTCCCTATGGGCAGATTCTCTTACATTCTGTGGCATATCTTACATTCTCCTTCTTTGGCTTTTAGCACTCTTGGCACACTAACACTAATTCCTGAAGTGAATTGAGACAATATTAAGCATAGGAAAGAGAAGAATCCTCTTTGTATTGAAAATAATCTTTTTCCCTTCCCAGTTTTCACATCAAAACTCTTTACCCTTCCTTAGTTGATTGCCCTTCTTCCCTAGGTGACAGTACTTTTAAGAGAATAACAGGCATTACTTTCGTCCCATTCTTTTAGGCTGACACTTAGTTTAGGCAATTCTGGGTCATAATTCAGAATTTATTGCAGACTAGTGACATGACTCTTCCCACAATTCCTTGAGCCTCAGTTTTCTGAACTATCAGATGGGGAGAACAACCAACCAATATCTGGGATGCTAGTAAATTCAAAGGCACTTTGAAAAGTTAAAAACACTGTATAAATATGAAATGGCAATAATATTAATATCTCCATGGAGCACTTCAGTGCATATTTAAATCTTGATACTGTGACTCAACCTAAAAACTTTTTACACATGCTGGGCTACTAGGAAGATGAAACCCTACAGTGAGCCCTTCTAGTGTTTGCCTCTAAATTCAAGCTTTTACCTTCCATGCTTAAATATCTATCTTTATTCTCATGGAGAATTTTGACCTATTTCTCTCTGAAGATATGGGTTTTAAAAAGGGTAGGGAAAGGAAAAAGAAGAAGAGAGACCAGAAAAGAAGACGAAGACTATTTTCTAACCAGTTAGAGAAATTAATATTCAGGAACAATAATTATTTGTGATTTAGGGTTCAGTTTACTCTAACAGTTTTATAATGTCAAGTTTTATTTAGACCTGTTTCCTGTTCTATAAAATGAGAGGTTTAGAATAGATGATCTTTCTAAGGTACTTCCCAACACACATACACACACACACACACACACACACACACACACTTAAGATTATTTGATTCAATGGAAAAAACCCAATAATCACAGCTGGCACTGGGGAAGCATGTCATAGCCTACAATAGTAAGGCCTATAATAGTAAGACATTAGTAGAGGAAAATACTTCCAAAAAAAGATCTGGTTACCAGAGCCATAGTTAATTAGATAGGACCCACCACTTTGAATACCAAATGCAACTATAGGGAAAGAGAAAAATCTTATTTCCTGAGCAGAGAGAAGAAAGGAAGTTAACTAATGAAGAAGGGAATGGAAATGGAGTCTTCCACTGTTCTCCAGGTTTTATTCCCACTTCAGCTTCTATTGTACTTGGTTCTCTTTTCTTCATGGGCCTGCCTTTCTCTTCTTCTGGATCATCTTAACTGTCTTTTACTTTCATCTCTCTACTTTTGGAAGGACTGGACACATGGAAGTTAAAGGAACTGTTGACAGAAGATACTCAATATGAATCTCACTATAGAATAAAGTAATTCTTCAAGGACTATAGTGTAAAGGCAAATTAGTGATATGGTTAGCCCTCACTATATAATAAATAGAAGTTGAAAAGTGATCCAAACAAATTTAAACTTCACAAAATATTATTTATCTGGTGTTACAGAGGCATGTTCTAACTCTCTCCACCTTTAACAATTACATACAAAATCAGTGCAAATTGGGACATTTACTCCACTTAAATACCTTTCACACACCAGGTTACTCACAAAAGCTAATTCACAAATCCAATATGAATAGCATAGCATTTTTATGAGAAGTACTGTGCCACTTTTCCGTGGTAACATAGTTAAAAACTTAATCACATTATTCTACATATTTAAAAAGCACATAGGCTGGATCATGTTTCCTTTTTTTGTGATTCTGGTTCTGGAGTCTGATATAGAGAAATTGAGAAATAAATTATGTTAATAATGCTGAAGATTATGCATAAACATACTGCCCCAGCTGTCTGAGAGAAAGAGGGAGGTATTGAAGTGGCTAAAAGCCATTCTTTTCTCAACGTCATGTCCAGAAATATGGCTTCCATCTGTAAATGTGTTGCCAAAATGACACACACGTGAAAAAGCTGGTGGCTGTGACCTATAAGAAAGAAACCAACAGAATTTCAGCAAGCAACATTAATTTTCTAAATTGTTTTTAACATCTCCATTAGGCATTAATTTTATTTTCTAGATGAGAAATCTTAGAGCTCAGAGCTGATACATGTTATCTACTGAGAGCCGGGGCTAGGCACCTTGTATTCTGGAGCTAGTATTTTAGTGTAGAAGATTTTTCTGCTCCATAGTCAACCATATTTTCCACTGGAATCTTATCCAAGGTCTTGGCATTGGTCAGTCATTTCAACATAATTGAAATGCACTGAATTAGAAGTCCTTTTATCTGGTGACTTGCTGCAAATTATAGCTTAACTTTATTATTTCTAATACATACTCCAGAAATAAAGGAAATATTAAAAATCAAGAGATTCAATTGCCAAGGCATGGGCTCTATAACATGGGTCATTAGTTACATGGACAAGAATTTAGGAATAAAGCTTTAATGTTAAGTTACCAGTCAGCCTTGGTTTGGTGAGAGGAGGGAATATCAGAACAACAAGGGCTAAGGGAAGAACTTGTGGGAGCAGGTATATTGTATTGTATGGATCAGTTTTTAAAAGGAACAAGTAATAGCCTACATTATGTTGCCTGATATCTTGGGGAGGGGGAAGGGGAAGGAAGGAGAGAGAGAATTTGGAACTCAAAATTTTGGAAAACAAATGTGGAAAGTTGTTTTCACAGGGCAGCTAGATAGTACCAGGTCTGGAATAGGGAGAATCCTGATTCAAATCAGGCTTCAGACACTTCCAAGCTGTGTGACCCTAGGCAAGTCACTTAACCCCAATTATCTTAGCCTTTGCTGCCCTCCTGTCATATGTTTCTGTAACTGGGAAAAAATAAAACATTATATTAAAATATAAGAGAAGTAAACCAATCCCTAGTTTGTCTATCTGTTTAGTGCCTTAATAATTTTACTTCCTCTGTGAAGGCTTTCCCAGATTATTCTGCAGAAGCAGTCATAAATAGAGCTGTGGTAAAATGAGGAATTGCAACTAATAACTTGGGATCTAAATCTTATCTTTCAATGCCCAGAGAGAATTATATAGTTTCTAGATTAGGAACTACTTCACCTCTAGTGCTTCTAACCTATACCGGATCAATTAATGCCTATGCCCAAGCAAGATGCCTATGTAGAAAACTTCCCTTCTGCTTACCCTAGTCTGGCCAGTAAATTCTTGGCCCATTCTTATTGTCTCATGTTGAATAAGGCATAGTGGCTTCTCCTGCAATGGAGAGTAATGATGCTCACGGTATCAGAAGAACTTAACAGAGAAAGACTGCTTCATTCATCCTGACCATCTACTCATTGGCTACCACCCAGTGCTATCTGTCACACAGCTGGCATGAAAGAAGCAATCAATATTTGACATGTCTGAAATATGACTATATTAGGTTAAGTTTCTTTACTTATAAAATAAAAGTAATAGCACCTACCTCCTAGGCCTAATGTGAGGATAATATGAAAGAAGAGAAGTAAAGGCTAGGCAATTGGAGTTAAGTGACTTGCACAGGGTCACGTCGTTAGGACGCATCTGAGATCATATTTGAATCTAGGACTTCCTGTCTCTAGATCTGGCTTTCTATCCACTGAACCACCTAGCTACCCATCAATATTTTTTAATCTTGTACAGTATCTAGAAACCTTGGGGACAAACATGAAATATCAGTGCAAGAAAACAGTCCTAATTCATCTTCATTCCTGAAGTGTGATTTCTTTTCCCTAATCATAAAATCCTTCTCTTTTTCAAAGAGGGAGGAAAAGTTAAAAATTCTTATTTCCCACTACTTGCTTACCAATATAGTCAAAGCGCCCAGGTGCGAGCCTCTCAGGTAAATGTGCAGCATAAAGAAAGCAAGCAAGGATGGCAATAACTGTGTGCTTCTGGTGATAGGGGTTTGCTGCCTCCCCAGAACTTTCTTCTGAAGACAAGAACAACTGTAGGTATTTAAAAGAAATGTCATGCCTAGAGACTGTTCATAAAGTAAGATGGATGTTTGGAGAATGATGATAGGGAATGAGGATAGCCTTCATGACCACCTACATTTAAGATTAACACTAATGCTGGAATCCATATTCATCAAACATGCATACCTGTACTGCTATTTCACGGCATTTATGACTTTCAGCAATTAAAACTAAGGAGATTTATAGACAAATTTCTAAAACTGATAGAATTCTTCTTCAAAGTGAGTCCAAAGCAAATATATTTAGTGTAGCATGTACATATAAGAGAACTTTTATTAAAATCTTGTATATTATATTCACATTAAAAAGTAAAAGCTAAATACTGGCTTACCCAGAATCTGGAACCAGAAAAATTCTATTTTATTGTATTCTAATTCTTTGAAAATTAGTAATATACATATATGTAGCATGATAACTATAAAACAAAAATACATTTGATTAATCACTGTACTCCCTGACTATTCTGAATAAAGTTATATGTTTTTAATACACACACACATATATATACATATATATACCACAACCAATTTTCCCCAAAACTATATCCTATTTTTTTTGGTAGCGGTTTCATTTATCCAATTTTATTTCCCCAAATAGATTAGAACCATCACTATTACAATCCTATAGCACTGAGCCTAAATCTGGCTAAATTGTCAGTACCTTTCCTTTCTTCCCCTTTACCAAATTTCCCTCTCTTAACTACCTGTTATACTTAAAGTATCAATACTATCTTTCAAATAAACCATATACATTCCTGACTCTAAGGTTCATGCCATTCCTCTTGCTAATCCCCTTTGTTCTCCCCTTAAAGTGCTTTTCATCCTTCAAGGTCCAGTTCAAGTTTCAACTATCCCAATCCATGGTGTTCTCTTCTGTGAATTCATGGCATTTTACTGCCTGTACTGCTCATTTAGTACTCAATCATATACTTATATTGTTAATTATCTTCTCACGAACTTATCTCTTACCTGTCCAACTAGATGTTAAGGACTTTAAAGATATAGACATTGTCTGTGATACTTCTTTGTGTCCTCTCCAGTGCCTTGCACCTGTCAAGATCTCAGCAAATATTTGTTGACTGAGTGTAACCTTTTTAGTGCGCTTCCATAAAAATATAACTGAACCATCATACCCTGTAAATGATGGGGACGGTGTCCCAAGCGTAGGGATAGGCAAAGGCCAGGATGCGTAATGTCTTACAGAGCTTAGGTTTCTGGAGTTCAAGGAACCTGGATCAAATTAGAAAAAAGAAGTGGAGAGAAAAGAAAAACATTTTCAGGAAAAATGCCAAAATACATTAGGGTCACAGATACAAAGAAAAGGACTAAGGCAGTTTTATATAAATACTTCTGTTTACACTCAAGCTTTACCATCATCATTTTCAATTTCTAACAAAACTGACCCCATTTTCAGTAACAGCAGGAGGAAAAAAAATTCATCCTAATCACTCAACAAGAAACAAATGAAACAAGACTGCAGGGGACACCAGCCAAGTTAAGGGAGGGAGTGATGAGAGGAAAAAGACACACAGAGGGTCATGTCATTCATTTTCCAAAGAGTCTTTTAAAATTCAATTAAGACATGAAGAACAATGACTGTATGTTCACTAGCAGAGGTGAAGACAGAAGAAGATACGCATAACTGAGTGAAACGAGTCCGTTAACATGATTCTTTTGCCTTCAATATGGTTCAATGAAGGTTGTTTGTACTGTAATTAATCAGAAGTTCATCAGCCTATTACCATTAAATTCAGTGGCTCAAATAGGCATTTAATTACTTTGGTAGGTTTTTGAAATATTTAATACATCTTTAGTCCAAGTCTTAAGGATATTAAATTAACAGGAATCCATACTCTCTTTCCCCCTTAAGTCAGGCCCTACCCTCTAAATCCTAAGCTGGAAGAAACATTAAAAAGAGTGATGACGATGGCTAAAAAGGAAGACAGACAATAGCCAGGCATGGTCAACAATACTGCACACAGAAATATGCTACTAAGAGAGAGAGAGAGGCTTTTTCCAGCTATTAGCACAAACAGAGCAACCGAGAATATGGGTTACTTAATAGCAAGATGGACACTGAGGTCTGTAAGAGTAAGTCTGTCTGCAGAGCTGACAGGCTGACCAACTCTTATGACAATTCACAAATTTAAATGAAACGAATTAATTCAGAATGCTGCAGACAAACAGAAAACCAGATGCTCAGATATATCTATATCATATCAGTCCTCGGTTGCTGCCTAAAGAGCTGAAAAGGCAAGACTATCTGACTGATCAAAAGAGTAAAATATAGACTCTATGAAGTGCCAGACTTAAAACAAAACATTCTTAGCCCTCTCAATACTAACCAAAATTTTGTAACCAGGATTTTCAGGTTCTGTTCTCACCTCCCCTTTACTTTTTGACCTTTCATCTTACCACCTTTATTTCTCTTTACAACCTACCCAAGAACCTCTTTTCTATCAAGCAAATTTCCATATAGTACCTTAAGAAATGATTTTTCAATTCATGTTCATGTTCTTTGGAAGTTGCTAAGTATTTTCACATGCATTATCTTATTTGATCTTTACAATACCTTGTGAGAATCATTCCCACTTTACAAACAAGGAAAAATAAGGTCAGAGCAAGTTTATATAAGTTTACATGTCCAGAGCTGAGAGTAGAACCAAGTTTCTAAGTTCCATGTCATTTTTAAAACCCTTATTGAAGGGTTTCAGTTATAACAAATCATGTAGTTATTAAAGATGTATTCAGAAGCTGACTCTAATGAGCAAAGTGTTCACAGACCAGACTTATGGATATATTTTCTCATATTTCACATGATTCTTTATAACTGAAACCCTTCACATATTTATTTGTTGACAACATGCTTTCCTTACTATATCCCAGTGAGAGATGGTGATGTAAGTTTTGTTTCCTTTTTTTTTAAACCCTTACCTTCCATATTGGAGTCAATACTGTGTATTGGCTCCAAGGCAGAAGAGTGGTAAGGGCTAGGCAATGGGGGTCAAGTGACTTGCCCAGGGTCACACAGCTGGGAAGTGTCTGAGGCCAGATTTGAACCTAGGACCTCCCATCTCTAGGTCTGGCTCTCAATACACTGAGCTACCCAGCTGCCCCCCCCCCCCCTTTTTTTAAAGCCATACTTTCTGTTTTAGAATTGGTACTGAGTATTGGTTCCAAGGCAGAAGAGTAAATAAGGGCTAGGCAACTGGGTTTAACTGACTTGCCCAGGGTCACAAGGTGTAAGGGCAGGTTGCAAAAGTAAAGATGGGACATTGAAAAGAAGAGATGAGTGACCACAAAGACAGTTGGTAGCAGAGAATGCTGGGGAAGAATGGAATTCGAGGAGCTTGGAGGAGAATTCTGGGCTTTTGAACTGGGATCTCAAAGAGGCAGGGAGCAATTTCCTTGCTGGAGATCTTGTCAAGAGCCAATTGAGGATTCATCTGTGATTAGCCCTGAGATTACTCCTACAATGTATTTCAACAACATTGTACCTCTGAGAACATCCAACCAGTGTCAAAACTCTTCGGACCCAAGAGGGTCGTGGACTCTCTGCCTGAGAGCCTGTCTCTCTATCCTTAGCCTTTTGCAACTGCTCTGATTATTCCTTAGCCCCAGTAAGATTATAATTGGAGTGAGAGAAATAGTGGGAAGGGGAGGAGAAACTCTGGGTTGCTTGACAGCTCCCAGAGCCACGGGCCTCAGGGAAGAGAAATCAGGGACTCCAATTTCCACAATCCAACTCCCCATCTTTCCTTATATTCATTGTCTATTAAATAATATAACTCACAGTCAGATGTATTCAAGTGGCTTATTCTAGGAGCTAAAGGAAGGTAACTCGTTGAGTGCAAACCAAGACCCCTCCCCTGCTGTGTCAGAAGACTCCAGGAGGCTTATCCCTTGACCTCCTCGTGTGCAAGGGAAGTTGGGGGTATTGCTTACTATACTAGATAGGGGAGACTTTCCTTCATCTCCCCATTACCCTCTTGTAACAGGGGACCCCCAATTTCTTGAGTAACACCTATTGTTAGTACAGCCCAGCAGGAGTGTGAGAGAGAGTAAGAGTCAGCCCATCAAGACTCCTACCATTCAACACCTTCCTGCTTCACAAAAAGCTCCTTATAGACCATCTTTTACCATCCTCAAAGTAACACCAGCGTCTGTTCAAATATAATCCTTACAATGGCTAGGAAGTGTTTGGGGACACATTTGAACCCAGGACTTCCCCTTTCCAGGCTTGGCTCTCTTTCCATTGAGCCACCTAGCTCTGCCTCTCCATATGCTTTTTACTATTCAGATTTCTAAATCTAAAAAACACACTGGAAGGCAACTAGTCCAATTCCCAGGTGACTTGCTGCAAATAGAACAGATATTAGATAGCAGAGCTAGTACTTGAACCTACATCATCTAATTTTAAATACAATTGATTTTGCCTCCACAATAGTTTCATCCCACTAAAAGTTCTTGAAGAAACCAAAAAAGAAAAGGATGAACAACAACCCCCCTCACCCAGTTGCTGTATAATTGTCTCCCAAACCATCAAGTATCTAATATCTTACATCTATATGGTGCTTTGAAGTCTGCAAAGCACTTTACATATTTATCTCATTTGATCCTTACAACTGTTTGAGCTAGGTGCTATTATCCCCATTTTGTCGATAAAGCCTCTAGCTAGGGGCAACTTAGGTGGCTCAGTGCATAGAAAGTCAGGCCTGGAGAGGGGAGGTCCTGGGTTCAAATCTGCCCCTCAAATATTCCCTAGCTATGTGACCTTGGGCAAATTACTAAACCCCAGTTATCTAACCTCTTCCTGTTTTTCTGCCTTGGAACTGGCACAGTATGGATTCTGAGAGAAAGTAAGCCTTTTTTTTTTTGTTTAAGTCATATTACTGGTAAGTATATGAGGTAGGATTTGAATTTAGGTCTTTCCAATTCTAAGTCCAGCTCCCTCTCCTACCTCGGTATCTATCAGCGAATATAGCTGTTCTCATTATTAATGAGGGAAAGGAATGTTTTTCCACAGGCTATGGAAGTCCATAACTACTTAAAAACCCAACTTTACCTGTATATTAACTTCTACTCCAAATCTCTACTAAAGCCTGCTACTAACATTCCCCCCTTCCTTCCCCAGACAGCATGTTATCATTATTGTTTCAAAAACAAACAAAAACCAGGTACAAAAATCACATTAAAAAAGTAGGCAGTATATAAAGGAGGAGAAAAAAGAGAAGAAAGGTGAGGGGGAAAAAGGTGTTGATAATTCATAAAAGTCAGACTCAGAATCCCAAGATATTTAAAAATCAGCTGTACATTTGGCCTTAAACTTCAGCAAAACTAGCTTTACTGAATATGGGAATTTCCAATAGTGGGAAAATGATCATTATGATCCAACTCTCTAAAATGGCCTCATTCTGTCTAATAAACCCAGGTACCAGATGATGAGCCACAATCATCTTAGGTTATTATTTTACCACCAGTTCATGAAAACCTAATCAGGTCTTAACTCGCTGCTCCCTAACCAAAATATTTTTGTGTCAGTTGGAAAATAACTGACTCATAATAGCTCTTCTCTCCCCTAAAATCCCACTCCAATTCCTCTTCATGATATAGAGATGACCTTTGGTCTTTGAAGGCTATACTTGCATAATGTAAGGTCTGGCAGGTTCTTCTACCACATTGGGTCGGAATGGGCCTAATAATAGACTTCATGCCTATTGTCAGAGGTTCAAACTCTCTAAGATTTGGAGAGATCCTCCTCATCAGATTGATGTACTATTCAGCCAATGGCTCCCAAAAGACAGTCTAACATGCCTCAGTCTGCACCCATGGAAGGAACTCCCACATTGTTACAGGTTAGAGAAGTCTAATAATGCATAAAATCCCAGTACCTCAGAATTGAAAGAAATGTCAAGGGTGATCTTCAACTGGTACCTGAACAATAATTTTTTTTTAATTTTTAAAATATTTTTCCATGTTTACATATTTTATTTTCTTCCCTTCCCTCCCGGATCCAATAAGCAATTCCACTGGGTTATACAAATGTTATCACTTATACCTATTTACATATTATTCATTTTTGCAATAGAGCAATCTTTTAAAGCCTAAACCCCAAATCATGTACCTAAGTCATTTGTTTTTCCTCTCCCATAGTTCCTTCTCTCGATGTGGCTAGCATTCTTTTTCTCATCAGTCCCCTGGGATAGTCTTGTATTAGCAAAGTCCATTACATTGGATTGTTCCATAATATTTTACTTTCTGTGTATAATGTTCTCTTGGTTCTGCTCATTTCACTCTACCTCACTGAACAAGAATTCTTGCCACAAATGCCTTCATCTTTGCTCTGAATACCTCTAGTGAAGAGAAACCCACTGAATCTTCAGATGCAATTCCTTCCATTTTGGACATCTGATTGTAAGGAAGTTTAATTAAGACTGCTTCATTACAACTTCTACCAGGGAACAGCTAGATTGTTAAGTGGATTGAGGGCCAGTCATACAGACAGGAGGTCATGAGTTCAAATCTGAACTCAGATAGTTCCTAGATGTGTGACTCTGGGCAAGTCACTTAACCACCATAGCCTAGGTCTTATTGCTCTTCTGTCTTGGAATCAATACACTGTATTAGTTCAAGATGGAAGGTAAGAATTAAAAAAAACAACAACAAAATTCTACCTATTGCCCAAAGATTCCACCCCTCTGGAACTTTGTGGGGAAAAAAAGAATCTCATGGATACAATAGCCTTTTCAACTATGTGAAGACAAATATCCTCTTCTTCAGGCAGAAATTAGGTGGTCCAGTGGATAGAGCACTAGGTCTAGAGTCAGGGCAATCTGAGTTCAAATCCAGTTTCAGATGCTTATTAGCTGTGTGACAAATCATTTAACGTCTGCCTTAAGTTTGCACATTTATAAAATGGGGATAATAATAGCACCTACTACTCAGGATTGTTTTATTTTTAATTTTTAAATTTAAAAAAATTTTAAAAATTTTAAATATTTTTCCATGGTTATATGATTCATGTTGTCTCCTACCCCTCTTCCCTCCCCACTCCCAGAGCCAATAAGCAATTTCACTGGGTTATACATATGTTATCACTTGATACCTATTTCCATATTATTCTTTTTTTAATAGAGCAATCTTTTAAAACCCAAATCCCAAATCACATAGTCATATAAACAAATAATAAATCATATGTTTTTCTTTTGTGTTTCTGCTCCCACAGTTCTTTCTCTAGCCGTGGATAGCATTTTTTCTCATAAGTTCCTCTGTATTGTCCTGAATCATTTCATTGCTATTAGTAGCAGTCTATTACATTCAATTGTACCACAATGTATCAGTCTCTGTGTACAATGTTCTCTTGATTCTGCTCATTTCACTCCACATCAGTTCATGGAGGTCTTTCCAGTTCACATAGAAATCAAGCAGTTCATCATTCTTTATTGCACAATAGTCTTCCATCACCATCGTATTCCACAATTTGTTCAGACATTCCTCAATTGAGGGACACCCTCTTGTTTTCCAATTTTTCACCACCACAAAGAGCGCGGCTATAAATATATTTTGTACAAACATTTTTTATTATCTCAGGATTGTTTTGAGGATCAGATGAGATATTTGTAAAGCACTTGGCACAGTGCCTGGCAAACAGTAGGTGTTTAACAAATGCTTGTTCCTATTTACCCCTTGACTTCCTCCTAAACATAATGAGAGATCAAAGAAATCATCTAGACTTAGGTGGGACCTGAAGTGGCTTTGATTTTATATATATATATATGAAGTTGGATTTTTTAACTCAGCTTTGAGATTTTGCATTGATCTTTATTATAAACCTTATCCCTTTTGGATTTGGTTCCAGTGTTCTAAGTCTGTTGAGATCTGTGAATTTTGACTGCTATAAAAGATGTCATCTCTGTTTCTCCCAACTTTTGGCCATCTACACATCTGAAAGGCATTCCATCTTTGGCTTTTTTCAAGTCATTGATCAAAATATTAAATCACAGGGCAACTCAGCAGCTCAGTGGATAGAAAGCCAGGCCTAAAGTTGGGAGGACCTGGGTTCAAATTTGACCTCAGATACTTCCTAGCTGTGTGACCCTGGACAAGTCACAACCCTAATTGCCTAACCCTTACCTCTCTTCTACCTTGAAACTGATACTTAGAAGTTAAATTGCTCAGAGCCATGTATAAATCTCTGCTGGGAGCACTCCATTAGAGACATTCAAGTTGACCCAGAACCATTAATGATACTACTCTTTTGGTGTGGTCATTCAACCAGTTTCAAGGCTACTTTATTATTCCATCCTTTAGCCTAGAACTCTTCATCTTTTCCACACACATTTGACTAAGTCAAATGGTTTGCTAGCGGCACAAGGATAATAAATGTTGGAGCAAGATGTTAAATGACATAAATCTGGAGCTAAAAGGAACCTAAGAGACCACTGAGTCTAACCTCATTTTCCAGATGAATAAACTGAGGCCCAAGGAAGTTAAATGATTTGCCCAAGGTCACTCAGATAATGAGCCTCAGTGGGGTTGGTTTTGAATCTGGGTCCTCTTTCTCCAGTCATTGTTCTTTTCACTGTTCTACTGTTGGTATTTAGAACCCAAACCTAGATCTCTTCAATCTCCAGGATTACTGTTCTTTCCCACTAATTAATGCATGCTTTGGGGGAGAACCCATTACCAAAGAGGCAGCCCATTTGATTTTTTTGGACACTTCTAATAGAATTTCCTTATATAGAGTTGAAATCGACTTCCACAAATTTCACCAATTCTTTCTAGTCTATCCTCTAGGGCTAAGTAGAACAATTTTACTTTACACCCCATTCCACAAGGCAGCCTTCCAGATAAGGAAAGCTTCCATAAAAGTAATTTCCAAACAAACAAACAAAAAAGCTACCATATCTCCTTTCTCTATCTTTTCTAAGCTAAGCAACCACATTTTTGTTATCATCCTTTCCTTTCCCTTACTCCCCTAACAATCACAAAAGTTGATCCTGTTATTTCCAGGGTTTTTTTTTTTCTCAATAATCTTGATCACCATTGGCCTCTGCACCAAATCACCAATTGCTTCCAATTCACTTCCTGGGGCCAAGTTATATAAATCTATTTTATACCCTGTTCTACGTGGCAGTCCTCTTGGTAAGGAAAGCTACCATATCTCCTCTCCCCACCCACCATCCTCATCTTCTCTATGCTAAACAACCACATTTCCTTCAGCTGATCCTGTTAATGTTTTTTTCATCATTCTAGTCACCTCCTGCTTCCCTCAGATGGAGCCCACCCATGAAGCCAGATCACTAGGCAGATTACATGCAAGAACACAGACCACTGAGGTTCCCTGCTCGTTTAGGGAACCCTGGGAAAAGAATTCAAATGTTGGTCACCTCTATCACCCAAGTCAGTACATTTGCTTCACTACCTCAGATATAGTTAAATATCCACTTGAACCTACATAATGACTAGAAATTTACTCTACTTTTTCCCCTTGCCCTGCCATGACTCATTTTTAAGGTGAAAAAAATCATAGGATTGTAGTCAGAAAAAGCTCTTATGTTATTTTCTGGGGTCCCTGCCTCTACTCCAGGGTCAGGATGGTGACTTGGCCACTTACACAGAAAGAAAGAGCTCTGGTGGCCATTCACAAAACTATGGATTGGATTTCCTGGGATTTTAATCAATATTTCGCCCGATGTGGAAGGTGACCTCGATTAGTGCTTCTGCAAAGGTGTGTAGAATGATGGTCTCCAGCTGCAAAGCTGAACCTAAAAGGAAAGAAAGAGCAAAGAGACAGCAATAGAGGAGAGAGGAAGGAGAGGTGAAAGCTGGACAGAGAAAAATACTTTTAACTACATTGCAAATCTCAGTGAGGCTACTTTTACCTCCCTGCTAAAGAGGTGAGGAGAGGTCAGAATTTTCTAGGCAGGGCTAGGAGGAAGGTCTCTCTTTTAACGACCTATTTTGTCATCACAGGACATCAGACCTGAAAAAGTTAGCCTCCTTGTTTATAGAAACAGCTGGGGCTTTAATCTGGACAGTGCTGCTAAGAGCCAGTTTCAGGACAGCAAAAACAACTTTCTGCACTTGATGAGAGCTGGTGATCAAAAGAAACAGAATTTCCAAAGAAGCTTCTTTCTTTGTCCCCAAGAAAAGACAAAGGAGTTCCAAAAAGTCTGTTTTACCTTTAGGAATGCCATTGCTACAAGTAAAATCTTGTGACAAAGAACCCCAGGAGGCTATCCACATCATTATCATTGATCTTAATCTTAAAATTTAAAAAAAACAACCCTTTTTTGTCCTGGAGAGATTTTTGTTGGGTACAAAAGTGTGTCATTTCAATTAATACCATTCCAATGAAGGGACCCATATAACACGGATATTTATTTCCATGTTCCAGCAGACAAAGCTTGGTTGATCTCATTAACAATAATGTACCTTATAAAACAACTTTTTTTTTTCTGGTCCCAATCCATGTAGCATTCATACTCTGTAAAAGACAGGATGTGATCATAGCTTTAGAGTTGGAAGAGACTGTAGAAGTCATTTAATCCAATTCCTTAATTTAGAGATCTGAAAACAAGGCCTAGAGAGATTCCAAGATTTGCCAAAGGTCACAGAAATAATATTTTAAGACAGGATTCTAAATTAGGTCCTTGGACTCCAAAATACAGCACTTTTCCCGTTGCCTTTTGTGACATCTTTGAACTGTCTCTTCTAAGTGGGAGGGAGAAAAGTTGAGCTTTCTAAATAGTCTTTATGATTGGATTTGATGGGGGTGGGGGTTCATCTTTAAACAGACATGAACTCTTTTTGCCCTCCTTAGGTGCTAGAAACATCTAAATCTCCCACTAAAACAAAATAACGAATACATACAAACACAAAATAATAGTTTAGAGAAGGAAAACAGTTAAAAGTATTTTTCCCCCCTGACTAGCTCTAGAACTTGTCTCTTCATTTGGTCATTTACTACCAGAGGGATTAATATTGGCTCTGTTTTTTAAGGGAGCATAGATTTAAAATTGTAAAGGACCTCATCCAATACCCTCCCACTTTGCAGATGAGGAAACTGAGGCCCAAAGTAACCAGGTGCCTTGTTAGATATCATGTAGGTACTGAATCACAGAACTAGAACTAGCCCTTAATGTAATAGGATGATCCATCTTTTTTTTTTAGGACCTGCTATTTAGTAGTCTTTTCATAGTTTAATAGTTTTCTTTACTAACTTGAGTTGTTTTAAATTGTGAACTTAATGACAAATAAAATGAGCATTTTCACACACATAGAACAGAAAGAAAGAATTGGATATAAAATTGCAATTTTGTTCAATTTTCTTTTCCTTAAAATATATAATAAATTCAACATGTAATTTTAAAAAGTTGTTCTGATTATAATTTTCTCTGGCCTTCTATCTGGTTTATTCTGTATATATTTTTAAATGCTTCAACTATGCTTCTTTTGGGGGGGGGGTTACCTTATCTCAATCCCTCTCACCTTCCTGCCACCCTTAAATTGAAAAGAAAAAAAGAAAAAGAAACCCCTTAGTTTCTAGTTCTTTTCTATAACAAAAAGAGCTCTCTAGGTCCTTTTCCTCTTTGATCTCTATGAGGTAAGATATAGGAGTAGCATCACTAGTCAAAGGATATGCTCAGTTGAGTGATGTTGGGGACACAGCTCCAAATTACTTTTAGAATAGATAGACTATGACTCCAACACTGTACTTGTGCCCATTTTTCCTCAGCCCTTCCAATAAATGGCATTTTCCTGAGATGAAATGGAACCTCAGAGTTTCATTTCTCTATTAATGATTCACAGCATTTTTCTATGTTGTTTTTTCATAGTCTATATTTCTTCCTTTTTAAGCTGTTAAGCTTTTAATATATATATATATACATGTATATATATATATTTTTTTTTCTTTTTAAGCCCTTACCTTCTGTCTTAGAATCAATAAATACTGTGTATTGGTTCCAAGGCAGAAGAATGGTAAGGGCTAGACAATGAGGGTTAAGTGACTTGCCCAAGGACATATAGCTAGGCAGTATCTGAGGTATTTGAACCCAGGATCTCCCATTTCTATGCCTGGGCTTTTAATAATTTGAAGAGGAAAAAATGGTACTATTTTATATTTCTTCAAGTAAACTGAAGGCGCTTCTCTTAGCCCATTATTGACCATTCTACAAATAGAGAACGGAGCAATTGTGGGTAAGAAGGGAAGAGGAAGACCATGTTAAAGAGTAAAGTTGAATAAAAAAAGTCTTTGACAGACAGTGGGACATTCATAGGATATCTAAGCCACCTCCCTCACTTAACGGAATCTGCTGGTCCCATTTCTCTTATTTGTATAATGAAGAAGATGATTCAGCCAGTGTTGACTCCACTGATTTCTAGCTCTACTATTCTTTTAATCATACCCTGCCGTGGACTTTACCTGCTATTCCCCTTTCAGTCCCAGGGGGGAAAAATGGAATAAAAACCTGAAGAAAAATGAGAAAAAAATGAAAGAATAATAAAAGAAAGTGATAAACACAGAACGGGAAAGAAAAGAAAGGAGGAAGAAACAGAAATTCTAAAAGAACAAAAACCTCGCTCCTTGCTTTAATTCCAAGATTATTCATATACTTGAAAAGACCCAGAATCATGGTTTGGAGGGCTAACTCTACTGCCAGTATTTCCCAGCTCTTCTTTTCTGTCCCCTTTTGCCTGAATCTCCACGTGGCATGGCCCACTACTTTTTTGACTTAGTTTGGCCTTTTCTGCTTAAGATGAGCAATAGAACAATAAGCTGAGGCTGTTGGGAGTTGACATGGATCTATCTACCCAGTAATTAATAGAATTTGGGGCTATTTACAGAAAACACAAGTCTCGAGAGGATTCCTGGACTGGAACCCAGAATACTTTTGCTAAACATTGTTTTTGCAGAGATACTGATGTGTTAAACCAAACTCCACTCCAAAAAACAAAACAACATTCTGACAGATGAAGGCTGACCGAACCATTCCCATCAGAATGGAAGTGGAAGTAATCTAGCCTGGTGGTTTGTTGGTGACTTATTAAAAAAATCTACAAAACCTTTATTATTTTGGGGAAGCTAAAAATTCTTATTAATGCGTATTAATGCATAACATCTTCCCTCTGCCTCTTTCTGCCTCTCTAAAGCATTCCTGACTGTCCCCAGCCTACAGTAGTCTTCTCCTCTTCTGAATTCTGACAATGACATAGAATGCTAAAGGAATCTTAGAAACAATCTTGGTCAGTCTCCTCATTTCCAGATGAAACTGAAGCCTAGTCAGTCCTCTCAACTCCTAGTCTAGTGTTCTTTAGATTACCCTCCACTGTCTGTGTCGTTCATTTGATATCAATCATGAATTGTCTTGGTGATATTTTTTATATGTTATTACCCTTATTAACTAATTTTTAAATTTTAATCTCAAATGAATTGTAAATTTCATGAGGGCAGAGTAACTTTTTTTAACTAATTTTTTTTAACTTTTACCTTCTGTTCTAGTAACAAATTCTAAGACAAAAGGGCAAAGGATAGGCAAAAGGAGGTTAAATGACTTGTCCAGTCACTTAGGGAGTGTCTGAGGCCAGATTTGAACATAGTACCTCCCATCTCCAGGCCTGGTGGTCTAAGCCACCTACCTGCCCCTCTATGATAGATTCATAATAAATGCTTGTTGAATGATTGAATGATTTGGCTGAGATCCTTGAGAAGATGGTGACTACCTTCATAGCTTATTTATTTATAGCCAGGATGAATCACTCTTTCCTTTAGTTCCTAAAAGTTTTTTGAGCACTGTGCACTCTTAAGATAAAGAGAAAAACCAAAATTTTACTAGGAGTATTTCAAGAGGGCACAACTTATAAATAAGCATCTTTACAAAGAGAGATTAGGAAGAGGATTAAAAAAAAAAAAAACCTTTACCTTCTGCCTTAGTATCAACTCTAAGAAAGAAGAACAGCAAGAACTAGGCAAACGGGGTTATAAGTGATTTTCACATAGCTAGGAAGTATCTGAAGCCATATTTGAACCTGGGACCTCCCAACTCCAGATCTGGTGCTTTATTCATTGTGCTAACTAGTTGCTCCTAGGTGTATTTTTAAGAAGACACAATAACTTGTAAATGAACATCTTTACAAAGAGAAATAAGGAAGGGGATGTTTAAGTCAGAAGACAATGAATCACAGAAAATAGCAACAAAATCAGGCTGATAAGGGGATACATGTTGTGGTAAGGATCTTGATGCTGTTCAAAAATCTATAATGCTTTTTCCAAAAACCAGTCCATCAAGTAAACAAAAGTCCCATACCCTCTGCCCAGATCCAATAAGGTTTAACCTGACATTTTTATCACAGGCTTATCTAGGATCATGGAGGCAGTATATATTCAAAGCAGAATTTGAACCCAGTCCTTCAGATTCCAAGGTCTGCTGTCATAGTATCCTAGTTCATACCATAGAGCGGTGATGGTGAACCCATGGAATGGGTGCCAAAAATGGCACACCAAGCACTCTCTGGGTACTTGGCTACCCTTTCTCCCCTTCCCCTTCCCAGAGAGTTCATTACTAGAAAGGCAGAAGGACCTGGGCAGAGCTGCTCTCCACCATGCCTAATGACATTTTTATATATTCCCCCACCCCTCTGCTCAGCTTCCCAATGGGAATACACAGAGGGTAAGGTGGGCAGCTCACAGGTGGCAGAGCTGGAGGGGAGCAGAGCACTGAAATCACTCCCCTTCCCTGTTCTATATTTGTTGAGGACATTCCTCACTTCACTCACCCCTCTGTCCAGCAGCCCAAATGGAGCACTCTCCCTCCCCTGTGTGGGGTAATGAGGGGGGGCATACCCAGCATGTGAGGGGGAGGGGCATGGCATGTGGTTTCAGCAATCAGTCTGGGGGGTGGGGCCTGGCACTCCATCTCTAAAACGTTTGCTATCACTGCCATAGATCTCTAGTGCTAGAAGGGTTGTAAGGGGTCATCTATTTAGTTCAACCCCACAATTTTACAATGAAAGGAATTGAGGTCCAGGGAGATTAAGTGATTTCTTCCCCCAAGTTCACACAAGTGATGTGGCAAAGCTAGGACTTGAAATCAGGTCTGGAGACCCCACATTCAGTTCAAGATGCCAAAAGAAAAAAGACAGGAATTCTTCCCTGCAATTTTGTGGGGAATCCTATTATAATAATAAAGAAAACAATAAACAAATACATATCTGTGGGGGAATTCCCAAGGTGCTAACTATATATAACAGAACTAGTCTGTGATATAATAATTTCTACAAATTTACTTGAAGAATACCAGAGGTTAAGTGACTTGACTTACCCAGGAATATTTAGCTAGTAATAGAGATGGGAATTTGAAGCCAAGTTTTCAGGACTCTAAGATAGCATCCTTCCCATGATACCCCCATGTTCCCTCTGCATGATACTATGGGCAAATGTAAGGGTTCTTAAATGTAGTTCCAGGGCTTTACTCTCTAATAGGATATACCAAGTGGAGAACAAAACAAGTTGGGGCAGGCACTGGAAATTATTGGAAGCCACATTTGATTTGGACACATTGGCCTGCCATATTCAAGTAAGGCAGAACTGCACTATTTGACCTAGAGCTCCTCAGACCTATATTTGCCATCACAGATTTAGTCCTGGCAGGACTGTCAGAGGCCCATTCCCTTTATTTTACAGATAAAGAAACCAAGACCCAGAGAAATTAAATGGCTTCTTACTCAACGTCATCATGGCAGTAAGTAGTAAAGATGACTCTGAACTCAAGTCCTCTGACCCCAATCAGGTGCACTAATCTGTCCTCCCAACCTAAGGGTCCTAATAGGCTCCCTCCTCCAGGGCTTTAGCACCCACTGGGCCAATTTAGTCATTCTATGAGTGAGACCACAAGGAGAGGCATATCTGCCTCTCCCGTTTTGCTCTTCCTTCAAACCATCTGAATAGTGAATAGCTGTACAGCAGCTCATGACCCCCAGAAAAAAAAGGATACTGAGGATACCTGGAGTAGCAGGAAAGTCCGATGCTCAAAATGGTATTCAGCACAGCCAGTGATACAAAGTAATGATGGAAGGTGGTACGAACCAACATGTCGGGGAATGTGTATGCAGAGTAGGCTATGGCAGAACCTGTCAATGTAAGTGGTACATAGATGGATGAGTCCAGTGAGTGAAGGAGCTTGGCCACTGCAAGATCTGGCTTCCTGGGATGACTGGGGAGACCACAGAGAGTCAAGAGTTCCTCCTGCTTCCCCATCCCTGGCACCTAGCTCTTCCCCACCTCCTCTGGGGAAAGGCATGGTCCTACCACCCTCGTGGGTCTGGCCTCTTTTATTCCCACTCTGCCTTTATTGCCAGTCTTTCCCCACATTACTTCTCCCTGCCTCTCCCCAGCCCCAATCCTGGGTCACCAAAGGTTCCTTGGGGTCGGTGGCCTTTTCATGCTTTGCATTCCCTTCAGCACGAATCTAGGGTTAGGGTTAGAGTTAGGGTTACAGCACATAGGTGTATTGTCTCGCCCACAGTAGATACATGTTAGTTTAAAGTATGTCCCACTTTTCCCCTGAAACTTTTTTGCCTACAGACTATAGATCTCCCTCCCTCCCCTCTAAATTCCTGTATAACCCTCCTTGTTGCTTATGTACCATATAAACAGACTTGGAATGTGCTTGGTTGTCCTTCACTTAAAATGCGCGTGTCTGCTCTCCCTAGGCAGTTTGTAGGTTACTTCAGAAGATGGTCTCTGGGTTAGACTGTTTCAGATTCCCCCAATAACTTGCTAAGGGCAGTTTCACTGACTGATTGACTGAAGTACATTATAAAGGGCCATAGGATAATAGAGAACTAGAAGATACCACTAGGTGGCTCAGTGGCTGAAGAATCAGGACTAGAGATGGGAGGTCCTGGGTTCAAATTTAACTGCAGACACTTCCTTACTGTGTGACACTGGACAAATCACTTAAACCCAATTGCCTAGTCCTCTTTATCTCTCCTCTGCCTTTAAAATCGCACTTAGTTTCAATTCTAAGCCAGAGGGTTAGGGTACCTTAGAAGTCAGTTAGTCCTGGGGCCCATGACTAGTTTCTGTGTAATGTGGCTAAGTCATCCTGGGCAAGTTGCTCAATCCTGTTTGCCTCAGTTTCCTCATCTGTAAAATGAGCTGGAGAAGGAAATTGAGTATTTTTGCCAAGGAAACCCAAAATGAGATCTCAAAGAGTTGGAGCATGACAGAAATAAATGAACAACAATCCTATCTATTTTATTTGATGTGTTATAAGAGCTTCCCTTAGAATTCACCAGGCTGCCAGAGGTCCACAACACAAAAATGGTTCAGAACTCCTGGTCCTTATTTGACAGTGAAGGCAACCAAGGCATAAATGATTCATGCCCAAGGTAGTAAGAGGCAAAGCAGGATTTGAACCTAGGTTCACTGACACCTAATCCAGTATTCATTACACTGAACCAATGAATGGAAGTTAGTCTTAAGGCAGGTCACTTAGAAGGTGTGCCAAGGTTGTCTCTGACAAAGAACATTAGTGTAGTCTCCTTTACCAAGGCTTTTATTTCACTTTATTTTTTTACTTTAAGACCGTTCTCTTTCTGGTATGCAGATATGTCACATCCTATTTATAGGAGCACAAATAATGGATAATTTTGCCAGATTTTCTTCTCAGGGTTAGGCTTTTAAAAAATCTTAAAACCTTTACCCAGGTTCTATCCTGTAGAGCAGTGGTGCAAAACTCCAATAGAAATAAGGACCGATAGAAAACCACACATTGACATTATCTATGTTCTACTGTATTTTTATTTGTTTTGTTAAATATCTCCCAATTATAATTTCATCTGGTTCAGGCCACACCTGGCATTGTTGAGGGCAATGTT
The DNA here is from genome assembly GCF_027887165.1 of Monodelphis domestica. NCBI lineage: Eukaryota > Metazoa > Chordata > Mammalia > Didelphimorphia > Didelphidae > Monodelphis > Monodelphis domestica. The sequence goes on along the minus strand of NC_077227.1, from coordinate 161,474,420 downwards.
CTATTTAACACCTCTGCTGTGTAGGGCAGTTTGACTACTTTGAGCCAGTTAGGTTAAGATTGAAAGTAATTTTTGGAAGAACTTTAAATGCCTTAAACGCCTGCATCCTAGAGCTGAAAGGATTACAGTTTCAGGACCAGAGGGGAATTTAAGGGTTATTTAACCTACATTTTTTTTTAACAGTTGAAGACATTAAGGCCCAGAGAAGGTAAGTGATTTCCCCAAGGTTACACAGGTTGTAAGGGACCTCAGAAGGGCATACTTTGCCTTTGAACAGCTTAGGCATCCAGTGGGGACAACTGAGAGGCTGTGAAAGGTTGAGTGAGACAACTAATGACTTGCCTAAGTTAAAGCTGGAAGGGCCCTTAGAGATCACCTTGTCTAATTTAATCCCCATCATTTACAAATAAGGATACTGAGGCCTAGAGAGGTCTCCCATGACTTGCCCAAGTGACACTACAGAGGTAAGTAACAAAACCAGTTTCAAACCCAGGACTGGTAATTCCAAATGCAGAGTTGTCTTCACTATACTGAGCCAAGGAGTGACCACAAACCAGAATCTAGCATTCTACTTACTTCCACACATAACGCTCAGGAAATTTCATCCTGTCATTCCCTACCCTTCATTTATTATTTAAAAACCCTTATCTTCCATCTTAAAATCAATACTGTGTATTGGCTCCAAGGCAGAAGAGTGGTAAGGGCTAGGCAATGGGAGTCAAGTGACTTGCCCAGGGTCACACAGCTGGGAAGTGTCTGAGTCCAGATTGAACCCAGGACCTCCTGTCTCTGGACCTGGCTCACAATCCACTGGGCCACCGAGCTGCCCCCACTGCTCCCCTACCCTTTAGAAGAACACGAGGTTCTCCTCCAATCTGCATGCAGTTATTAGGTCCTTAGGGCTACGTTTGTTACACCTCTTAGTCAAACATCTACTATGTATCATGAATGACAGAAAATAGCTCAAATATATTTACTGCCTTAATGTTTGCAAAATGCTTTCCCCATAGACAACTCCAGAAAGGTTGGTAATGTATGATAACCATTTTACATAAGAAGAAACTAAGGTCAGGGATATGAAACAACTTCTTGAACCTCGATCTTCTGACTCCCCCTCCCGTGCTCTTCTCCAAGTCCTTGCTCTTGAGCAACTCACAGTCTCAGTAAGGGTAATAATTATTGATGTTTGGTATTATACAAGTAAATGTAATGCGAAGCTGAGCACAATTGAGTGAGGGAGATGATAAACCAATAGTGATCCCAGATTGCACCATGAAAAGAGAAATACAAAGGGGCAAAATGGCAAAGCCAAGCCAACACTGGACCAAGAATCAAAAGGTCTTCGCAGCTCTGGGACAGGTAAGATGATAATGACGACGATGATGATGGCAGTGATGACTACGATGACGATGAAGATGACTGACAACAAAGATGATAACATTTTGCTTATCAAACAACTGACATTTATAGAATATTTTCCAGTCTGCCAATCAGCTTGATGTCCATTATCTCAGCACAGTCTCACAACTTTGCAAGAGAGGGTACTAGAGGTATTAACTGTTTTACAGAGGAGAAAAGTGGGGCAATTCTAAACTGGATGGACTCTACCACCGCCCTAGATGGATGACGGTTAAACCAGTCACTTAGTCCCTTTGCAAGAACCTAGAAGGTTCCTCATGTCTCAAATGGGAAAGTCTCCTGGTGAGGACCTGATAAGATAATGGTAAGAAAAGCACGTTGTAATGTATAATGGATTTAAAAGCACTTTAAAAAGATAAAGCATTAATGCAAATCTAAGGTGCTATTTCCACCTCTGTCTGGGCACCAGGGCAAGCATTATTATTTCCTTATTCTAAGAGAAGGAATCGAGGCCAAGAGAAGTTGGATAACTTGAGCCATCACAGGACAGGAGGGAGGCCAAGCATAGGCTACACTTACCTAAGCTGAAGAGATTGACTGCACCATAATCCAGGAAGTAACATATGTGTCTGGCATTCTTGGACATGGAGCTGAAGGTGTGGGCACAGCTGGAGGCAAAAGGGTAAATGAAGCTAGTACTCAGGTAGATAAGAAGAGGCCAGGAATAGCTGTCATTCCAGAAATCAACCATGTATAGGGTGGCCATAAACCTCCACATGAAGTACCTGAAACACACATAGTGTTCCTCCATGTTAAGCCAAGATGATACAAGGCATCCTTTCTAATTCTTTCTTTGGTTAGGACCAAAGGTGATTGATTTCTTCACCATTTTCCCCTAGTTGTATTCCCCTCTGATGACCAATGATGCTAATTATTACTTTTAAACTCTTACCTTCTGACTTAGAATCAATACTAAATATTGATTCCAAGGTAGAAGAACAGTAAGGGCTAGGCAATGGGGGTAAAGTGACTTGCCCAGGGTCACATAGCTAAGAAGCATCTGAGGTCAAATTTGAACCCAGGACCTCCTGTCTCCAGGTCCAAATTTCTATCCCTTTGGTCAGCTAGCTGTTATGATATTAATGTATTATACTCAACATATATATATGATTAATATGATATATGCAAATATAATATTATATGATATAATGTACTATATTAAATATACATCATATGATATACAAAGATAATATGTGGAGATACATTTTTATCTCTGACACCTGTTTGACCTTGGAGAACCTTCCTGGTCCTCATTGGTTAAAAGCAAAAGGTTAGACTGGATAATTTCAAAGCCCCTTCCACTTCTAAATTCAATAATTATAGTATCCTAGGATCCAGGAATGGCAAGAAACTCTGATGATGTCATCTAGCTTAATCCTTCCAGGTCTGTTTCTCATCTATCCAAATAGATTTAGGCTGGATGATACCTAAGAGTCCTTCCAGTTCTAGGATTCTTCCTATTTCTAGGGACCCCGCTTAAGCCATTCCTCAGATCTGGTTTTCCCTTTTCTTTAAAATCTCCAATTTGGGGGAGGGCCACCTCCATGATTACACCTACCTCTGAAGTTTATTGATCACTGTGATTCAACTCCACCCCCTTGTTCAAGGATAGCTTCTTTAGTCATATATACACAGGTAGATAGAATATAGACAGCATGGGACGGGAAGTCAGGAAGATTGCGAATCCAGATCCTGCTTACTAGCTATGTGAACGTGGGCAGGTCAGTCTCCATTTTCCTCATCAGCAAAATGGGTATAATAAAAGCACTGACCCCAGAGGGTAGTTGTAAAGATAAAAGTGAGATAATACATTTAAAGAACTATGCAAATCCTTTTAGTTCTACACACATTAGCTCTTATTATGAAAGGGGAAGATTATAAGGGGAGTGAATAATCCCAAATCACACAACTAATTATTAGCACAGTCTGCACTGTAAACAAGGTCATCCTGACTTGTCTCATGTTCTTTTTAGCAGTTTCTATTGCATTCACTTAAGGCAAATAAGGGAGGGAATTCTCTTTTCAAAACCTTTTTTTTCCTTGGAATGAATGTTCATGAACATTCCCTTCTCTGCATCCTTTCTGGCAATATTCCTGCCTTCATACGGGTCCCTTACCAATCCACATGCAGATGGGTACAAGTATGTAACTGAACTTCCTTCTGGAGAGAGCAAGTTCTTTGGTACACACGTATATAGCTGAGCATTTAGCCCAGTGCCTTACCCACAGTACAGACTTAATAGACATTTCTTGAACTGAACTTCTAATTTATTTCACAAGTGCAGACTCATAAGTGTTAGTTAGTTTGGTTTAAGGTTAGCATATTCCAGGTGCTCCCTGTTGTCCTTTCCCATTCCATTCTACCAACGTGGGAATCACTTTATTTCTTATTAGCATTCCCCTATTCCCATAGCCCCAAGCCTGAGCTGAGCTCTCCCAGCCTCTGAATCCTTAGTGGGTCACCAGGCTCATCAGATCACAAATCTAGAGGTCAGGAGGGACGTGACATGGATCACCTGGTCCAACCTCAACCCCCATTTTACAGATGAGGAAACTAGAGTGGGGTGGAGAAGAGACTTGAAATGACGTTCCCAAAGGTCAACACAGTACGGTGTTCTTTCCACTGTATAATAATAACACATAATATTTCAAAGTTTACAAAACACTCCTTGCAACATTCCAATGAGGTAGGTAACAAGAGTTTTGCCATTGCCATTTTAAGATGTGGAAACAGAGGGACCAAAAACATATAGATTGGGTTTTCCAAGTTGAAGAAACTGAGTTCCAGAAAGCTGAAGTGATTAACTTTCCCAGGGTCTCACACAAATAAAGAATAAGGAACAGGCCCTCTGATTCCAAGTTCAGTGCTTTTTCTATTATATCAGGTTATTTCTCTTTTGGTTCATCCGTTTTTGCCTTTAGATAAAAAGAGCTCTCTTCAGTCAACTGGGCTTGTGTCTCTTCTGGTTCTCATAAGAGTTTCCAGTAAGCATTTCTCTTCTGTATATAATAAGTCCCTTGGCCTTCTTACCTAGTTCCCAAGCATTTCTTATTGACTTCCATCTATCTCTGCTCTTCCCTGAATTGCAAACATCCTACAGGAAGGAGCCTTGGGCTGAGAAGCAGGATACCTCTCCCCAGGTCTGCAACTAAAAATTAGTCAAACATATAACCCTTACTGGTACACTTCTTCCCTGAGACTCAGTTTCCTCACCTGTAAAAGAAAGGGATGGGAGTGGTTCCCTTGGCACCTCTCCGGCTCTAAATCCTGGGAACCTCAAGGCCTGCCACCATCTATTGCTGCCCCCCACTCCCACCCCCACCCCAGCAAAAAAACAAACTGTAAATTCCACTGCTTTGGGGTCAAACTATTTAATACCTTATAATTCTCCAGATGGCGTCTATAATATAATAGGGAACTCTTTATGCCTAAAAAGTATTCAAGACCCAAAGGAATGAATATTTCAATGGCCCAGCATTCAAATTATATGTAAATCACTGCTAAGGCCACTGGCCACACCTGACACTTCTTCCCCTATTGGCAAACAGAAAAATCATAGGAGAGAAAGTTTTCCTTCTTCCTCTTCCTCCTAGCCCGACTCCTTTGTCCACCCCCCATCATTTCAAACCAATTTCTGCTTCCATGGAGCTGGAAAAAGAGTCTGAAAATACCAGGAGGGGAGCAAGTGTGTCCAGATGTTGAGGGTTTCATTGGTCATCTGGAAAAGGCTGAGGACACAGGCGATGGCTGAACTCTGAGGATGCCGATAGCCACAAATTATGCCCCGTTCATGAAATACCTGCAGGGAGAGGATAAGAATATGTCATTCTGTTCACTTACTCTTGAAGTCTCAGGATGCATCAAAGACTTGGAGCATATACTGAAAACAGGAAATAACTTTCTTCCAAGCTGTGATATATATACCATTAAAGTCATACATCTAATCCCTGGATCCATGAAGCTGTTGCCCTCTTTTCTCGCTTTTATTCTTTCCTCCCTCACTTTCTTTCTCTTCATCTTTCCCCTCCCACTCTCCCTTTCCTTTTTCCTTCCTTTTACTCTTTCCTCTTCTTTCTCTTTATCCCTCTCCCCCTTCCTTCCTTCCTTCCTTCCTTCCTTCCTTCCTTCCTTCCTTCCTTCCTTCCTTCCTTCCTTCCTTCCTTCCTTCCTTCCTTCCTTCCTTCCTTCCTTCTTTCCTTCCTTCTTTCCTTCCTTCCTTCCTTCCTTCCTTCCTTCCTTCCTTCCTTCCTTCCTTCCTTCCTTCCTTCCTTCCTTCCTTCCTTCCTTCCTTCCTTCTTTCCCTCCTTCCCACCTTTCCACCTATTCCAAGAAGCTTTCCCAGTCTTCCTGGAGAAGGAGCAAGTCAAAAGACTTCCTCATATCCCCTCACTTTGCAAATAGCCTAAAATGAAGTTACCCTTTTTCTGCACATAGCCCAAACACTTTGACTTTCTATCCTAGACTTGTGTCTTTATTCTGTTATCCAGTCACCCTTGGGACCCATTTGTCTGCATGAATATGTGTATCTTGGTATATAAATAAGTCCCAGATGGCAGAGACTACTATGTTTATGAGATTCTAAGTAGTGAGTTCAGTAATACACATATTAGGGCACTTCACAAAGGCCTTTTGATGATGGTGGTGATGATGGTGGGTGATGGTGTTGGTAGTGATGATGATGCTTATGATGATGGAGTTCAGCCACTTCAGAACAGGCTCAATCCAAATTGTTATCTTCAGCTCATTAAGTTTCAACTCTTGCTTTGAAAATAAAGCAATCTTCTCAATATGATTGAGAACCACCTTTCCATAGTCTAAGGGTTGTAGGGAACAACAGAATGGACATGAGTAATTACAATTCAGCTAGAAGTGCTCAAATCTTATCTGAACTCAAATTAAGGCCCTGGGAATTAGAACCAAATGAAATGTCTGTTTAGTTCAGCTTTCTATTTAGAAACTATTTTGATGTTCCCATTCAAGAGCTTTAGAAAAAAAAAAGAATCTTAGAATCTTCTTGTTATGAAGGACTTTAGAGATCACTTAGTTCAACATGACCAAAATGGAAAATAGCAATTATTGGAGAAGTTGTAGGAAGATAGGCACACTGTTGGTGGATCTGTGAATTGATCTGACTTTTCTAGAATATAATTTTGAACGATACCCCAAAAGTTACTGAACTGTGTGTATCCTTTGACCCAGCAATATTATTGTTATTATTAGGCATGTACATCAAGAAGGATAAAGATAGAGAAAAAGAACCCATATGTATGAGAATATTTGTTGTGGTTCAGTTGTTTTTAGGCATATCCACTCTTTGTGACCCCATTTGGGGTTTTCTTGGCAAAAGCTCTGGAGTGGTTTGCCGTTGCTTTTCTAGCTCATTTTACTGATGAGGAAACTGAGGCAAACAGGGTTAAGAGACTTGCTCAGGGTTAGCAAGCTAGTAAGTGTCTGAGGACAGCTTTGAACTTAGGAAGATGAGTCTTCCTGACTTCACCACCTAGCCACCCCTGAATATTTGTAGCAGGCTTTTTGTTGCAGCAAAGAAATGGAAGCAAATAGGGGCCTACCAACTGGGGAATGACCAAACAAATGGTAGTGTATAGACATAATGGAATTTTATTGTGCTGCAAGAATGAGTATGATGGATTCAAAGAGTATCAAAATAATTGTATGAATAGGCGAACATTTTATTCAATTAAAATGATATGAGGGGAAACAACTTTGAAAGATTGAATTCTAAACAAAACAGCAATCAATTATGTCATTTAAAAGTCATAATGTAATGTATTTTCTACCTCTTGGCAGAGATATAACAGACTTGAGGCAAAGAATTAGATATTCATTCTCAGACATGTTGATTTATTTTGCATAATTCTACCTATATACTATAAGTCATCCTGTTGGTGTACTGGGGGAAGGGGAAGAGAAGATAAATTTAGTAGATAGTTATAGATATGAATAAAGCATCAATAAAACATTTTTTGAATGCACAGAGGGAAAAGTACAGGTAACACAAATAGAGCAATTTTGTTATGCTTTGTTAAATTGCATGTTTAACATGTTTAACTTCATGTTTCTTTAAAAAAAAAGCTATATTAAACAATTCATAGTCTCTTATACAACCCCTTTTCTTTGTATTTTGAAATGTTTACATTTGTTAATGATTTTTTTGTTCTCAATAAAAAAGAAAAAAAACTAAAAAAATTTTTTTTTTTAGTCTGGGACCCACATCTGAACACACTGCTCCAAACTGAGCCGGCCCAGTCCAGGGACCATCACTTAACAGTGAACTGATCACCACCTCCCTTAAAAAGGTTCACTTCTGGTAGAAATTAGATTAGCAAAGGGGACAAAGGCAAAAAATCCCAATTGTTGAAGGAGTTGTGATAGATTAGGGATACTAATGCACTGTTGTGGATCTGTGATTTCATTCAACCATCCTGGAAAACAATTTGGAACTAGAGTTAAAAAACCATTAAATATACTTGCCCTCTGACCCAGCATATTATTAGGCACATACCCCAAGGAGAGAAAGGACCCATATGCATAAGATGATTTCTAGTACTCATAAAACTAACTTTCCCTCAAGACAATAATAATAGTAATCCCTTATATTTGCATAGAAATTTATGCTTCCTGAAGTGCTTTTACATCCATTCTCTCAACTTAGCCTTATGATATGCACATGAAACAGGTGGCAGAATGATTACTATCCTCATATGGCAGATAGGCAAAGAGGTCTGAAAAATCTCCCAAGGATGAATAGCTGGAACCAGATCTCAGATCTTTGAATTTGACTCTGTGCCAGGCACTGTGGTCAGCATTTGGATTACTAAGACAAGAACAGTCAAGGAGGGAGGGAAGGAGGAAGGGAAGGAAGAAAGGAAGGAAGAAAAGGGAGGGAAGAAGGAAGGAAGGAAGGAAGGAAGGAAGGAAGGAAGGAAGGAAGGAAGGAAGGAAGGAAGGAAGGAAGGAAGGAAGGAAGGAAAAGGGAAGGGAAAGGAGGGAGAGCATTAAAATGCATTCTATATACAAAGTACTATACTAACTCTTGGAGATACAATTAGAAATACAAGACAGTCAGAGGCCACCAGATGGTTCAATGGATTGTGACCCAGGCCCAGAAATGGGAGGTCATGGGTTCATACCTGGCCTTAGATGCTTTCTGTGAGACCCTGGGCAAGTCACTTAACTCCTATTGCCTAACCCTTACCACTCTTCTGCCTTGGAAGCAATACTATTGATTCTAAGACGGATGGTAAAGGTTAAAAAAAAATACAGGATAGTCCCCATCTCAAGGATCTCAAATTCTCCCAGGGGAGAATTATCAAGGAAGATTTAGTTGTAGGGCTCTTAAGGTTCAGTAGCATGATAGATAGTGATGTATCTTCTTTAGTGTCATTTCCATTCATAAAACCACATCCATTGAACTATTTGGTGGTATGCACTTTTTTTCCCTTGGTTTTTCAGTAGCCATGGCAAAGGTAGTTGCCAGGTCAGCGGCCCCGAAAGGGAATAGCCCCTGGATGATGGCTTCAGGAAAGGTAGTGATTTTGGGGGTGCTGGTGCTCCCAGGACTCTGGGACTCTGGGTTCTGGGAAGCCTCCACCATGATCTGAGCGGAGGTGATCACTGTGGTTTGAGACACTTAGCATATGTTGCTACCTCATGTAAGCCAGCTTACCTGCCCCATTGGAGATAGTTGGTCAGAAGCTGGTCACTTGGAAGGAGTAGCCCCTTCTCCACAGGGTTGCTCCCTTGGATGAGGGCTATAGGCTGCTGGTCTGGGGGACAGGTGATGTTCCCTGGGCTCTTGGACTTACCAAGATGAGATTAAATATAGAAATAAGGAATATGTATAGAAAAATACAGAAATAAGAAACACTAGGCTGAAGGGCTGACTTAAAATGATGTTTACCCATATACCTCTTACACATGAAAGGTCATCTTCCTAATTAGGCTATACATATCAATTCATTTAACCCCTTATAGATTATGAACATGAACAGTGAGAAGACAAAGCTTGTCATTCAGATAGAAGTTACTAAAGCACACCCCTAAGCCCAGAATTAGAAGGGATCATAATGATCACCTGGCTCAGTCTCCCACTTTCCTCTCTAAACACTTACAGTTTTTATTATCTAGATCACTCATCAGGCACTTAAGACAAGATAGTATATACTGTATTTTTTTAATATATGTATATTCTACCTAGACTATAACCTTCTTGAAGGCAGATCTTTTAAACCTTTACTTTCCATATCAGAATCAATACTGTGTATTGGTTCCAAGGCAGAAGATGAGCAAGGGCTAGGCAATGGGGATTAAATGACTTGCCCAGGGTCACACAGCTAGGAAGTATCTGAAGCTACATTTGAACCCAGGACCTCCCATCTCTAGACCTGACTTTCAATCTACTGAGTCACCAAGTGCCCCCCAGAAGATTTTAGTTCTTTAATCCCCACAGCATCTAGCACAGAGTTAGGTACACAGTATTTGAATTTACCAAGAACTACTGATTATGTATAATTGAAAATCTGTTACCCTAAAAAAAGAACTACATTTCCCGGGAGCCCACTAACTTCCTGTTATTATGTACTTCCTGTAGACAGGAGATATTAGGTAAGGATGTAGAGGGTCCTGCCTCTTTGGCTTGCAGTGAGCATGGTGGCTGTGGTAAGAATGGGGATTTTTAAATGGGCTAATCAGTCAAGGGCACGTGGTCTTTATTTTGTATCCTCTTCATTCCTTGATTTCTAATGATCATTAATAAATCTCTCAAAATATAATATTTTCATTATTGAGATTTAATTTTAATTTTTACATGAGGAATTTCTTTTCCAAAACCAATCATGACTTGTAGTCTTAAGAGTTGCCTGAAACTTAGAGATATTTAGTGATTTACCTATAGTCATACAATACAAAGGGTAGGATGTCATTATGTCAGAGATGGGATTTTAACCCAGGTCTTCCTGCCTCAAACTCTAGCATTTTATCTATTATGCATAGGTGTGTTTTCTCTGTGCATAAGATTAAGACTCAGAATAGACAGCAGACAAATGTTTGTGGATTGATTAAATCCTCATATGTGCTCACATCAGTCATTATTTGGCACTGACTTCCCAATTAGTAGCAGACAACAGATTTTCCCTATTTCCCCTGACTTTTCACAAAATTTAGTTGGAAGATGACTAGCCACCACTCTAGGTTGGCACTAGAATTTAAGATATGACCTGTCTTTTCCAGATATGTGGTTTGCAATCCCATTCAATATTTAAGATGCATTTCTTTTTCTGACTCTCCTCAGCATTTTAACATGACTGCAGTCACCTCAGAAAAACAACTTGCTAATTTTCCAGTGTGTGAATTATTTGGACCACATTAGTCCTCTATCCATTTCTTCTTCCTGCTCCCCATTAAGAGATGTGTAGGATTGGAGAGATGGGAAATTCAAACCCGACATTATTGGTACATATTGAAAAGAGAGCTCTAGAAAAAAAATAAATTTTGAGATGTTCAATAGGTTTGAGTTATTCTTTTCTATCAAAACAGTGTAAAATAAATTTCATTAATATTTCATATTAGTCCCTAAGGATTAATTATTTTCACTCTACTCCTCCAAGTCAAGTCTCTCTTTAAGTGAGATATCCACCAATTTTTCCCCCAACAGGATCTCCATTTTGTGCCTGCTTTTGATTAGGTTTGTGTGTGAACTAAACACTTAAATATCCTATTCCAATCCATTCACTTATTCACAAAATAAGTTCCTTCCTTCCCGAGGACCTATTATATACAAGGCAGTGCTTATATAGATGCTATGGGGGATACTAAGAATCATAAGGCATGCAACATCCAGATCCTGAGATCCTGCCTGGGCAAATAATGGTATAAGCCAAACCATACCCCTTGAAATTTCAAACCTGTGGTGGAGAAGTCTGGAAGCTCAGCCCAGGGAATTCTAGTCTGGGCTTGAGATAAGGACTTAGTTCACACTTTGGGGTGGTTGATAATACTAAGTACTAAGTACTGATCTTTTTGCCTAAAGCTCAGGGCAGAGCTCTAAAAGAGGACAATCAAGGGTGTACCTGATTGGATCAAGTACACAGGTCCTGGCCTGATCAAGATCAGAGTGAGATCAAAAGCTTACACCTAAGCCTGAGACAAGTCTTTAAACTATCAGCATCTCAAGGGTCAATTGAATCAGCAGGAGGAGGGGGCTCTTATAGCTCTCAGTCCTTAGATCATCACATCATCCCCCCCAAGCCTACCTATAATTAGATAGGAATAATGAGCAAACAAAAAAAAAAGCACCTAACTCTAAGGACAAAGAGCAAGGTACAGACACAAAAGGGGAGAGTGAAAGCAAAGGAAACACAAAGTCCAAAAGAAAAATATGGATTGGACACAGATTCTGGAAGAATTAAAAAAGGACTTAAAAAAACAATTAAGAGAGGTAGAGGGAAAGTGGGGAAGAGAAATGAAAGTGATGCAAGAAGAAATGGGCCAATTGAAAAAGGAGAACCAAAAACTGAGAGGAAAACCATGTCTTAAAAAATCAGAATTGACCATCTAGAAACTAATGATTTCATGAGAAATCAAGAAACAATAAAGTAGAATCAAAGGAATAAAAAAAAAACCAGAGGAAAACATGAAATATCTTATTGATAAAAAAAAACTGACCTAGGAGAGACAATCTGAGAATTACTGGACTACCTAAAAGCCATGATCAAGAATCATAAGGCATGGCCTCTATTCTGATGAGGTAAATGGTCTACGTAGGAAGGAAATACATTGGACAAGATTAAACAATATATGAAAAAAACATGACGTGTCAAATGATAATACACATCAATGTTACAAGTTCTTGGAAAATCCATGATGGGCTTCACATTGGAGGTGAGTCATGAGATGAAGGATAGGCGAAATCAGAGTCAGCTAGGAGGCAAGGATACCCGAGGAAGATTAGAACTAGGGAAGTATGAACAAAACAATAAACTTCCCCCTTATACAATTTCCCTTCTCTTCTTTATTAATACCATTAGATAGAATTTTCTTATCCTGGAGTTACATATATCAATGAATTTCAAGTTCTCTCCCCTTTCCCTATCCAAAACCCTTGTGTTAGAGGTTTCTTTGACTATCCTTCCTTCCTTCCTTCCTTCCTTCCTTCCTTCCTTCCTTCCTTCCTTCCTTCCTTCCTTCCTTCCTTCCTTCCTTCCTTCCTTCCTTCTATTCTCCCCTTAACTCTTTCTGCCTTTGTATCACTTCTAACATGGAAGAAAGCAAGGATTAGACAAATGGGATTAAGTGACTTTCCCAGAGTCACACTACTAGGAAATGCCTGAGGCCAAATTTAATCTAAGTCCTCTCAACTCCAAGTCTGGTTATTCTAACCACTGTGCTACCTTGCTGGCCCTTGAATATGTTTTCTGAACCTATCACATATGAGACTCAATTCAGGTGGAATTTGGAACATTCAGTATCTAGTACTCCTTAAAGAAGATCCTCAAGTTCCCCATTCAAGGTTCATGAGATTTCAAAATATAGAAATTTTCTTTATCCAATAATAGACATTGAAAAGAATCCCATCTGAGCAGTCAAGTGGCCTCTTCTCCCATCTAATCAACTACCTTCATATTCAGAAATATATGTAAAGTCCTTGCAATTTTCTGCACTACCTCAGTGGAGCTACAGCAAAGGGAAAACTTGGGGTTTGCTAGGGTACTAAGTATCTCTTCAGTTTTTCCATAGCAATTCTCCTCTTGCCTGTGCTCATTATTATACTGCAACTTTCTGTCCTTCCTAGCAGAAGTCATGAATCTTTCTCACCACTATCTTGATTTCTACTCCTGAAAAGGGCTCTTGGATCCTTCTTTCAGTTCTCTACTTTGCTTTCTGTTATTCATCTCTCTTCCAGCAGATAGTGCTAGTTACTTCTTCTCTGGAGACTTAAGCAGCTGGACTATTTGGTGATTAGTCTGAAGCTTTGTCAGACATTGAGTGAGTGCCTTTGGCCTATTGAAAACTTCTGCCTTATATCAATGTCTCAGAGCCAAAATCTGAACCCCAAACCATTTTCCAGGTGGCTATGGTAGCATCACATCTTCCTTGAGCCTTTCAGATTTCTACTCTGGGTCAACTACAGAGTTTCTCCAGCAGTTTCATACCTCGCCACCCACTGCACAAAGCACCTTCCACTAAGTCTTGTGGAATTCAGGGAGGCAGTCATGCCTTCTGTTTGTTTTTCCTTCTGTCTTTTTCCAAAGCAGCTAGACCAGGTTATAAAAATTACTCCTAGGCTGTTTCTGGGAGATCTCTGAAAGGGAAGGAGAAAGAATATAACCATCTCCTAGCACCTGTACTAAGAGTAGGAACCTCTAACTCAGAGAGACAGACACAATGTCTCCACACACTTCAAATACTTGGAGATAGGTACTATGCAACTAATCCTATGACAACTCTTATTCAAGTGTTTTCATCATGGTGGTCATCCTCTATGGGACATGCTCCAGCTTGTCAATGTCCTTATGCAAACTGTGGTACCCAGATCTAAACATAGCGTTCCTCACAATATTTGTCATCTGGCTCTCATGAATTCAGATATTGCAAAACCATAACACGGTTTCCATCTGATTTTATTGTCTGCAGTTAGCCAGAGAAAACATTTGCATCTTTAACTTGTAGCCCTGAGGTATAAGTTGAAAATTCAAGATCGGAGTTTCCTGTTCATATTATCGTGGCCTTAAGTTTAACTATTCACTAAAAACACACCAGAAATGTACATAAGTTTATAGGTTTGATAAGACTAGAACAACAACAGGCAATTGTGGCTTTAATAGAAATTCTAACTCTCTCTCTCTCTCTCTCTATCTCTCTCTCTCTCTCACACACACACACACACACACACACACACACACACACACCAATCCTAAAACCAAATTGCTCTGAATATTTTAGGAGTATTTTCAATATCATCTTACCTGTATCAAATAGCCTGACAGGCTTTTAAGGAGAGTTTGGCACCTTGCCTCCTCTAATCTCCCATCTTTGGTGGAGAATTCATTTAGGAACTCATTTTTCTGGAGAAAGTCATAAACAGTTGGCAATTGCCCTAGTGAAACTTCCACTCTGATCTCATCCCTTTATAGTATTTTCCACATGAAAATCAACAACACAAGGGTCAGGTAGCTTGGTGGTACAATGGATAGAGCCCTGGGCTTGGAATGAAGAACACTCATCTTCCTGAATCCAAGTCCAGTTTTGAGCACTTATTGACCTGGGCAAATCATGTAACCCTGATTGCCTCAGTTTGTTCATCTGTAAAATTAACTAGAGAAGGTAATGGCAAACCATTTCAATATCCTTGCCAAGAAAATTCCAAATGGGGTCATGAAGAGTCAGATATGACTGAATAACAACAAAGGCCAATCACACAGCAACCCAGAAGCTCATTCTTTGGGGCAGCTAAACAGTACAGTGGATAGAGTGGATATTTGGAGTAGAGAGGTCCTGGGTTTAGATCTGCCCTCAGATCCTTCCTAACTGTGTGATCTGGACTAAGGCTGAATCTCATTTGCCAAGGCCTTGCCCTTCTGCCTCAGAGTTTCTTTCTTTTTTTTTTTTATTAAAACCCTTACCTTCCGTCTTGGAGTCAATACTGTGTAGTGGCTCCAAAGCAGAAGAGTGGTAAGGGCTAGGCAATGGGGGTTAAGTGACTTGCCCAAGGTCACACAGCTAGGAAGTGGCTGAGGCCAGATTTGAACCTAGGACCTCCTGTCTCTAGGACTGGCTCTTAATCCACTGAGCTACCCAGCTGCCCCCCTCAGAGTTTCTAAGCCAGAAAGAAAGAGTTAAAAAAAATTCCTCCATGAAATAGCTACAACACTTCCTTATTAAGACCCACCAGAATTGGATATAAACACAGGAATGAAATGAAGCAACACTGTCTTTGTCTTTGAGGGTAGGCCCATGAGCTCATGGAAGAGCTTTTGTGTGGACTGGCTTCATATAACCTTTATGAGGGCAAATGAGCAGGTAAAAATGTCTCAAAACCATAAGCCATTCAAGAATCTTTCATGGAGGTGTTTTTCAAGCCAAGAAGTCCATTAAATCCAATGAACCTTTAAAAGGATGATCTCAGTGATCCTAAGTGGAAGAAGCATTGTGGTACAGTCGAAATTGTGTTCACTCTTAAATCAACATATGTGCCTCTGATGCTGACTACGTCTGTGACCTTAAGCAAGCTACTTAACTTTCTCCTGTCTCAGTTTCCTCATCTATAAAGTGAGCAGATTGGACTAGATATCCTCTGAGAATCCCTTAAACTTGAAATCTATGCTCCTATAGGGAGATGGATTAATGGAGAGAGCACTGAGCCTGGAGTGAGGAAGAAATGAATTCAAATCTGACCTCAGACATCTAGTAGCCATGCAATCCTGGGCAAGTCACTTAACTGTTTGCCTCAGTTTCTTCATTGGTCAAATGAACTGGAGAAGGAAATGGCAAACCACTCCAGTATCTTTGCCAAGAAAATTTTAAATAGAATCACAAAGAGCTGGACATGACTGGGATGACTAAACAACATCAACAATAAAGTAGCCAAAGATTCATTTTATTATCCTCGATGTAAGACAGCCCCAGTGGCCACACTTCATCCTAGGAGTGTCTAAGGACTTCTGAGAATTTAGGAAACCTCCTTATGGTTGTTGTTGTTGTTTTTTAACATTCTTGCCAGAAGCTTTTCTATTCTCTGGGATTCTTATACACTGACTTGAGATTTGCTTCAACCTGAGGGTAGTAGAATGATTTTATTAAGAGGATTGTTTTTTGACCTCTCCCATTTAAGTTATCACTTGTGCCTGATACAACAATGGTGAGGACGGTGAGATTGGTCAGTAAAAGCACTAAAGACATTTAAATGATAATTTATTATTCAAACTCATGGACTTTTGCCCTGGAAATAACCTTAGAGATATTTTAGTCCATCTCTCTCCCTTTTCTCAACTTATACCCAGAGAGCAATTAGGAAAACAGTGACACCAAGCCCATCGACAGAGCCTCACTTCAGTACCTCACTTCAGGGGAGGTTTAAAAAAGTCTTATCTTCCACAGAAATTCTTCCCCATTCTTCCTCTGACACCCCAAATTCCTCAACAGAATTTCACCTCCTTAGTCTTTGAGCCCTGTCACATCTTAAATACTCCTAGGAACTAGGCAAGACCTACTTAGAGGAGTTGTCAGTCATTTGCACCTTAGAGTGGAGGAAGACTCTGAGGGTAGATTCACATGGCAGGAAGAACAGAAGAAATTATGGCCCCCTGGACAGCTCAAGGGGAAAATGAGGAAGGAGGCAGAGGGCAGAGGGCAGAAGAGGAGACCATAGGAAAAAAACTGCAGACGGGCTTCACTAACTGCATGATGGAGCTAATGACCAGCCCTCACCAAAGCTAGTGCAGATGCCCAGCCTGCCTCTCCCCTTCTCCAAACCAAATGTCATAGCCAAACCCTTTGGATAAAACAGAGATCTCTTACCGGGGGCACTTGGTCTATGTTGAACAACTTGGGCAGCTTCAAGCTCAACATCCTGCACCAGGGTTGGTACTAGTCTTTCCTCAAAATCTTCTGGTTAATTTTTTAGCATGACCCAGAGCAATGCAGTTCTTTCTTCCTTAGTCTCTTTGGGCTCTTCCTCCAACTTCTCGTTTCAAAGCCTCGAATGCCTTCTTGCTAGGGAGAGAAAACAAGGAGAGACTATGAAAACCATTTGTTCTTGTCTTACCATTTAAAAAAATATTCATATTGGTCTGTCATGGTAGCTAGGTAATGCAGTGGATAGCACTCTGGGCCTGGAGTCAGGAAGACCTGAGTTCAAATATGGCCTCAGATATTTACTAGTTGTGTCTCCAGCAAAGTTACTTAATTGTCATCTGCCTTAGTTTCCCCAACTACAAAATAGGGATAATAATAGCACCTAACTCACAGGACTGTTATGAAGTTCAAATGAGATGATATTTGTAAAGCACTTAGCACATTACCTGGCACACATATAAATGTTATTATGCAAATCAAACAAATAGCAAAAGCTAGAATTTTTTTTGACAATTTTATTTAGTCAATTTAGAACATTTTCCCTTGGTTACAAGAATCATATTCTTTCCCTCCCCTCCTCCACCCCTTCCTGTACCACAATTCCACTGGGTTTTACATGTGTCATTGATCCAGACCTATTTCCATGTTATTGATATTTGTACTAGGGTGATCGTCTAGAGTTTACATCCCCAGTCGTTTCCCCATCAGCCCATGTGATCAAGCAGTTGTTTTTCTTTGGTGTTTCTGCTCCCACAGTTCTTTCTCTGGATGTGGATAGTGTTCTTTCTCATCAGTCCCTCAGAATTGTCCTGGATCATTGCATTATTGCTAGCAGAGAAGTCCATTACATTCGATTGTACCACAGTGTCTCAGTCTCTGTGTACAGTGTTCTCCTGGTTCTGTTCCTCTCGCTCTGCATCACTTCCTGGAGGTCTTTCCAGTTCCCACTGAATTCCTCCAGTTCATTTTTCCTTTGAACACAATAGTATTCCATCACCAACATATACCACAATTTGTTCAGCCATTCCCCAATTGATGGGCATCCCCTCGTTTTCCAATTTTTGGCCACCACAAAGAGCGCAGCTATGAATATTCTTGTACAAGTCTTTTCCCTTATTGTCTCTTTGGGGTACAAACCCAGCAGTGCTATGGCTGGATCAAAGGGCAGACAGTCTTTTATCACCCTTTGGGCATAGTTCCAAATTGCCCTCAAACAAACGAGTCTAATTTGTGTCGAAGAAAAATGTGTACTCCATTTAAACAATGGATTGAAAATGAATTTGATTCCTAAATTCCAGGGAAACTGATTCAGAAATCATTCAGGGTAAACCCAAAGGAAAGGAAGTGACTTGGAATCACAACCTTGTGTAACTGAAGGCCATTGTGAAAGAAAGCAATGCATGCAGAGATCATTGTATTTACCAGCCTTCAATAAAATGTATTAAAATAGCTAGAAAAAACACAAACAAATATTTAATAAATCATTTAATGAATGCAGAGGAGAATAAAGGCAACAAAACCACAGCAGGCACAAGAGGAAATCCCATTCTAGATATCTGAAAGATGGGAAAGCCCAAGGCCTTGGGAAGTATGTCCTCAAGGTGTTTTATTGTCAACTTATTAGTTGAGGAAGTTGAGGAATTATTTTACTCTAAGCTGCTCTTACCTCCTTGCTTCTCTTCCCCCTTTAAAATGGGCCCAGACTGCCATAGAGGAAGGAAGCTAGAGATTAGGAAAAAGAAAAAAGGAAGAAAGGGAGAGAAGCCAATTTTAAAAGTGATGTTGACTATTTTCTTTTAACACAGATAAAGTCAGTATTTGCAATCACAGTGCCCAGGTGAACTTATCTGAAGAATGTGGGCATGTGGGTGCCCTGCTGCCAAAAGGGCTCTCAGGCTCTTGTTACCTTGGGAATGAGGGCGTAAAAGGTGACAGCCACCGAAGGCCTCTCTTCTAGTTGTTAATGCCCTCCCCACTGAAACTGCTGTATTTATACATATATAAAATGTGCATATACCCATATATGTATAGAGACATATATATGGGGGAGAGAGAGAGAGAGAGAGAGAGAGAGAGAGAGAGAGAGAGAGAGAGAGAGAAAGGAAAAAAGGGTGGACAGACAGAGATAAAGGTGCAGAGAGATGGGGGAAAGAGGGAGAGAGAGGGTGAGGGTGAGACAGATAAAGACAGTGGGGAGAAAATGAGACAGTGATGGGAGGCACAGAGGGGAGGAGAGGCTGAGACAGAAACAGAAAGACAGAGAGGGGAAGGGACAGAGAGAGAGACTGAGAAGAGAGAAAGAGGCAGAGGCAGAGGGAGTAGGACAGAGAGACAGAGAGAAGAGAGAGGAAGAGAGAGAACATAGAGAACATAAGCTCCTTGAAGGCAGGGATTGTTTCATTTTGTCTTCATATCCTCAACACTTAGCACAGGCTTAATAACTTTGCTGATTGATTAACGGACAAAAATTTTGAGAGGAAGGAGGAATGAATTTAGATACAAAATAACATTTATCATCAAGAGTTGCCCTTAAAAGTCAATTGAGGGGGCAGCAAAGTGGCTCAATGGATAAAGACCAGGACTAGACATGAGAGATCCTGGGTTCAAATTTGCCATTTAGTTGTCTGACCCTGGGCAAGTCACTTAACTTCAATTGCCCAGCCCCCATAACCAATACTGAGTATTGATTCTAAGACAGAAGGCAAGGGTTTTTTAAAAAGTTAATTGAGAGTACATTAAAGTGCTTCCACGACCAACCACTGGAGGCCAAGTGCCATACTTTGCTTAGAACTGGGCAGGGTTGTTTCCTACTAGAAAACTACTGGGGGTGGGGTGCCATTACTGTGACTTGCCCAGGAGGAAATCCCAAATATGTATCTTCCAAACAGAAGGGAATGCAGAGTCCAAAGATCATCTCCATTTCCCTTTTAGTTGGGCCTGAGCTAAAGATCCCGGGTACCTTTGCAGATTGATTTTTATTGAGCCAAATACTTCAGGCCCCTGCGATAAAGTATGCAACAGTTTCCTACATCCACAGACCTTCCCTCACCAGCTGCCCCCAGGAAACCTTACTTTGAGGGAGAAGGTTAGGTAAATATGGGGGGAAATTCTTGAACCAAAGGATTTAGAGTGAAAAAAGCTAATCTCTGCTTATTTTGCAGAAGAGGAAACTAAGGCCAGGAAAGTCCAGACTTGCTTATGTAGTAAACAGGACAGACTCAGGGATCTGAACCCAGCTCCAAAGGCTTAGTGACTTTTCCACCAACCTGTGCTGACTCAGAGCTATCAAAAGAAGTTCATTTGCTCGGGTTGGGGTCTGTGGGGGTGGGGACAGAGCAGGGCAGGGCTGGGAACAAATCACTGCCCCACCTCCCCCCTCTGCCATCTGGATACAGGTGAGAGCAAGCTAAAGTAAACACATGGGGCAGCCTGGAATAAGGGGAGAAGTCACGAAAAGAGCAACAATAAGCTGGGGCTGGCGCAGGGCAAGGTGAGTCAGGCAGCAAGTCGGTGACTACATGCCAACCACCTGCATCCCTGACTTTTCTTTTTTAAACTCTTTCCTTTTGCCTTAGAATAGATACTAAATAGGAGCTCTAAGGCAGAAGAGCCATAAAGGTTGGCAAGTGACTTGCCCCAGTTCACGTAGCCAGGATCTGAACCCAGGACCTCTCATCTGCAGGTCAGGCTCTCAATCCACTGAGCTATCTGGCTACTAACAGGTAGAGGCCCCTCCCTCCAGTCCATCTAGGCCAGCCATTCTTTTTAGAATATTTTTCCATGGTTACATGATTTGTTCTTTACATTCCCTCCTCCCCTCCAACGAGCCAACAAGCAGTTCCACTGGATTGTGCACATGTCATTGATCAAGACCTATTTCCATGTTATTGATATTTGTACTAGGGTGATTGTTTAGAGTCTACATCCCCAATCGTATCCCCAATCAGTCCATGTGATCAAGCACTTGTTTTTCTTCTGTGTTTCTGCTCCCACAGTTCTTCCTCTGAATGTGGATGGTTTTCTTTCTCATAAGTCCCTCAGAATTGTTCTGGATCATTGCATTGCTGCTAGTAGAGAAGTCCACTATAATATATCAGTCTCTGTGTACAATGTTCTTCTGGCTCTGTTCCTCTCACTCTGCATCAATTCCTGGAGGTCTTTCCAGTTCACATGGAATCCCTCCAGTTCATTATTCCTTTGAGCATAATAGTATTCCATCACCATCAGATACCCACAATTTGCTCAGCCATTCCCCAGTCGATGGGCATCCCCTCATTTTCCAATTTTTTGCCACCACAAAGAGCACAAGGACCAGGTGTTCTTAAAATGGGGCCCAAGAACTTTTTTGTTTTTTAAATATTGATAACTATTTTGATATAACAGATTTCCTTAGAAAGCCCATGTATTTATTCATTTAAGAGCATTATCCTGAGAAGGGGTCCATCAGGCTTCACCAAGCTGCCAAAGGTCTTACCAGTACAAGAAAGGTGAAAAAACTTTAAGTCCAGTCCTCTCATTTTACATATTACAAGATCGCGTATTTGGGATGGTGATAGCTATAAAAACATTGTTCTCACGTTTTCATGAATTGATTTATTATTTATGAATGGAGGATTATAAGCAACGAGGTAGCCCAAGATAGCGAGCTGGACTTGGAATCAGGAAGACTCCTCTTTATGAGTTCAAATCTGACCTTGGGCAAGTCACTTAACCCTGTTGGCCTTAGTTTCCTCATCTGTAAAATGAGCTGGAGAAGGAAATGGCAAACCACTCCATTCTCTTTGTCAAGACACCCTGCAATAGGGTCACAAAGAGTTGGGCAAGACTGACAATTATTCAATAACTGGAAGGTTATAAGAAATGGTTTGGTCTATGATAATGTCCTAGTTTTAATATAGTTTTGAAGTAGTGAACTTCAGAAAGTGAGTCCAGACACCCAGAAGCTCAATTAATGGAACCAATATTTATTTATTAATCTATTGTATTAGTACCTAACTGACCAGGGCAGCCTTCCTAGTGAAAGCCACCCTGAGGCACAGTTACAGACAGTTTTTATAGGTTTACATATGTGAGAAAGATGAAAAGGTAAAAGTGAGCTCATGAAGCTAATAAAGGATATATGGCTTCAAGTTTAAAATACGTGAAATGTGACCTTAATGACTGCGGCAAACTGACAAGGGCAATTAAGTCTTATTGGACACAGGCCAGATGTACCATAAATTGGGAAGACGGATGTCCCTTTGTATATCTTATCCTGTACCTGGTTTATCCCGCCCTGAGGGGGCATCCCTTAGTTCCCCTGACCATCTGGTGTTACAGCCTGGCAAAGTACATTCCTTAAGCCTGCTTTCTATAAGGGAAAGTATACTTTATTGATTACTACCAATTGATCAGGGACTTTGTTTTATTCTATTTCAGTTTATTGGTTGAATTATCTAGGAAATTTTGAGTATTTGTACAATGGAAATTTGCCTTGGGAGAGTTCATGAAAAATTGTCATCTTCTGATATATAATTTGTGGCCACCTTTTTTTGCTAAAGATCTATCAGGTAGGCACTAAACTTTTTTTTTAAGCCCTTACCTTCCATCTTAGAATCAATACTGTGTATTGGCTCCAAGATAGAAGAGTAGTAAGGCCCAGGCAATGGGGGTAAGTGACCTGTTTAGGGCCATACAGCTAGGAAATATCTGAGGCCAGATTTGAACCCAGGTTCTCCTGTATCTAGGCCTGACTCACAATTCACTGAACCACCCAGCTGTCCTTAGTGCTAAACTTTTCCAGCTAGAAGAGAGCACGTGAGAAAGAATAATGTGATACAAAGTTGGAAAGATAAGTTGGAGGTTATCCCAAAGGCAATAGGGAGCCACTGAAAAGTGTTGAGCAGGGAAATGACATGGTTGGAATTGTGCCTTGGAAAGGTTCTTTTGGCAGTTGTGCAAAGGTAAGATTGGTGTGTGGGGGGTATGCCAGGAGGACTAGTACCTCTGGCTGGAGGGCTTGTGGAGCCCTTTTCAGGGCCACTCATCTGCCTTTGGTATCCGCCTTTTATAAAGCTCTCACCTATGGCTCCAGCCTAGGTAAAATCTTCCCAGCAGATGGGCTAGGGCAGATTGAAGGTGAGAACTTTGTTTTCTGTTGGCCCTAGACTGACTCTTGTCCCTGATAACCTGTCTTCAAAAAACTCCCAGATTGACCCTTTGTCCCAGACTGAACAATAAACTCTGAAACATCTTTTCAATGGCCCATCCCAGATCTCAGCTAAAGACAAACAAACCAAGAGCACCTTTCAATCCAGCCTAAATCCATTGAAATGTTCTCAATCCTTTGGCTGTTGTCAGAGTATCCAAGCTGACCTGTGTCCTTTCCAAATACCTATATCCATATATCTACACAAGCACTTTGCCATGTTCAGTTCAGCAGAAATTCCTAGCAATTATATTACTGTGTGTCTTCCCCAAGATGGTGGCCATCCCAGTGCGTTTGACTTTGTATGATGGTTGTGATCATCATCTCTGGCACACTGATTAAAACTTGTTCTTAATATTACTTTGGTAGTTATGAGTTATTTTTCAGGTTGACAATGGGTAACCAACAGGCCTTAAACCAATGAGTAAGTTAGGGGGATGTCCATCCCAAACATGTGAAGACATCCTCCAGCACGATGGGTAGATGAGAACAATTTGCTCCAATGGCCACGAAGGCGCCAACGCAGACACTATGGAGTGCTAAGAGTTTGGCCATTCTTGGAAGACAATGAGTGCCATCACCAGTCATCCTGACTTTTGTCCTACCATTGAAACTCAGATGACTCTAGAAGACATTGAAGGCAACTCTGCCTTGATTAAATCCAATTCAAGGGCAAGGCAAGTCCATAAGCACCATTGGTCCCCTTCTAAAACAGACAAACAATATGGAGAAGGAAGGGATTGGAATCAGGGAGACGGATTAATAGGCTATTAAAATAGCTTTGACAGAGGTGAAAAGGGTCTAAATTAGCTTAATGACTACCTGGTAATGTTCCTAACTCATGCCTCTTGCAATGTTCCTCTGTATTGTTCTTTTTCCAGGGATCCACCACACCTTTGTCTTCTGTAGGTTAGAGGGAATGACAGCCATACAGTTTCCCCTAAGAATTCATCAATGATTTCCTAGATAGGTGTAGAAAATTCTTCTACCTACTCACATAATCATCCCTCTATAGTAGTAAAATAAGTCTTAAAAAGGTGCCTCGGACTCAGAGAAGTTGTTTTGCTCATAGTCACACAGCTATTATTTTATACATTTTCCTCCAAGTGAGTTCCTCTTTTGGTTTCTAGATTTCTTCCCAGGAGTACACCTGCTTAATACAGAATCTCCTCCCTCTCGCCCCTCCTTTCACCTGTCCTTTTTAATTAAGGATACCCTTCTAGAGCCACATTCTCTCTGCCCTCTCAGAGACAAACTCCTAGAAAAGCTGGCTATGCCCATTGCTGTCACTGTCTAGTCTCTTATTATTCATTTCTCAACTCCTTCAAATTTGGTTTCTGACTCTAATGACTTCTTACTTGACTAGAACTGCTCTTAGTTAACCAATTATCACTAGGCTTCCATCTCTGTAGCTTTTAATTCCAACCTCTCTCCTCCCTAACCCTAACCCTAACCCTAACCCTTAGCTTCTATGACATTCCTTTCTCCCAGAAAGGTAATTTGCTTATCCTCATTTTGAAAGAGAAGTATAATACGAAATATTAGGTGAGGGTGGTTGGTAACTGGGGTGTCAGAGGACTGAGAGGCCTATTCTTGGAATCTTTTATACTTCTATTCTCATAGTAAAAAAGGGCGAAGACACCTAAATGGAGCAGTGGATAGAACACTAGACTTTGTCAGGAAGATATAAGTTCAAATTTGGACTCAGATACTAACTGTGTGATCTTGAGCAAGGCACTTAACTGCTCTTTGCCTCAGTTTCCCCAACTGCAAAATGGGGATAATAGTAGCACCTACATCTGAGAGTTGTTGTAAGTATCAAATGAGATATTTGTAAAACATTTAGCAGATAGTAGTTGCAATTTAAACGGTTTGGTACACAGTTCTATTTGCAGTAGATGGTCCACTGTGGGGTCACCTATCCCTAGATCTGCCTGACAATAAAAAGCTAGCTTTGGTGAACCCATTTAAATTCATAAGACCAGCAACCCCTGTTAATCATTCATTCCCTTGACTTAATGTGAATGACAAAAGAAGTTATATATGTTAAAGTATAATGTAGATGAGTAAGCTATTACACATAATTATTACCAGAGCCAGCCCAAAGCTCTTGGAAGTGGAGGAAAATATTCTGGCAGAGGAGGACCCAACGACCATGTGTATCAGTGGGAAGAGCCATAGAAGGTCAGGATCATGGGGCCCTGGATCTGTGTACTGCTGGGAAGAAGCAGTAACAGAGCCTAGGGAGGTAGTTTAGTCCAAATGACTGATTTTCCTATGGGGAGAAACTCGGGCATAGAAAAAGAAAGCCATTAAGCATCTAGTTAGTGACAAATCTAAGACAACTGACAGCCCCTTTAACCACTGTTCAGTGTAGATTATTTGTGCCAGAGCTCCTCTTACGCCATGCCCAAGGCTGCTTAGATACATCAGAAAACTGATTCTCATTCTCTCCCTTAAGACAATATTTTCCCTAATTCCTGAATAGGCATAAGTAACCCATTTCAAAATATTTGAGCAAAACAGCATATTAATAGCCTTATCACTGAAGTGTGACTTTGGGTCATTATTCTAACATTATTAATAAGTGGTTATCTAGCTTATCATCTCTGAGAGGGGGAGGGAAGAGAGGAAGGGAAATGATTCGGATCTTATAATTTCAGAAAACATGTCAAAAATTGTTATTACATGTAATTGGGAAAATAAAATATCTTTGAATTTAAAAAAATTAGTAAGTGGTTATTATAGGCAGCTAGGTAGCTCAGTGGATAACATGCCAGGCCTGGAGATAGGAAGTTCTGGGTTCAAATCTGCCCTCAGACACTTCCCAACCCTGGGCAAGTCACTTAACCCCCATTGCCTAGCCCTTACCACTCTTCTGCCTTGGAACCAATACATGGTATTGATTCTAAAATGGAAGGTAAGAGTTTAAAAAAAGAAAAACAATGAAAAATGGAATCAATGGTCACTGTAAGTCAGCTCCATTGAATATACAGCTATGCCTGATTTTCAATTACAGCTGGGAAATGGGTAAATAAAAGTCCTTCCATGCCTTTACAGTCAGATCACAAAACGTCAGAGATGCAAATCAGTGATAATCAAACCCCAAAATCACCTTTGTTGGTGGTGGTCAGTAGTGTCACTAGTGTCTGACTCTTTGTGATCCAATTTGGGGATTTCTTGGCAAAGATACTAGAAGCTATTTGTGCCATTCCCTTCTCTGATTCATTTTACAGATTAGGAAACTGAGGCCAACAGGGTTAAGTGATTTGCCTGAGGTCATAAGGCTAGCACCTGAGACTAGGTTTGAACTGAGGAAGAAGAGTCTTCCTGACTCCTGGTCTGGTACTCTCTCTACTGGGTCACATGGCTGCCCCCAAATCATCTTTATCTTTGCCCATTCTAGAGCAATTCTGGCATAGATTAATTCACTTTGCCCCAGGAGGAAATGAGGAGAAAGAAGGAAGGACTTTGTGCTTTGAGCAGAAAGTTTGGGCTTTGGGCAGAAAGTGAAAACATTTTTTTCTACTTTGATAAGAAACCTTTCCCCACTGTTCCCCAAACCTTGTGCACTTAAGGTGTACTTGGAGATTATTCCTAAAACAAGAATCTCTGGCCCTGCGATTGTTTAAGCCTCATCTCACATTCCTTTAGCACTCAGAGAATTCAAATATGGCTTGGGGTGACTGAAGGAGGCACTACCTGCCATCCCTCCTACTCAGCTGACTAATATACCGTCTTTAGATATTCATTCATCTGTCAGGCCTGGAAGGTTTCTGGATCTTCCTAAGTACTCCATTAAAATGCAATTCTACCTGGGGATGATAGGACACATAGTAGGGAGCCTTAGCTGGCATAACAGATAGCAAAATGAATGAGAGAGAACTAAGAAGGAAAGAGGTGCTGAAAGGAAGGATCAGATTAATGACATATATAATTATAAATGATATATAATTATATACAATATAACTAATAATTAATAATAACCCTAACCCTAAGACCAATATTCTTGATTTCAGGCTTTTCAGTGGGAGTCATAGTATCATGGATTTAGAAAGAGAAAGAACTTCAGAGGTCAACTGGTCTAACTCTTTCATTTCACAGAAACTAAATTAAGGCTCATCAAAGAAGTAAATTGATCTAATCAAGATCTCCCAGATAATATCTATCACAATTGGATTTGTACCCAGCCCTCATTACTGAAAGGGTAATCTAGGTCGCCAGGAGTCAGGAAGACCTGAGTTCAAATTTGGATTCTGACTAGCTGTGTGACCCTGGGCAAATTCTTCAACCATGTTTGCCTCAGTTTCCTCATCTGAAAAAAATGAGCTGGAGAAGGAAAGGACAAACAACTCCAAAGTCTTTTCCAAGAAAACCCCAAATGGGATCACAGTCAGAGCTGATGGAACAACATATTGTGATTCAAAATCGCTATTCATTCTCAGAATCTGCAGATTTCACTTTATGAACCGTAATGAGACTAATCACAGGTGAAATTGTCCTTTTTTTGCCCTTGAAATGACAAGACAAATTTTAAGAGGAATAAAAGCAGGAGTTTTTATTTTTTTTTAAAGAAAAGAGCATATTCTTAAAACCTCTTCAGACACGTCCCAGGGTTTGGTTAGGCAATTTTGACTTCCTATAGGTGTACGTTTACAAGTCTTGAGTGGGTTCTCTACATGTCCTGAAGCTGACTTCTTGCAAAGGAATATCTTAGTAAGCAGCCAGACCAATATTCCCATGCCAGAAAAGGTAGTGGTACATAGAGCTTAAAATCAAGGTATGAAAGGAGAACTCGGCCCCCGAAAGTAGAAGCTTTTAAATATTGTGAAGCAATCTATCAGGTTCTTGGACTCAGACTCTCTATTATTTATATCCTTTTCCCTCACCCAGAAGTAGAAGACATTCCACTGCTGGGAGAACAGGTTCTGTCTCAAGTAGACTGAACAATGATACGTACACTGACTGCAATGGTGTAAAAAATACTACCAGTACCACATTTCCCCAAAATATATAGAAGAGACATCAGAAGAGCTTACCATTGTTACCATTTTGTTATTATTATATATGTATGTATTTATAAACAAGGTACTGATGATTTGGCAGCAATGGTTTCATATATGTTCATTTCAGCTCCATTTTACTGAGCACTTACTATATATATTCAAGGTACTGTGTTGGCACTTAGAATAGAAAGGTGAAAGAAACAGAAACTTGTACTGAAAGCAGGCTGGGAAGAGTATATTTTACATATCCAGAGGAATATAATACAAGGTAAGGAATGATGATGGAAAAGAAGAAATACATATGAAGGACTCTAGGAATATTTTGAAGGAGGGCTTTTTCATCTGGGAGGGAGTATGGGGAGGATGAAGGAAGGCTACATGAAGGAAGTAGAGAGCTGAGTTGAATCTTGAAAAAAAAAAGGATTACTAAAAGGTCAAGATGACTAAGAAATTCATGCTAGTTGTGGGATATGGCAGTAGAGAAACAGGAAATGCCATGGGTTGAGCTAATGAAATAGTTAGCAGTCCAGTTGGGCTAGAATGTAGTGTGCATGAAGGGGAGTAAGAAAGTAAAACGTGAAAAGGAGGATGGGTACAAAATTATGGAAAGCCTTAAATGCCAACATAAAGGGTGTGTAGTCTATCCTAGAGGTGATAGGGAGCCATTGAATGTTTTTTTGGGCAGGGGAGGGTGATGATCAGACCTGTCCCTTAAGAAAATTACTTTAGTAGTTGTGTAGAAAATAGGTGGGAAAGAGAAGAGAAAGACAAGAAGGAAGAAGACCATTTATGAGACAATGACAATAGTCTAGATGAGAAGTAATAGAATATCCTGGACTGGGTTGTTAGTCACATGAATAAAGAGAAGGGAACAGATAATGACACATAATCATGCAGGGAGAATCAGTAGGGTTTGATAATTGATAGAAAAAGAAAGTAGGAAAAAGCAAGGGTCAAAGGTTAGTTTGAGATTACACACCTGAGTGACTGGGATGATGATGGTATCCTTAAAATAAATCATGTATTAAAAATAGTTTTTATTTTATTTTTTCTCAATTATACATGAAAACAGTTTTTAAAATTCATTTTTTTTAATCATTTTTGAGTTCCAAATTTCCTTCTCTCCCTCTTGAGAAAGGAAGCATTTTGGTATAGATTATACATGTAGAGTCATGCAAAATATATTTCCATGGTAGACATATTGCAAAAGGGGACATAGACCAAAAAACCAAGGAAAAAAAAAGTATACTTCCAACTCCATCAGTTCTTCCTCTGGAGGTAGATAGCATTTTTCATTTTAAGTCCTTCAGAATTGTCTTGTATCACTGTAGTGCTGAGAATAGCTAACTCATTCACAGTTGATCTTATAATATCACTGCTTGTAATCCCATGGACCATAGCTATCCATGGGGTTTTCTTGGCAAGGATACTGGAGTTCTAGGTTTGCCATTTCCTTCTCCAGTGGATCCTTTTGTTGGACCATCAGAGATTAAGTGACTTCCCCAGGGTCAAAACTGAGGCCCAGAGTAGTAACTTGACTTGACTTATTAAATAGTGAGGGGCGAGATTCATATCCAGGACACCTGAGTTCTTCTCCTGGTTCTTAATGATCCTGGAACCGAACTAATATCCTTGAGAGGTACCTAGCCTTATTGGTTGATTATTTTTGTGTCTGTCATCTTCTTTAATGGATTTTAAGCAGTGACAGGACATGAGTAGATACTTGGTAAATATTTGCTTAATGAATGAAAATGGAGGAATGATCAAATATTGTACAAGCAGATAGTTACATCTTACCATGATTATAAAGTGTCTGAAAGTCTGAAATAAGGAATCTCATCTCACTATTATCAGGGAAGAAATTGAGATTGACAGTAACAGACATTAAGCAATTACTATGTGCCAGGTACTTCACTAAGTTCTGGGGACACATAGAAATATAAAAATCTTTGATCCCAAGATTCTCACATTCTAATGGGGGAGACAAAACATATACAGAATAAATGGAAGATAATCTCTATGGGGAAGCCACAGGCAACTGGCAAAATAGGGAAAGGTTCCCCTTTTTTTCTTTTTGAGTTGAGTCTTGAATTAATGCAGGAAAACTAAAATGAAGAAGTGAAGAGGGAGAGCATTCCAGGCAAGGGAGACAGCCAGTGAAAAGCCCATAAATGAGAGAATAGAGAGTCATGCAAGTAAACCATTTTAGCTGTCTTGAATTGTGTGAGAGTTTACATAAGAAGAAGAGAAAGGTAGGAAGGGGCCAGCTTCTTTTTTTAAACCCTTACCTTCTATCTAGGGCTTGGCAATGAGGGTTGAGTGACTTGTCCAGGGTCACATAGCTGGGAAGTGTCTGAAGCCAGATTTGAACCCAGGACCTCCTATCTCTAGGCCTGGCTCTCAATCCACTGAGCTACCCAGCTGCCCCCAAGGGGCCAGCTTTTGAAGAGCTTTAAAGACCAAACAGAGGATTTAACATTAGATACTAGAGATAATAGGGAGCCACTGGAATTTACTGAGTAGGAATGGGAGAGTGACCACACACTGTCAGACCTATGCTCTAAGAAACCACTCTGGCAACTCTGTGGAGTATAGACTGGAAAAATGACAGATTTGAAACTGAAAGATCAATCTAGAAGGGTATTACAATAATCCAGGCAAGAGACGATAAGAGCTTCTATTAGGGCCATATTGGATAGATTTTTGAGAAGATAGAAAAGACAAGATTTGGCAACTGCTTGGATATGTGAGATGAATGAAGAGTCAAAGAGGATGCTAATACTGTGATCCTGAATGACCCAGAGGATGATGGTAATTGAAAAGGTAGGCAGAAAAAGGAAATCTTTTTTTTTTTTCTTTTTAAGGTACCATGGACTCCTTTTGGCAGTCTATGGAAACTTTGTCAGAATAATAATTTATTGCTTATATTCATAACTGAGGGAAATGCCAGTTGTCAGTTAGAAGTTAGTGAAAATAAAGATTTTTTTCCTGTATGTTCATAGACCCTCTTGAAACCTATCCATGTACCTCTTCCCTGGACCCCTAGGTTAAGAACCCTTGGTTTATGGGAGAAGATAATGAGTTCTGTTTTGGACTTGTTTAGCTTGATATACCTATGGGACATTCAATCCAAAATGTTGTGATAAAGAACTAGAGTTCAGGAGAAAGACTATGACTGGATATATAGATTTGGATAGGGATGATAATTGAAGCCATAGGAATTGATTGAGATCATCAAATGAGATCATATAGAACAGTGATGGTGAACCTTTTAGAGACCTTAGGGATTGAGTGCCCAAACTACAACCCTCATGCTGCATATGGGTCCCCCACCTTACCCCAGGCAGGGGAGTGAAGAAGCACTCCCATTGGGCTGCTGGGCATAGGGATGAGTCATGTGAGAAATGTCTTCAGGTGCATGTAGAGAGGGGAAGGAAGCAGTCCCCTCTGGCATGCTCCGGCATGTGTGCCTTAGGTTCCTCAACATGGGTATAGAAGGAAAATAGAAAATGTGCCCTAGAGCATGGTTAACAGACATGACATGGATAAAGATCTAGCAAAGGAGTCAGAAAGGTAGGAGGAGAACCAGGACAGCTGTGTTAGGGAAGTGACTGGTCCTAACCAACTGTTATGGCAGAGCACACACTGGAACTGATGATTTTTTACTATGGCTCTTGTACCAAGCATCAAAAACACTCTCATTAAGGGTGGGCTGAATTCTCCTTTAGGTTTAGAGCTGATCAGAGTCAAGTGAGCAGAACCAAGAGACTATTGTACACAGTAACAGCAATAAAGTACAATAATCAACTATGAATGACTTTACTATTATCAGAAACTCAGGGATCTGGGACAACTCCAAGGGATTCATGATGAAAACAGCTATCCACTGCTTTAGAGGGAACTGTCAAAGTCTGAATGGAGATCGAAGCATGCCAGTCTTCACTTTATTTCCTCCATGAATTTTTCTCTAATGTAAGCAATATGTCTCTTCTTTCAGAACACAATGAACACAGAAATATGTATTATATGATACCACATGTAAACCTGTGTTATATTAACTGCCATCTTGAGGGCAAAGGGGAAGGGATGAGGAGGGAGTAAACATGGATCAAAAATGTTAGAAAATAATTGTCAAAAATTTTTTCTACACATAATTAAAAAATAAAATTTAATTAAAAATAAAATTAAAAAAGAAAGTACACACAGATGTGAATTATATGAAAAGATCCCAGTGGTATCCAAACACTAACTTTCTTCGAAGCAATTTAACCATTAGCAATTTGAGGGAATAAACAGATTAAGACCTTAAATAAAGTGTCAAATCTATTAATCTAAAGAAAAATGATTATTGAAAATATACTGACATGAAATCTAGAAAAAAGACTTTTTTAACAGAGTATTCTTTCATCTAACTCTGTGTCTCCTCTTACTTTTTTTTATTATTTCAGCAAATCTCAAATGGGTTTTTTTTTTATCACTAAGGCACTAGAAAAAGGAAAAATAAAGTCACTCAGCAGATTATGGGAAGTGAGGGTGAGTACATTAGAAGGAATACTAATTTCAATGTTTTCAGGATCTGAAATCTCATCAATGAACATGGCCTTTCTACCAGTTCTGATTGTGACCTTGCTACAACTTAATCTTTGAGTTACTGGAGCCGAGATAAATTCATCCCTTTGCAGCCATCCTGGGGATGAGACTATAAATTTGGCAAGACCAGTACTGGGACAATGGATGTATATCCCATCACTGGGGCTGATACAATAAAGGTCCTTTTCTGTGGCCTCACTGGAGTATGGAACTGAACCCACCTCATGATGCTCTATTAGAATTGACCCCAAGTGCTATAATTACTAATTCTGAGAAGGATGCTAGGGAACCAATCAGAGAATTAAATGAATTACAATAATGAAGGTCCAGTTGGGGTTAGATAATAAAATTTTTCTGTATACCCAGTCAGTACAATTCTATAACTTCTTGCTTTGTTCAATAGCTCAAGAGGAGGAGCAAAGGCTGCTACTGATTTGGAGTGTGTGTGTGTGTGTGTGTGTGTGTGTGTGTGTGTTGTGTGTGGTAACCTGTGGTTTATCAGCGCCTTGGGTGTAAGCCTTGAAAGAACAAAGGATATTTAAATTGTTTATGCTTATTTGTGTCAGTGGTTATAAAGTTTAGATTTTTTTAATTGATTGGAGAAAAAAAGAAAGAAAACTGGTTTGGTCTTCTTATAACTAATCATCCATCTGGTTGGAATTGCCATAGGGATGACTAAACAATATAGTTCTTTGATCAGAGTAGCTGAGAAGAAAAGAAGTTGTAGAGGATCATTTCTCCTTTGAAAGTAAAATCTAAAATTAATTTAACAATGCAGTATTTTCATACTCCCAAAGAAGGCTGGATTAGCAGCACCTGGCCAAACCACTAGCTTTCCCTTCCTTACCACATCTGAGATAGCAGCCCTTCAGAGCTCTACTTGGAAGAATGGTGGCCCCAAAGTCAAAATAAGCACGATGACTGACATTTGTATTATGCCTTTAAAGGCTGCCAAGTGCTTTATGGAGTTCTTGAACCAATGCCTTCCTGCCTACTGTGTCAGCAAGCTGTCTATCTACCTGCTGCTTCAAAAGATGTAGCTTTCTGACTTGGCTTTATCACTATTAGCTAAGCAGTCTTGGGCAAGTCACTTCCTCAGCTGTAAAGTGGATATAAGAACACTTACATAAGGGGCAGTTAGGTGGAAATGTCCTAGCTGTGTGACCCTGGATAAGTCACTTAACCCTCATTGCCCAGGTCCTTATCTCTCTTCTGCCTTCGAACCAATACTTAGTATCATGTCTAAAACAGAAAGTAAGGGTCTAAAGAAAGGACATTTACATTGTCCTCTCATTGGGATATAGTAAAGAAAACACTTTGTAAATAAATAGCAAACTGCTAAAGAATTCAATTCATCTTGTACTTCTTCCACCTTAAGAGAAATGCCCTTGGAGCAATGAGCAAGTTCTTATTTCTTATTTTTAATTATAACTTACAAATACAGAGCATATTTGTTGAAAAGCATATTCTGGGGAAGCTAATTTCAATGGAAAGAGGATCTGTGTTCAAATTTGGTCTCAGATACTTCCTATCTGTGACCATGGATAAGTCACTTAACTTTGTTTACCTAAGCCTTGCCCTTTTGTCTTAGAGTTGTTACTAGGTCAGAAAAGTAAGGGTTAATTGAAAGAAAGAGTGAAAGAGAGAAAGGAAGGAAGGAAGGAAGGAAGGAAGGAAGGAAGGAAGGAAGAAAGAAAGAAAGAAAGAAAGAAAGAAAGAAAGAAAGAAAGAAGAAAGAAAGAAGAAAGAAAGAAAGAAAGAAAGAAAGAAAGAAAGAAAGAAAGAAAGAAAGGAAGGAAGGAAGGAAGGAAGGAAGGAAGGAAGGAAGGAAGGAAGGAGGAAGGAAGGAAGGAAGGAAGGAAGGAAGGAAGGAAGGAAGGAAGAAGGAAGGAAGGGAAGGAAGGAAGAAGAAGAAAGAAAGAAAGAAAGAAAGAAAGAAAGAAAGAAAGAAAGAAAGAAAGAAAGAAAGAAAGAAAGAAAGAAGAAAGAAAGGAAGGAAGGAAGGAAGGAAGGAAGGAAGGAAGGAAGGAAGGAAGGAAGGAAGGAAGGAAGGAAGGAAGAAGAAAGAAAGAAAGAAAGAAAGAAAGAAAGAAAGAAAGAAAGAAAGAAAGAAAGAAAGAAAGAAGAAAGAAAGAAAGAAAGAAAGAAAGAAAGAAAAGAAAGAAAGAAAGGAAGGAAGGAAGGAAGGAAGGAAGGAAGGAAGGAAGGAAGGAAGGAAGGAAGGGAAGGAAGGAAGGAAGGAAGGAAGGAAGGAAGGAAGAAGAGAAGGAAGGAAGGAAGGAAGGAAGAAGAAAGAAAGAAAGAAGAAAGAAAGAAAGAAAGAAAGAAGAAAGAAAGAAAGAAAGAAAGAAAGAAAGAAAGACAAGAAAGAAAGAAAGAAAGAAAGAAAGAAAGAAAGAAAGAAAGAAAGAAAGAAAGAAAGAAAGAAAGAAAGAAAGGAAGGAAGGAAGAAAGAAAGAAAGAAAGAAAGGAAGGAAGGAAGGAAGGAAGGAAGGAAGGAAGAAGAAGAAAGAAAGAAGAAAGAAAGAAAGAAAGAAAGAAAGAAAGAAAGAAAGAAAGAAAGAAAGAAAGAAAGAAAGAAAGAAAGAAAGAAAGAAGAAAGAAGAAGAAAGAAAGAAGGAAGGAAGGAAGGAAGGAACGGAAGGAAGGAAGGAAGGAAGGACGTGCCGCCGGACGGTTCCGGAAGGTCAGGTCCGGCCGGCCTCGTGCCTGTCCGTCCGGCCGGACGGCCAGAGGCAGGAAGGAAGGAAGGAAGGAAGGAAAGGAATCTTGTAAGTGTTAACAATCTACCTAACGACCATCAGTGAAAAGGGATACCCAGGGAAATAAGGGCTAAAGAAATGACTTGCTCAAGTCCATCAGGGTTGGGACTAAAAGTCTGGTCTTCTGACTCACAGGGCCTGTCCTTTCCCCTAGACTCCACATCCAGAAACATCCTGTCATAACCTGGCCTTGGCTGACTTTGGAGAATGCCTTTGGAGGCTGGGTGCCAAGTTTATATTAAACCAAATAGGCCAAGGGGGAGTGGAAGAAAGGATCAGTGCAAAGCCAGTAAAATGTAAGCCCCTTAAGAGCAAGGCCTGTTTTTGTTTGGTTGTTTTGGTCCTTGGACTCCCAGTACTCAGTACAGTGCCTACTAAGTAAGTACTTTAATGCTTATTACTGAATAGAGGAAATTTAGCCAAACATTTAGCTTTTGTTTAATAAAAATTCCTTTACTCTTTCCCCCTAATTTTATGTTTTAAAATTGATGCTAGGGGGTAGGAGAACCAGAAGACTGAAAAAAATAAGCATGTGGGGTTTAGGGAATTTTTTCATATTTAAAACAAAAGTAAAATAAAAAGTAAGTATTTGTGGATCACCTTTTCCAAACTGTGGGGCATGATCCCTAAGGGGAGGAAGGGACAAGGGAGGAAAGCTGGCAGGTAAAGCAATGATCAAAACTACTGGCCATCAGTACAGCCCCTGCTTAATTAAATACATCAGGTTTTTTCAACAAAAGCAAAGGTAAAATCAAAGTCAAGGAGAGCAAAATTGGCATAATGAATTTACTCTGACTTCTCAGAGTGTGTGTCAGGAGGGAAGCCCCACTGTCATGGCTGGGTCTTGAGTTGGGGGGTGGGAGAAAAAGACTTGCCATGTACCCTTCCTTGCCTCTCCCACATGGTTAAACTCCAGTAGTTATGGCAGTGATGCACCACAATGCCAATCCGGGCTTCCCACCAGCCCTAACCCTCCCTATGGTGAGTGATACTAGAGCGATTCTATCTCCTTAGAGTTCTGGTGCTGCTTAGCCATGGGCCCCAGTGATGACAGCTTTGATGTACCCAACCTCAGGTCTCCCATCACCATATGGATGAAGAAGCCCAGGTTGGGCTAGGGATGCCATGAGGCCACCGACCCACTCCCAGCTGAGGCTTAGGGGCAAGGAGATCACCCCGTGTCAGTCTTGCATCTCTAGTTCCAAGAACTTAAGCTTACAGATTTGGGAGGGACCCCCATATTCGTCTTGTTTTTCCTTTCGATTTTGGGAGGCAAAATGGAACACCATAAATGGCATTCGGTTTAGACCTTGGATAAGTCAGAGAACTGGACAGAGAATTTGCGAATTCTCTAAGGTCTCCATTTCCTCAACTATAAAATGAAAGGGTTGAAATGTATGATCAAAAAGGTTTTCCCTCTCTAAATCTCACCTCTTTATTCTTTCCTGGGCTTCACTTTTAACTGCCTGAATTTCTTTCTCCACCATGCCTCAGCAGCCTTCTCTCCCCAGAAGATCACTCTCCCCCATGCTGTCTTCTCACTCCTTAAGGATCACATTGGACCTCTGGCCTCTTCCTTTGGTTCCTTCTAGGTCCTCTATTTTAAGGAAAGTCCCAGACTAGCTTTATTCACTCTTTCATCCCTCTCTGGGTTTCATTTTCTAGACTTCTTTTTCCACAACTCATCTCCCGTCCCCTCCTCCCTTTTAAAGCTTCCTTGTGTGTCTTGATTTTCCAAATGAAAATAGAAGCTACTTTGGGGCAAGGACTATTATTCATTTTGTTTATATTTGTATTCCCAGCATGGTGCCTGGCATACATAAGCATTTCGAAAAATGCTTCTTGTTGTTGTGACTATGAGTCTATGATCCCCTGGCAGCAAATTCGTCACAGTGGTTATTTTATATTATTTTAGATTCTTTTGGGTTGTTATAAATTAATAAATTTTAAATTTGTTTTAATAGAATGTGAACTAAGAAAATTATTCTGAGAGATGACTTGATGGAAAGTGTGGATGGGGACACCCTATAATTTTTTTAAACCCTTATTTCTGTCTTGCTAACAACTCAAGACAGAAGGACAAAGGTTAGGCAAATGGAGTTTAAATGACTTGCTCATGGTCACACAGCTAGGAAGTGTCTGAAGTCAAATTTGAACCCAGGTCCTTCTAACTTCAGATCTGGTGCTCTATAGTGAGGCACTATGCCTCACTATAGTTTTTTAAATATAGAAAATGGGGAGGTCACTATCTATTCTTTAGAAACCAGCAGCCTATTTTTAGTATGCAAGGAGGATCCTGTGCTAGGTGCTCAAGGAGACACAAAGATGAATCTTATGACTTGTCCCCTGGCATCTTGCAGCTTGGGATGCAGCTGGAGAGACAAGGTAAACCTTAAAAGTTAAATAAGGATGGAAGAGTGGTCTCAAGGCAATAAGAGTCATTGTCTAGTCAAGGATTTTGAACGAAAAATTCAGGGAGCTACAAGTGCATTTACTCCCTTGTAACCTCCAGGACTCTAAATAGAGCCAACAGTCTACAGTACCATCAGATCTAAATTGGACTTCTGGAGTGCTTTTTGGGTTCCCAGAATCCCATATTAAAATGCAGATACCTCTGGAAAAGGTCAGGCTTCCATTAACAGCTAAACCTTAAAAGCTTCAGTTTAACAGATAAATCATGGAATAAGAGAAGTAGGGAAGCCTCTAGAGATCATACATTCAACCTTAGAATAAGTTCACAGATGATTAGAGTTAGAGGAGAGGTGATTCAATTCAACCTTTCAAGCCTTTATCTACTCTGTTGGAAATACAAAGTCAAAATGCAAAACCAGGGGGGCAGCTGGGTGGCTCAGTGGATTGAGAGCCAGGCTTAGAGATGGGAGGTCCAGGGTTTAAATCTGACCTCAGATACTTCCCAGCTGTGTGACCCTGGGCAAGTCACTTGACCCCCCATTGCTTAGCCATTACCACTCTTCTGCCTTGGAACCAATACACAGAATTGATTCCAAGAGGAAGGTGAGGGTTAAAAAAAATGCAAAGCCAGCCCTTGCCCTCAGGAGACTTACATCCATTGCTTGTCTTCTTAATGTGACAGGAGGGGGGAAGAAAGAGGGAGAGAATTTGACACTCAGAATTTTAAAAAACGAATGTTAAAATTGCTATTATATGTAATCAGGAAAAGAAAATATGTTAAATAAAAAGGAAAGATAAGAATTATTTTCACATATAATTGGAAAAAAATTTTAAGAGCATTTTTACATTTTTACAAGAACAGCTAGTTAGACATTCCTAGCTGTATGACCCTGGGCAAGTCACTTAACCCCAGTTGCCTAGCCCTTATTGCTCTTCTGCCTTGTAACTAATACTTAGTATCAATTCTAAGACAGAAGGTAAAGGTTATTTTTTTTTAATGAGACATATCCTACTAGAATTAGAGGGTTAGGATTCTGTGAATCTTGAGCAAATCACTTATCAATCTATCTGGACCCAGTTTGCACATCTATAAAATGGGACATTTGGTCTAGATGATTTTTGAGGTCCCTTTCAGCTCTAAATCTAAGCCTGTGTAGCAGGCTCATAGAGGAATGACTTCATATCCTTCGTTTCCTCATCTACAAAATAAAAGAAGAGTAGATGATCTCTCTCTAAGATCCCTTTCAGCCCCTGATCACAGAACTGGGAGCAGAACCACAGTCTTATTAGGAGACCTCGTCCAGTCCTATCAATTTTGCAGTTAACACTTCAGCAAGGATTAGTTGATAAGTCAAGTGAGCTTAAAAATGGGGCGTGGGGACCCTAGAAATCTAGGCAGGGAGGCTTGGAGGATCAGGAGGAAAGCCCTAAAAGACACACCTGACCTCCTGACCCAGTCCATCCTTATCTAGACATTATACAATCATAACACTGATATCCCCTGACACTGGCGTCACCTCCAAAGGCTGATGGAGAAGCTGGTAGGTGGTAAAAAAAATAGATTGGTGTCTTGGGTTTTTAGAGAAGTGGTGGTATAATGGAAAGAGAGCAGATTCAGAATTTAAAGCCCAACTGTTTTTTTATAGATTTAATGACATTTAGCCTTTCTGAGCCTCCGTTTCCTCCTATGGAAAAAATGAGAGGGTTGGACTGGAATAGGGTTTCTTAACCTTTTCATGTATGTCCCAGTCACCTTTGTTAGTCTGGTCCCTAGGCCCCCTTTTCAGAATTATGGTTTGTTTGTTTTTTTTAATTCATAATTGAGGAAATGATAAATTTCAATTAAGGGTTTTGTTGTTGAGTCATTTCAGTCTCGGGTTTTCTTGACGAAGATACTTGAGTGATTTTCCACCACCTTCCCCAGCTCAATTGACAGATGAAGAAACTGAGGTAAACAGGGTTAAGTAACTTCCCAGGGCCATTCGGCCACATTTGACCTCGGGTCTTCCTAGCTCCAGACCCAGCACTCCATCCGCTGCACAACCTCACTGCCCCAATGAAAAGTTAGTGCAAATAAAGATGGCACTTTTCCCCCCTGAAATCTCTATATAGAGGAACCCCAGACTAAGAACCCTGGACTAGATAATCTCTAAGGCTCCTTCTAGCTCTGACTCTATGATGAGTTGATCTCTTAAATTCCTTTCCAGCTCTAACCTCATCTTTCCCTAAACTCTAGGGGACAAATCAATGTCAGTCAAACCCCGAAGTCACCTTTACCTTTTCCAGCTGGAGAGCAACTCCGGCAGAACTGAATTCAATTTGCCTGCAGGAGGGCATTGGGGTGGGAGGAAGGAGAGCTTTGAGCCTGGTGTAGAAAGTAAAAAAAGAAAAAAGAAAACCATACACACCGATTTTTTTTTAATTGCCATCCCTTCAAAACCCTTGAAAGAAGCTAAAACATACCACGTCTTTTATCTAACTTTACTAGTATCTTTGTACTCAGTATAAACCCTCTACACTAGAGGGAGGAGGTGGTGCAATGGCCAGAGCATTGACTTTGGA
The DNA here is from genome assembly GCF_027887165.1 of Monodelphis domestica. Classification (NCBI taxonomy): domain Eukaryota; kingdom Metazoa; phylum Chordata; class Mammalia; order Didelphimorphia; family Didelphidae; genus Monodelphis; species Monodelphis domestica. Next base: position 161,433,890 of record NC_077227.1, on the reverse strand, counting down.
GTCAGGAAGCCCTGAGTTCAGGTCCTTACCAGGAGCACTCTACCCACCATGTCACCTAGCTGCTCACCTCCAACTCCTCATTTCACCATTCAGTTACATTTATTTTTTTTAACCCCTACCCTCCTCTTAAAATCAGTACTGTGTATTAGTTCCAAGGTAGGGCTAGGCAATGGGGATTAAGTGACTTGCCCAGCTCAGATCCAGGAAGACTTGGGGTTGAATTTGTCCTCCAGCACATGCCAGCTGCTGTCACATATTTAACGTTTCAGTGGTTGCTGTTGTTTAGTTGTATCCAACTCATCATGACCCCATACACCATACAGTCCATGGGGTTTTCTTGGCAAAGATACCGGAGTGGTTTGACATTTCCTTTTCTAGCTCATCTGACCAGTAAGAAAACTAAGGCAAGCAGGGTTAAGTGACTTGGCCAGGGACACACAGCTAGTAAATGTCTGAGACCAAAGATACTAGAGTGTTTTGCCATTTCCTTCTCCATCTCATTTGAGAGATGAGGAACTGAGCCAAGCAGGGCCAAGTGACATAGCCAGGGGGTCACAACTAGTATGAGTCTGAGGCCAGATTTAAACTCAGGAAAATGAGTCTTTCTGACTCCAGGCCTGGGACTCTATCCACTGTGACATTTAGCTTTCCATAGGCCAGAGCTATAAAACTCAAATAGGAGCCCTGCAGGCCAGATACTGACTTAGAAAACACAAAAATTAATATTATGTTGTACTATATTTTCTGCAAGTTTGACAACTCTGATCTAGGGTAATATTCTATAGGTCTACAAACTGCAAAAAAAAAAAGAATGTGGAAATATATTGTCAGAGTTTTCTGACCTTGGAATTTCCTTTACCATTACAACCACAGGCCCGGTCCCTATCCCCTTTGGCAGTGATGGTAAACCTTTTAGAGACTGAGGACCCAAAATGAATCCTCACGCCATACATGAGCCCCTGCCTAACCCCAGACAGGAGAGGGAGGAAGCGCGTGCATTGGGCAGCTGGGCAGAGGGGAAGGTGATGGGAGAAATGCTCTCAGAAACATGTAGAGAGGAGGAAGGCAGCAGCCACTTCCGGCATGTGTGCCATAGGTTCGCCTACATGACACTTATGGCAAGGATTCTTAGCCAGAGGTCCAGGAACTTGTCTATTATAATATTTGATCATTATATTTAAATATAATTAGATTCTTCTGTAATAACATATGTTCTATTTTATAAATTTAAAAACATTTTGAGAGGAGGTCCTAGGCTTTACCAGACATGCTGAAGAGACCCTCCATTTAGACCCAAAGTCACAATCATCTTCTGAAACTGGAAACAGAGAGGCAAGATTTTCCTGTCCTGGAAAATGCAGTGTTTTTAGCATGTCTGCCTTTCCCCCAAACAGACATTTCTGTCCTTCCTTTTCCCTCCAAGGTCAGAAGCAAATCTCTGCAGCGAAGTTAATAAACAGCTAACTCTGGAGGAATAAACAAATGGAAGCAGCCCCAAGTTTGTGCAAACATCCACTAACACTCCCCTCTGGAAATAATGTGGCGGAGCAGGGTGATCCAGCTTCTGGCAGGGATGGGCACCACCACTACTGGCCCCTCCTACTCCAAACAAAGAGGAGGGGAAAACCTTGTTAACATGGTAGCCTTCTTTTCTTTTCTTTTCTTTTTTTTAAACCATTACCTTTTGACTTAGAAGTGATAGGTTCCAAGGCATAAAAGCAATCAGGACTCAGAAACTGGGACTAAGTGACTTGCTCAGGGTCATCTGGAAATTATCTGAAAATATCTAGAAAATATCTGAAGCCAGATTTGAACCCAGGGACCTCCTGACTCCAAGCCTGGTTCTCTATCCACTGAGGCACCCAATTGCCCTGCATGGTAGCCTTCTAAAGTGGCTGTTTTATTACCTGGGCTACGCCTGGAATGTGGGTGTCATATTAGTAATCCTGGAGAACATAGACCCCCTGTGTTGATAATCTAAGGTCCATGGGGTGAGATGAAGGGTATGGACTCAATGGTGTGGCCTTCGAGGAGAACAGTTAGTCCATGGTAGCGGCTGGAATACAGCTTCCTTTCCCTCCAGCCCCAAGTCTATGCCTGAAGGAAAGATTGTTTATTCTTTTCCATTTTATGGTTCATCTCCAATACAACTAAGGTATATATTATACTTAAGCTCTTTAATAACCTTCAAGCAGGTCATGCAAGTTTTACTATGATGATGGCCATTTTGTAAGGAAGGAAACAGAGCCCTGTCCATGGTCACAGGGCTAGTTAATTTTGGAGCTAAGATTTTAAATGCAACAACTGAAAAGTTCCTCAAAGCAATGTAAACTACTTAAGAGCAAGGACTCTCCTCAAAGCAATGTAAACTACTTAAGAGCAAGGACTCTCATTTTTGTCCTAGCGTCCATAAGGCTTAGCACAGTGGCTGGAACACAGTAAGCTTAATACTTGTTTGCTGATTGATGAATTGATCTTCCTCATCAAGCCTCTTCATTTAACAAATGAGGAAACTGAGGCCCCAAAGTGAAATGATCTTGTCCCCTACAAGTGATCATAAAGAGCTGAGATCCAAATCCAGATTCAGGACTCTTTCCATTACACCCTGCTGTCTTCTGGTTCTGTCCTTTTTGTTATTCTAATCTATTAGATCACTAGTTTGCTATATTTTTTTAAACTCTTACCTTCCATCTTAGAATCAATACTGTGTATTGGTTCCAAGGCAGAAGAGTGGTAAGGGCTAGGCAATGGGGGTCAAGTGACTTGCCCAGGGTCACACAGCTGGAAAGTGTCTGAGGCCAGATTTGAATCCAGGACCTCCCATCTCTAAGCCTGGCTCTCAATCTACTGAGCCACCCAGCTGCCCCCCAGTTCACTACATTTTTACTACTGTCCTGGATTACTTCTGAATAATACCCTGGAACCTACTTACTCGCCTTCCCCTGTGTTAACAACATCCCGATGGCCAAACATCCCAGGGGGAGCCTCCAGGAATGATGGGGCCCCATTGTTTATGAAATACTGAGTCATACCATGTAGCAACAGGTACTTTTCCATGAATGAAATAATAATAATGAATGCAATATGGGAACAGGAATTCTGAACATTTTATCTCAGATCAAGGTCTCTCAGACTGAAGGAGGAAGGGTGCTACTCTCCCAACCCCCAGGAATTTGGAGGAAGAAAAGGTTAAGGGCAAGGCTAACTGCACAGCCAGCCAAGTAGGTGGTCACCAGGGGGGTATGATTGGGAGGTATCTGGAAGGCCCTGACGCTCCAAGGTCTGAAACATCTACCTTTTGAGTTAGGAACACTGATCTGGCCCAAATGCAAATCTCCCCAAGGCCTGGCAATGAAGGGTAATTAATTAGAGAGTCCACTAGACTTGGACAGAGAGGAATGTGTAACTTGGACTGTGTAGCCATATGACTAGTTATTTTAGCTCAGCCTCAGTTTTCTCACCTGTAAAATTTTATCTCTTTAGTTATTTTAATTCTTAGAGCCTTGGTTTCCTTACCAGTAAAATAGGGATAAATAGGGATTGCTTACCTACCCCCTAAGATTTGTAAAGGAAGCACTAGGTTAACTGCCATGGTATGTAATCAGAGCTATTATTATTGAATCCAACTCATCATGGCCCCTAGACCATACAGTCCATGGGGTTTTCTTGGCAAAGATATCAGAGTGGTTTGCCATTTTCTTCTCCAGCTTATCTGACCAGTAAGGAAACTGAGACAAGCAGGGTTAAGTGACTTGCCCAGGGTCACACAGCTCTGAGTTGTCTGTGTGACCTTGGACAAGTCTCTTCACTTTTCCGGGGCCTCAGTTCCTCAATTATAGAATGAGGGGATTGGACCAGATGACTCCTAAAATCCTTTCCAGTGTCCATGATCCTGGGACTCCCATCCCTCTCCAGGATGTCCTGCTCACCTATCTCCACAGGACTTTCTCGATCAAATCATGGAAACCCCTTTACCTTGAAAGCTCACCTCACCTTTGGACTCTATCTCACAAGGAAAGCACTCTCTACCTCAGAGGCCTCACCTTTTGCTCGTCTTTGTTGTTGCCGTTATTGTTCGGTGGCATCCGAATCTTCATGACCCCATTTCTGGTTTTCTCGGCAAAGATACTGGATTGGTTTGCTATTTCCTTCTCCAGTTCATTTTACAGATGAGGAAACTGAGGCAAACAGGGTTAAGTGACTTGCCCAGGGTCACCCAGCTAGCAAGTGACTGAGGCCAGATTTGAACTCAACAAGATGAGTCTGATTGGCTAGTTCTTCCCCAAACCTCCAATTTAAGGAGACACGGGCCAAAGATATCTCCATCCTTCATCTTTCATGGAGGCAGACTCCTCATACTGCTGACTCATCTCCACTGGATTTTCTCTATGATACTCTCAATTCTACAATGGCCAACATTTATGTGTTGTTTTCCTCCATTAGAATGTAAGCTCCTTCAATTCTGAGGGACTCATGAGAAAAAACACTATCCACATCCAGAGAAAGAACTGTTGGAGCAGAAACACAGAAGAAAAACAACTGCTCGATCACATGGGTCGATGGGATATGATTGGGGACATAGACTCTAAATGAACATCCTAGTGTAAATATTAATATGGAAATAGGTCTGGATCAATGACACATGCTAAACCCAGTGGAATTGCTCTTTGGCTACGGGAAGGGGTGGGAGGAGGGGAGGGAAAGAACATGAATCTTGTAACCATGGAAAAATATTCTAAATCAATTAAATAAAATTTTTCAAAAAATAAAAAAGAATGTAAGCTCCTTGAGGCCAAGATCTTTTTCCTTCTATTTGTAGTCAAAGCACTTAGCACCATGCCAAACACATAGTATATGTTTTTAATAAATGTTTAATACATGCTTGCTGACTGACCTCTGACTGGCTCATTTTTCCTCCTCTATAAAATGGAGTTAGTTAGACTCTGTGATCTCTAAGGTTTTTTCCATTGAGAAACTATGATCTATCTGATTTGTAGCCCACAAGAAGGGCATAAGAAGCAGAGGACTTCATGAGAAATAAATCGTTAATCCCAAAGGGAAAGGGTGCACCAAGAAGGCACTCCAGTTCTCTTCCCCCACTTGTAGAATGGTGAGGGTAATGGCTTTCCTCCTTATTAGTATTAGAGAACCCCTTGTATATGTGTGTCACTTTTAATTCTAAAAATGCTTTCATATCTCATTTAATTTTATCATCGAGCCACCCTTTTGAGGAAGAGGCAAGAGTAGAAAGCTGAGACCCCAGAACTAGGAAACAACAGAGTTGCAAAGACAAAGTCAGGCTGGATGTGAGAAAAAACTTCCAACGTTAAAACTATTTAAAAGTGCAGCTAGTCCAAAAAGTGGATAGAGCACCAGATCTGGAGTCAGGAAGACTCACCTTCCTGAGTTCAAATCTCACCTCAGACACTTATTAGATCTATGACCCTGTACAAGTCACTTAACACTGTTTACCTCAGTTTCCTCCTCTGTAAAATGAACTGGAGAAGGAAATGGCAAACTTCTCTAATATCTTTGCTGAGAAAACCCCAAATAGGATCACAAAGAGTCAGACATAAGTGACACGGGCTCCCTCCAGAGGGTAGACTCCCTCTGAGTCTCTGGAGGTCTTCACACAAAAGACGGATGTCGAGAAGTAGATTCTTCGACAGGTGCAGGCTGGATGAAAAGACCTCTGGGATACCTTCAGATTCTGAGATTCTGCCGATTTTTGAATGTTCTATAAAATGACTTTCTTAAAATCACCCAGCTAGTTAGATCTAAAACTAAGCTTAGCCTGGTACCAAAGAGCTCAAGGTATCAGAGAAGTTGGTCTTCACCAGCCAGCAACACAAGAAAAATGCTAGAAACCCGTCATTTAGTAGCACTTTTAAGATTTACAAAATTTCTTTTAAAAACAACCTTGTGAGGAAGGTGCTGCAATGATTATTGCCCCCATCTTTCAAAAGGGAAAACCGAGACAGATGAAATCATTTGCCCATCATCACCCGCTTGTGTTAGAGTTCAGGCACTTGACTCCTTTAGGGTACGTCGTATATATGAAACCTTTCTGTTTATTCTCAGGGCAGACAGGTGTGTCCAGTGCTCTCGGGCTATTGGTTTGGTTTTTTATTTTAAAATCATCAGTTAAGATAGAGCTGATTCCAAACGAAGGAAAATCGGGCCGCGGACTTTTCTTGGACGCTAGGAACCTGTAGAACAAGTTTTACTTGAGTGACAATATTCCCTAGAGGGAGGGGATCACCTACGGAAAATAGCTGAGCTCGCTGTTGCTAGGTGGTATCCTGCCCCGGCTGTGAGAGACAGAAAAAAGACCTTCCTGATTTCTGGACAGAGCACGTATCCTAGCAACGGCACCAGGAGCCCAGGCGATAGATGGTCCGTAGAAGATTTCTAACGTCCCTTCCAGCTTTCAAACTTTGCAAGGGATTTGGGGAACACACTAGATCAATGAGACATACAAGCAAAGGAACACGATAGGCTAAAAGGAAAGAGGCACAAGAGCTCAGTGTTTGGGTGAACCTACAAATGCAAACTAGGGAAAGCACTGACTAATCAACAAAAGCCACTGGGAAAACTAGAAAGCAGTTTAGTGGGAAATAGCAGACTGAACCCAGGAAACATGGTCACAATGAATCCAACAATGTAATTGGAAAGAATAATGGCCAAAACAAAAACTGGCTGTTGTACAGTTATGGTGACTAAGCTTGGTCATCATCATCTTGTGATAATAGATAACATTTATATGGTGTTTGGGTTGTTAGGTGGTATAGTGGGTAGAATGAAGGTCTTGGAGTAAGGAAGCCCTGAGTTCAAATCTATCCTCAAATATTTCAAAACTGTGTGATTGTGGGCACGTCACTTGACCCTGTTTGCCTCAGTTTCCTCATCTGTCAAATGAACCGGAGAAGGAAAAGGCAAGCCACTCCAGTGTCTTTGCCAAACAAACAAACAAAACAATCCTAACTGGGGTCACCAAGAATGGGTCATGACTGAAATAACTCAACAAAATATGGTGTTCATGATGCACCAGGCATTGTGTTAGGTACTTTATAATGATTAACTCATTTGATCCTCACAGCAACCCTGGGAGGTAGGTGCTATTTTTATCCTCATTTTGCAGATGAGGGAAATTGAGGGCAAACAGAGGTTAGGTGACTTGCCCAAGTTCACATAGCTAGTAAGTGTCTGAGGCCAGATTTGAACTCAGAATTTCTTGATTCCAGGCCCCCAGCTCTATCCACAGTGCCACCAGTTTGCGCCAAAGAAGAGCTACAAGAGCTACAGGCTACAAGCTACCTTCTTCAATTGTTTGCAGAGCAAGGAGACTATATGAGTGTGTAACACTAACAGATAATACCAGTTATAATATAATATAATATAATACAACACTGTAGGGTAATGTGTTATGTAATAATATAAATATAACATAACATAGCATTATATTATAACACCACACAGAATGATACCTTTATTTTACTCACTGACTTCCCCCCTCTTTTTATTCTTTGTTGCAAAAAATGGCTCTCTTGAAGAGTAACATATAAAAAAATAAAAGTGATAAAAAACAAAAGAAATTAATTTTTAAAATTTAAGAAATTATTAATATAGAGAATAGAAGCCTGAAATTTTCATTTAGTTTTAATGAACTAAATCATAATGTAGTAAGCAAGGAAACCAGAAAACCCAGGAAAATAACATATATTATGACTACCAAAAAAGGAAATGGGAAGACTACCACCAACACCACAACTAAAATGCTGTGAAAAAGGGACAGCTGGGTAGCTCAGTGGATTGAGAGCCAGGCCTAGAGACAGGAGGTCCTGGGTTAAAAATCTGGCCTTACATACTTCCGAGCTGTGTGACTCTGGGCAAGTCACTTAACCCCCATTGCCTAGACCTTGCCACTTGGAACCAATACTTTTCCGTTCTAAGATGGAAAGTAAGGATTTAAAAATATAATGACCAACTTTGTCCCCAAACAAAAAGACATGAAAATGTACCCCCAACATTCTCTGAAGGAGATAATAGGTATGGAGTATTTAATATAATATCAGATTTGGTTATACTATGGGCTAATTTTATTGAATTGCTTTTGTTTTTCTCTTTTATTGTTCTTTTTTATAAGAGATGGCTTTCTTGTGGGAGGAAGGATATTAAATGAAATTAAGGTGATATGAAAACAAAAAGTGTCAAAATTAAGAAAAAAACTAGAGGATTGAATAAAATAATTCTCTGATGATCAAGAAAGAACTTAAAGATCAACTTGTCTAATTTTCTCATTTTACAAGCAGGGAAACTGAGGTCCAGAGAGGTAATGCGACTTGCTTATTGCCCCCCCCCCCATGATCAAGTAGCCAAGTCTTGATTTGTCCCAACTCCAAGTCCTGCATTCTTTCCAGTATACCATATTCTCCTCTCTCTCAAAGGTCTCTTTTATCTTTTAATGTTTTTAAAATCAATCAACTTGGCTTCATAATCTACATTCTCCTTAAGTCCCCCAACCCCCTTTCTTTATGAAGATGACTTTGCCTACTACTTCACATTTGGCCAGCTCCCTCATCTCCCTTATTCCACACATCTCACACTTTTGGTCCCGTCTCACAGGAAGAAATGGCCCTTCTTGTCAAGGCAAACCACTTGTGCCCTCAATCCCATGTCCTCCCATTTCCTCAGAGAGGTCACCTAATCAATCATTCCCTCTTTGTTTCTTACCTTTAAGTCTCTGCCTATCTATTGGCTTCTTTCCTGATGGCTACAAACAGGCCCAGATCTTTCCCATCCTTAAAAACAATAACAACCCCACCAAAAAAAGTTCCCTTGACTCTACCATGCTTTCATTTATATCTTCCTCTATACCGCTTCTATTTCCTGCCAAACTCCTAGATAACTTTATTAAGTTATTTACACTGGCTGCTTCTACTTCTCCAACTCACTCACTGCTCTACTTTTTGCAGTCTGGCTCTTGGTCCCACCATTCTACTGAAATTATTTTCTCAAAAGTTAACAACTGTCTGTGATTCTTTGATCTAAGGGCTGATTCCAATTACTTTTATTCATTTATTTTCTCTTTTGTTTTTCAGTTATTTTTCAGCAGTGTCCCAATGCTTCATGACCCCATTTGGGGTTTTCTTGGCAAAGATACTGAAATGGTTTGCCATTTCCTTCTCCATTTCATCTGACAGATGAGAAAACTAAGGCTTACAGTGTTAAGTGACTTTCTCAGAGTCCCACAGTTAGTTTCTGAGGTCAGATTTGAACTGAGAAAGTTGAGTTTCCTGACTCGAGGCACAAGTGCTCTAATCACTGTGCCATCTTGCTGCCCTTTCTCCTTTGACCTCGCTGCAATTTTTGACATGTAGATCTCGACTTCTGTGACACTTTCTGATTGTGTTTCTTGTTTGACCCCTTTTTCTCACTCCTGATCTCCTAGCCCCTCAATTCTAAATGTTCCCAAAACTCTATCCTGAGCTCTCTTCACTCCATCCTCCTGGTCATTTCATATGTTCCCTTGAGTTTAATGATCACATTTCATCTAGATCAGGAGTCCGCAAACTATGACTTCAGAGTCAATTCCAGTGTTTGCTGTTTTGGTAAGAATGATTTTACATTTTTCAAAACTTTAAACTTTTTTTTCATATAAGAGTCATTCCTATTCTGAGGACTTGCTGCCAATGTATTTAACCCATGGCCAAAACTTGGTCATAGTTTGCTGACCTTTAGACCTAGATGATTTGCAATTCATATATCCAGTCCTATTCTCTTTTCTGAACTCATTTTAAAAAAAATAACCCTTACCTTAGTACCAGAAGGGTAAAGACTAGGCAATAGGAGTTAAGTGACTTGCCCAGTGCCACATAGCTAGGAAGGGTCCAAGATCAGATTTGAACCCAGGTCCTCCCAACTCCAGAGCTGATGCTCTATATACTTGTGCCACCTAGCTGCCCCTGAACTTGTCTTTAAAAAAACAAACAAACAACTTATCTTCCATCTTAGAATCAATGCTATGTACTGGTTCCAAGGCAGAAGAGCAGTAAGGGCTAGGCAGTGGGGGACTAAGTGACTTGCCCAGGGTCACACAGCTAGGTCTGAAGTCAAATTTGAACTCAGGACTTCCCATCTCCAGGCCTGGCTCTCAATCCACTGAGCCACCTGGTTGCCCCTGAACTCTAATCTACTAGCTGGATCCCTACACTTAGATGTCCTGTCTGCATCTCAGACTCAACATGTTTCCAAACTAACCTGATCATTCCCCATCCCTAAAGCTATCTTCCTACTGAATACACCACGATCTTCTCCATCATTCAGGTTTATAACATCAGTCTTAATAAGCTAAGACAAGTTTTACCCTTTCATATGTTATTTCCTCTTTTGCCCAAATCTGATTAGAATAAGGTATGAGAATTACCATCAACTGGAAAATGGCTAACCAAGTTGTAGCATATGATTGTGATGGAATTTTGTGCTATAAGAAATGAAGAGTAGGTTAATTTTTTTAAAACATGGGAAGACCTACACAAAATTCTGGAGAGTGAAATGAACAGAACCAAGAGAACATTATATACAGCCCCAGAAATGTTGAAGAATGACTTGTGTATGTCCACCTTCAGAGAAAGCTGATAAATAGAAATAAGCAAGATGTGGCTTTATATATATATATATATACATATATATACACTTATCTCTTTGTTAAATGATTTTTATCTTCTCTAATGGAGGAAAGGAAAGAGCTATTTGGAAATTTTAAGGTAACAAACAAACATAAATTTAAATTTAAAAAATAGCATCAGTTCAACTCTTCATCCACCCTATATTCAATTAATGATCAAATTCTATTCATTCTACCTCCACAATCTCTCACATTTGTCTCCTTTAGTCCCCTATCTCTCTATTCATTTTGCCAATAGCCTAATTCAAGCCCTCATCACTTTGCTCTGTATACTGTAAAAACAACAACAAACCTTTCTTTTTAGTCTCTCCTCCTTTTCAATTCATCCTCCACAGCTGCCAAAATAGTCTTCCTAAAGTACATTCCTGACCATGACACACCCTTACTGAATGACTTCAGTGCTTTCTTATTTGAATCTAGCAGAAAATACCAACTCCTCAGTCTGGCATTTAGGGCTTGCCATCATTTGGTCTGAATTTCCTTTCCAGTTTATTTCATTTTACTCTCCTTCATATATATGGCACAGTCAATCTGGTTTACTAACAGTTCCATAGACTCAATGGTCTATCTATCACATGCCTCTACAGCTTCCCAGACATCACTGCATCACATTCACTTCTCAGTTTTGTCTTTCAGAGTCTATTTCTTCCTTGTAGGCTTAGCTCAGGTGGTACCTCTAAGAAGGCTTTCCTAACATTAGATACTGCTCATTCTCTTTCTTCCCTGTCCATGGTTAATTCTCTCTCTCTCTCTCTCTCTCTCTCTCTCTCTCTCTCTCTCTGTCTCTCTCTGTCTCTGTCTCTCTCTGTCTCTGTCTCTCTCTCTGTCTCTCTGTCTCTGTCTCTCTCTGTCTCTGTCTCTCTCTCTGTCTTTCTCTCTGTCTCTCTGTCTGTCTTTCTGTCTCTCTCTCTGTCTTTCTGTCTCTCTGTCTTTCTGTCTGTCTCTCTCTCTCTCTCTTTCTCTGTCTCTGTCTCTCTTTCTCTGTCTCTGTCTCTCTCTGCCTCTGTCTCTCTGTCTCTCTCTCTGTCTTTCTGTCTCTCTGTCTCTGTCTCTGTCTCTGTCTCTCTGTCTCTCTCTCTTTGTGTGTTTGGCTCTCTGGCTTGTCTCTCTCTACCCCCTCTCCCTCTTTCTATCTCTCTCTTTGCCTCTCTTTCCAAATTGCCTTGTATCAACTTACCAGTGCACATAAAGGTAAGCTTCTTGTGATCAGAGATTGTTCATTTTTTCATTGTATTCTAATGTCTAATACAGTATTAAAAAAAAAAAAACGCTCTTAACTTCTGTTTTAGAATGGATCTTTTTGTATTGGTTCCATGACAGAAGAGCAACAAGGGCTAGGCAGTTGGGGTGGTTAAGTGACTTGCCCAGGGTCACATAGCTAGGAAGGGTCTGAGGTAAGTAGACAATAACTAACAATAAGTATCAGATACAGTAGATAATTAATAACTATTAAATGATTCAGAGTTCTAAATCTGGCAATGGCTGTGTGATCTTGACACAGGAATTTAATGTCTCTTGATTTTAATTTCTTCACTGGTAAAATGGGGATGGGGGACAGGGAATAACATAGAAATTACTTTGTAGTGGTGAAATGCTACATAATTGTAGCTGCATTACTGACAAGGTCCTGCTGGGGAGGGGGGGTGGGGTTCAAGTATCTATGCCTCAATCTAGAAGCTAAGGACTAATATTCCTCTAATCTCTAAATTTCTCATTCTATATCTCAATTGTTGTAGAACTGTGGAACATTGGGGACACCTATGAGATTAAGTACCAAGCTTAAATGGAGTTAAGTGGCAAAATAGTTTAGGAACAGGTTAAAGAAACCAAGGTAGACACTTCCCAGGTATGTGACCCTGGGCAAGTCACTTGACCCCCATTGCCTAGTCCTTACTACTCTTCTGCCTTGGAACCAATACACAGTATTGATTCTAAGACAGAAGGTAAGAGTTTAAAAAAAAAAAAGAAACCAAGATAGCCAGTTATCTCAATTATCCAAGATGGTAGGAGGCAGTGATATCACAGAGGAATGGGCCAAGAACTCCTGAGAGACTTTGGCATTATTGCTAGGGATCTATAAACCCACATATACAGCAAGCATTATGATTATAATTTTTATTCTGCTAGACCTTCCATGGACTGAATAAATATCTCTACCCACAAAATACAATTTTCTAAATGCACTTAGATCCTGTTATAAAGAATAAAATATGAATTAATTAATAAGCAACACTGAGTTCATAGTAGCTTTGTCATATCATATATTCAGTCAAGCTCTGGCAGGTCTCACCAAGCTGGAAAGGTTACAAGTATAGGCCTGATGACAGACTGTGTTTGTCATCCAAGGAAGGACCAGTCTAGTGAGTTTCAGAGAGGGTTATCACCAGTAGTATCCATAAAGGATGATGAATTTTATAATCTGCTACATTGCTGAAGTTGCTTAAAAATTTCCTTTTTCATTGTGTTGCTGGAATTCTTTAAGCTATTATATTTTCTACAAATAGAAATAATATTTCTTACATTCTGTCTTATTCTCTTAGTTTCTTTTTCTTGCCATTGCTATAACTAACCTTTCTATAACTATATTAAGGTGGTGGCAACAGACATCGTTGCTTTTCCCTGATCTTATTGGAAAGACTTCTAATGTTTCTCTGGTAAAAAATAAAAATGATATTCAATTTTAGATGCTATTTATGATATTGAGGAAAAGTCCATTTATTCTTATATGTTTTACTATTCACAAATGGATATATATGTATATATATTCCATAGAATCTTTATGATCTATGAAATCAGGGTTTATGCTGGCCTGAGTTGATGAAATCATAGGTCATTAAAGAATGTAATCAATCCATGGATCATTTTAGTTCAATTACTATCTTGTTGCGTTCTCACATTCTAAAAATATTGTAACCTATTGTACCAGAAGATTATTAGACTACAACTAATATTGAATTCCATTTTAGTCAATAAACTCCATTTGTTCCATTGGATCTCTGAATTTTTAAAAAGTGTTTATTGCTATCTTTTGTTTTTACATTGTATACATTTCCTAATAGAGCACTGCTTTCTTCCACAAAGACAGCCATCAATTACAAAATAATTTTTCAAAACAGTTTAGTAAAATAATCAATCTAGCGAAAAAAATCTGTCTTTATATTCAGTGTCCTACATCTACAGTCTCTCACCTCTGCAAGAGGCCATATGGCTTTTTATAAAAATTTATGTGAAGGTCTCCTCATCTATGGAGGCAGAGTACTATGCTAGAGAAATAGAATTCACAACCTTGGAGACTTATCCACAGTCCCTTCCATCAGCCTGCCCTGTCTACTGTGAGTAATCAAGAGCTAGTTAAGCTCAGGTGAAATCTCCTACCTGTATTAAGGAGAAATGCGATGAGAAATCTGGCTGAAGTGTGATTGAGGAACAATGGGGGAAAGGAAGGAAGAAACATTAACACAACTCACATTTGGGTGGCAAAGGACTTTTTTCACAACTGCCTCCTGAGACAGGCAATACTAACGTAATTATCCATCTTTTACAGATGAGGAAACTGATCCTTAAAACGGGGAAATGGCCTGCCTGGGGTCACATAGCTGGAACTTAAATCCAAGTCTCCCTACTTTGGAGTCCAGTATTTCTGCAAATAGAATATGTTTCAGACAGTCCATTTAAGCATCGTCCTGTGACTTTAAGCTGAGTTGTGACCACTCCAGATGCTGGAATCACTAGCCACATAGAGCACTTTCCCCATCCCCTAATATCCCTAGATCTCCAACATGCCACAACCTGGGGGTGCAAACTCTTGTCTGGTACCATGGAAACATTTTCCCCCTTTTGCCCTCATTCACTTATTCCACAATCTAGCCCCAAGGGTCAAATCTCACCACACTGAAGCTAAACGGCGATTCTATAGCCGCTGCTTATTTCTTTGAGACCCGAGGATATTCACCCATCCCACCTTCACAGAAAATTTAAAGCTAGGTAAAGAAGACAAGAATCAAAATAAGCTTTTCCATCAGTATTTTTCCAATCAGTATGCTGGGGTTGGGAGTAAAGATAATATCGACACAGAGAAGAAAATACAAGTTAATGCCAACAAATAGAGAGCAGCAGCATCCCAGGAATGGGGAGGTGAGAGCCAGGACCATGTAGACTAAGGATTCGACCATCATTCTTCAACAAATATTTAGTCTGCTTTCCCAAGGCCCCAGTCTCCATTCTGTTCGGGGTCTCTGGTCCCAGAAAAAGAGGGTATCTGGTCAGCCAGTCCACTCAGATGTTGGGACTTTCTGTTAGCAGTACCTTTTCAAGCAGGGCAGGGGAAATGTAAAAGCATTTTCCAGGGTATCTACTACAAACTTAGTCAAAAAGGAATTTCAGATAGAATTTTAGGCAATTAGACAGGCCAGTATGGGGAAGTAGGTCATCATCATCTACTCCAAGAATAGGTGGGCCTGTAGGAAAACTGTAGAGGGTAGAGGCAGGTGTCCTATGAGATTGGGTTTATTGTAGCTGTTTCAGGATACAACAATGAACCCTAACACACACACACACACACACACACACACACACACACACACACACCAACCCTATTATAAATTGGTTCTTCTCTAAAGGCTCTAGTATCAAATTAAATCCAACTTCAGCTTGACATGTCCCATGAGGAGGGTCACTGGCCCACTGCAATATGGTTCAGTCAACTTTGTTCAGCCTAAGACTCCCCTAAAGACAGCAGGAAACTTCTCTGATGGCCTTTTGTGAGGAAAGAGCAGAAAGAGAAAGGTGGATGAGAAAAAGCAGTGGAAATGTCAAGTCCCTAGACACTGCTTCGTGTTCAAATTCAATCAGTAAAGAGACCAATCATTCAACAAGCATTATGGAATAGCAGCTAGATAGATGGCAGAGTAGCTCAGTGGGTAGAGAGCCAGGCATGGAGATGGGAGGACCTGGGTTCAAATCTGCCCTCAGATGCTTTCCAGCTATGTGACTTCACTCCCATTGCCTATACCTTACCTTGAACCAATAAATAGTATTGATTCTAAGAAGAAAAATAAGGGTTAAAAAGAAAAAAACAACCCAGCTCCTAGGAGCAAAATTCAACAAGCATTAGGGAGCAGGAGCTGTGCTAAGCAATGGCGATACTAAGATAGAAGGAACCCAAACTTTGCCCTCAAGTAGCTTACATTCTAAAGAGGGGACATGTACACATATGGTGAGTTTTCTCCTCCGTTAGAATGTGAACTCTTTAAAAGTAAGGACTCTAATTTTTCAATTTTTATCTTTTGTGCTTAGCAAGGTACTTTGTACACAGTAAGTGCCTAATCAAGGCTTCATTCATTCCATTCATCCCCAAGGCAGTTAGTTGATGCAGCAGACTGTGCAGTGCCTGGAGACAGGATGACTTGAGTTGAAATTTGATGTCAGACAATTACCACCAGTATGATCCTGGCCAAGTCACTTAACCTCTGTTTGCCTTTGTTTCCTCAACTGGAAAACAGAAATAATAACAGCATCTACTTCACAGGGTTGTTGTCAGGCTCAAATGAGATGATATTTATAAATCCCTCAGTATAGTGCCTGGTACATGGTGCATTCTAGGTAAATGCTGATTTCCTTCCCCTTCATATAAATACATACCACCTATACGCAAGATGAATACACGGTCGTTTGGGGAGGCAGTGGGTTCTCAGCTATGAGAATCAGGGAAGGTGACCCTTGAGGTGAGCCTGAGAGATTGCAGGAGGCTGCGGTGCAAAGGGAGCTCATTCCAGGCATAGGGAAGAACCAGTACAAAGGTGTGAAGAGGAGATGGAGAGCTGGGTAGGGAGGTCTGTGTGGATGGATCACTGGATTTGAGGAAGGGAGCAGCTACAAGAAGGCCATGCTATCTAAAGATTGTGGGGTGCCAGGTTCTAACTGAACATTTGGTAGGACATTCCTATACCTAAGCAGGGATTTAATGGAAAGATGGTGGATTCAGCCAGAAGGCCTGCTAAAGACAGCTTCTTGAATTTACCAATCACAGCCGATGGAGAGAGAGGAGGTGGTCCCATTTCTTTTTTAGTTTTATTTTGATTATTATGTAAAGCACACTTCCATATTGGTCACTGTTGTAAAGGCATATTCATGCAATACCAGAGGTGCTACCATTTCAAGTGGACACCTCCAAAGGCTCCCAGCACTAACCAGAAGAGATCTCACTTTAAACTTCATAACCTTCTCCATTCTTCTGTCTCTGTCTTTGTTTCTCTCAGTCTCTGTCTCTGACTCTGTCTCTGTCTCTCTTTATCCCCCAATTCTCAGATGTTCCAAACTAATAAAACTTTTTTTTAAGTTTAAGAAAATTGTAATTAATTAATTAATTTAGAATTGTTTCTATGGTTACAAGATTCATGTTCTTTCCCTCCCCTCACCCCACCCCCCTCCCATAGCCGATGTACAATTCCTCTGGGTTTTATATATGTCCTTGTTCAAGACCTATTTCCATATTGTTGATATTTGCCCTAGAGTGATTGTTTATTTTTTATTTTATTTACTTTATTAAAAGTGTATCACAGTAATCCAATTAATTTCTCTTGTCTTTTTTCCCAAGTTTTGGAAATTTTTATTTAGTTAATTAATTTAAAATATTTTTCCATGGTTACAAGATTCATGCTCTTTCCCTCCCCTCCCTCAAACCCCCTCCCATCACTGACACTCAATTCCACTGGGTTTTATATGTGTTCTTGATCACAAACCTATTTCCATGTTGTTGATGTTTGCATTAGGGTGATCATTTATAGTCTACATCCTCAATCATATCTCCATCAACCCATGTGATCAGGCAGTTCTTTTTCTTGTGTTTCTACTCCCACAGTTCTTTCTCTGGATGTGGATAGTGTTCTTTCTCATAAGTCCCTCAGAATTGTCCTGGATCATTGAATTGTTGCTAGTAGAGAAGTCCATTACATTTGATTGTACCACAGTGTATCATTCTCTGTGTATAAGGTTCTTCTGGTTCTGCTCCTTTCACTCTGCATCAATTCCTGGAGGTTGTTCCAGTTCCCATGGAATTCCTCCAATTTATTATTCCCTTGAGCACAATAGTATTCCATCACAAACATATACCACAATTTGTTCAGACATTCCCCAATCGATGGACACCCCCTCAATTTCCAATTTTTTGCCACCACAAACAGTGTAGCTATGAATATTTTGGTACAAGTTTTTTTTTCCATATTATTTCTTTGGGGTCTAGGAAAAGTTTTACCAGAGCTTCCTTTTGCATTTTCTGTGTGTCAGTTGTGAAGCCAGATGGAAGAGCTCCCTTCAAGAATTTCTTTACTCTCATCTCTTCTGAGGGTGGAGTGCATAGCCTAAAAACTGTAACTTTTCCACCAGTTTTGGTTAGAAGGTGATCACCCCCCTGAGCGACAGGTAGACCCATCAGAAAACCACAGAAGGCAGTTTTCCTTTCTGACTGTATTTTCTATAGATGTTGCTGGGTACAACTGCAATGACTGATCTAGCAAATTCTCTTCCCCTGGGGAAAATCAATCAGACAATCAGCCAAATTACACATCAGGAAATACTACTGCTCAACAAAGAGTGCCAAGAAGTATGTATGCTGGTATATGGAAGACGAAGAAACAGGTAAGGCATGCATGACTGTTATTACTGTTCATCTTTTGTTTTTGAAGAGAACCAAGGATATCATGAAGGTGATGTCAAGACATAGTACTATGGTTCAATGGAAACTGCCCTCTATTTGACTTCAGAGGATCTAGATTCAAAGCCTGGTTCTGCCATTGACAATCTTCAGGACTTTGGGCAAGTTACCTCACTTCTGTGAGCTTCAGTTTTCCCTTCTGAAAAAATGACATTGGACTCCAGATTGACTTATAAAGTTCATTCCAGTTCAAAATCTATAATGTCCTTCTGCCACTTCCTAGGATATTAAATTACTTTCTAGACAGGTATAACAATTATGATCTCAGATAAAGCAAAAGTCCCAATTAAAAGAGATGATCTGGGAAACTACATTATGCTACATGGTGCCATAGACAATGAAGTAATATCAACTTTTTTTACAGCAAATTTCCCTGAAAAAAAAATAAAAAGAGCCATTTCTCAATTGATAAATGGTCAAAGGACATAAACAGTAAGTTTTCAGAAGAAATCAAAGTTATCTATAGTCATATAAAATGTTCTATATCACTAACAATTGGAAAAATAAAAATTAAAATAACTCGGAGATACCACTTCACACCTATGTGTGACAAATGCTGGAAGAGATGGATGATGAAAAAATAGGTACACTAATGAATAGTGGGGTGGTCCAATCATTCTGAAGAACAATTAGGAACTATGCCCAAAGGGCTATAAAAATTGTTCATATCATTTGACCCAGCAATATCAAAGGAAAAGGATCCATTTGTACAAAAATATTTATAGCAGATCTTTTTCTGTGTGGCAAAAATTTGGAAATCAAGAGAATGTTCATCAATTGGGGAATGGCTAAAGAATTGAGGCATAAGATTGTGATGGAGTACTTCTGGGCTGTAAGAAATGATGAGAGGGTGGTTTCAGAAAAAACATGGCAAGAACTATATGAACTGATGCAAAATGAAGTGGGAAGCACTGGGAGATGATTGGGCACAGTAGCAACAATGTTGTAATGATAATCAACTATGAAAGACTTGGCTACTCTGATCAATATCATGATCCAAGAAAACTCCAAAGGACTCATTATGAAAAAATACTATCCACCTCCAGAGAGACAACTGATGAACTCAGTACAAACTGAAGTATACTTTTTCTCACTTTATTTTTCTTGATCTTTTTTTAAAAATACAATTAATATGAAAATATTTTTGCATTATTTCACATGTATCATATTGCATGCCTTCTTAGTGGATGTGAGAGAAGAGAATTTGGAACTCAAAATTTAAAAAGAAAAGAATGTTTAAAATAAATAATAAAATGTTAAAAAGAAGTTGTATGCTAAGCCTTTCAAGAGCAGGAACTTTTTCTAAATTTGTATCCATCTTTCTAACCCCAGCACCTAGGCTCACAGTAGGCTTGTTGAATAGAGAGGTATAGATTATTAAATATAATCATTCAAAAAGAAAGTATTATGTATATATATTTAATCCTTACCTTCTGTCTTAGACTTGATACTAAGTATGTATTTCAAGGCAGAAGGGAGATAAGGGCTAGGCAAACGGAATTAAGTGACTTGCTCAGGGTCACACAGCTCAAAAGTATCTAAGAATAGATTTGAACCCAGGACTCCCATCTCTATCTAGATCCGGCACTCTATCCACTGAGCCACTTAGCTGCCCAGAAAGTATATTCTTAAGGACCAGCAAGATATGGAAAAGTAGAAAGGCAAAATGACTCTCATACTCTTGCCTCCTCCAGTGCCTTCTCAAGTCTGACTTCAGAGGTTACTAACTAGATGACCTTGAATAAATTATTTCATTTCTCAGAATTACAGCAATTCCTACCTTTGCCTGCCACAAAACAGATGACTTGAGGAAAAAATGAAAGATGTAAAGAAACTGATACTGGCCAGGAGGAAAGCTGCCCCACAAATCCTCTTTCAAGTGGAGAATGTTAAGGTGTCCATTGGTGCAGTTGGCTATCCTCTGCAACTAGATGCCACAGGGACCTACCAGCTCTATGACCCTGGACAAGTCACTTAACTTGTCTGCCCCTGTTTACTCAACTGTAAAGTGGGGATCAGTAATAGCATCTACCTCCCAGGATTATCATAAGGATAGTAATTGTGAAGTGCTTAGAACAGTGCCTGGCCTATATTGTTGATTTTCAGTTGTTTTCAGTCATGTCTGACTCTTTATGCCCCCATTTATGGTTTTCTTGGCAAAGATGCTGGAGTGGTTTGCCATTTTTTTCTCCAGCTCATTTGACAGATAAGGAAACTGAGGCAATATGGAAATATTTTTGCATGATTTCACATGTATCATATTGAATGAGAGAGAAAGAAATTGGAACTCAAAATTTAAAAAGAAAAGAATGTTTAATAAATAATAAAATGTGAGCTAGCTGTTTGGGTTAATTGACTTGCCCAGAGTCACACAGGTAGTAAGTATCTGAAGTCATATTTGAACTTAGGTCTTCCTAATTCTAGGCCTGACAATCTATCCACAGTGCCATCTACCTGCCTATACCTGGAACATAAGAAGGAGCTTAATAAATGTTTATTCCTTTCCCTTTTCCATCACTTCATCAAAACCAAAGACTTATTTCCCATTCATTCCCTGTGAATATAGCATAGGATTATAGACCTTAGAGCAAGCAGGAAATTTCTAAAGCCTTAACCTTGCAAGGAAGGAAACTGAGTACCAGAGAAGTAGGTTGGTTTGCTCAAGGTCACACAGTTAACAACAACTAAAGGTTTTCTGCCTTTGTATCCCATGCTCTCTCCACTACACAGAGGAAAAAGGAAACTGAGTAGAAAAGAATCACAAGAATCCTCAGGTTCTAATTCTGGTAGGAAGACCCTGCCCCCTCCAAAGCTAAGTTAAGGTGCTCCAATGAATCAGAAAGAAGACCCACTGATCTTGTACTCAAAAGGTAGTAATTCAAGTCCTGCTTCAGTTATTTAGCCTCCTGGAGTCTCAGCTTCCTGTATTGTAAAATGGGGACAATAATATTTACACTGCCTAACTCTAAAGTTATAAGGAAAGTACTCTCTACATTTTGAGGCAGTATGGATGGAGAAACCCGCCTTAGAATTAGGAAGATCTGGGTTCCAGTTCTGCTTCTGACATATACTCACTATGAAGTGAGGCAAGTCATTTCATCTCTCAGGGCCCCCCAAAGCTTTCTTTTTTTGTTTGTTTGGTTTTTGTTTTTAAATTCTTACCTTCTGACTTAGAAATAGCAGAAGAGAGGTAAAGGCTAGGTAATTGGAATTAAGTGACTTGCCCAGGGTCACATAGCTAGGAAGTATTTGAAGCCAGATTTGAATCCATGTCCTCCTGATTCTAAGCCTGGCTTTCTGTCTACTGCACTATTTAGTTGCCTATCCCTAGCTATCCTCAACAACTTTCTACAACTGGAAATTTTAGAAAAGTTGGTGATCTTTTTTAGTAGAGGGGATTTCCTCACTTTGAGTTCCCTGAAACCATGAAGTTACAGATCAGAATGTTATTAAAAAAATCAATTTGTCAGTGTTCCCCATAGTACCCCTCCAAGTTCTGTCCTTCTAGAGAAAGAAGGACAAGGGTTAGGCAACTGGGGCTAAGTGATTTGCCCAGGGTCACAAAGCTAAGTGTCTGAATCCAAATTTGAACTCAGGTCCTCCTGAAACCTGGCTGGGTGTGCTCTGTCCACAGAGTCAGCTAGCTGCTCCTCAATTAATGTTTATTAAGCACTTATTATGTGCCAGGCACTGCCCTAAGTACTAAGATGGCAAAGAAAGGCTATAGAGATAGTCCCTGCCCTCAGAGAGTTCACAGTGTAATGAGGAAGACAGAATGAAAAGAACTGTGTACAAACAAGCTAGAAAAAAGGATAAATAGGAAATAATCCACAGAGGGAAGGTGCTAGAATTAAAGAGTATCAGGAAAGGCTTCTGGGAGAAGGTGAGATTTTCACTATGACTTTAAGGAATCCAGAGAAGTAAGAAAAGGAGATGAAAGAGATTAGACTTACTTACAGAAGGGGAGGAAGCTTGCATCAGGAACCAAGAAGAACCTGAAAAGCCTGCATTTAAGACTCAAGAATCTTTCCCACAAATTCCAGGACCCTTTCCTTCACCTTTTCATGGGTTAGAGACCATTTCTTTGATCAAGTTTTCCCTGTCCCTCCCCAATTCGATGTGAAGTATAGTGCATATAGAGAAGCCTCAAAACCAGGAAGACCAAGGTTTAAGTTCATCCTCTGGAACATACTGCCTGTGACAGAGGGTAAGTCACTTACCCTCCAAGTGCTCTAGGAAATGCTCCAATCTTGTAAGTTTCAGCGGTGTCCTTGCATTGCTAAAAATTTCCTTCCCCATATCAATAAAATCACAAGTGCAATCCTTATCCCTCTCTGCCTACCCCGTCTGGTTAGGAAAGCCAATCATTCCAGTCAATACAACTCGGTTACTTGTGTAATAAACTTGTCTTTCTGGACTCTAATTTCTTTCTCTGTAAAATGGAATCAGAATATGTGCACTACCCACCTGACAAAGCTGTCCTAATAATCAAATGAGGTAACTTAGATAAACATATTAGCTATATGTAGCTATCATGGAGAGTCTGATCCCTTCGTTGTTGGGTGCTATTCCTTTCAGCCATGCCTCGACTCTTTATGACCAGGTCTGGGGATTCCTTGGCAAGGATACTGGGAGCTGTTTGCCATTTCCATCTCTAGCTCATTCATTCATGAGGAAAATAAGGCAAACAGGGTTAAGTGATTTGCCCAACTAGTAAATGTTTGAGGATACATTTGAACTCAGGTCTTTGGCAATGTCCCTTTTCTCAAAGAAATCACAAAGCCGAGGGCAAGCCATTGGAATTTCAATTTGTCTCTGAATCCAGACTCAAAGGGAACTGGTTCCCCTCAGGACAATGAGCCTCTCTTCTCCAGTGCTTAGCGGCTCCGTAGTCAGATTCCTAGGGAAATCTTCATCAGTTTTACACATTCAGACTTTTAAAAAATATTAGCTGAACTGAACTAGCTGGATAACCAACACAAAAACGTCTCCCGAGAAATAGCATCTATCTCTGTCACCTCTCAAGGATACCAGGATAGGGGCAGTGGGGGCGGGGTGGGTGGGAGGGAGCAGAGAGAGCTGATAAAATAAGGTCACTGACAAGTCTCCCCCTTCTCTCCCTCCTGCAAGACTGGGGGCTCTGAACTCCACCGAAGCGTTGGGAGGGCTCCGCGCCTGTGTGTAGAGGTGGGGTTCTCAGAGAACTCTTAGATCGAATAGATAAGTTTCCCCGCAAGTCGGTGCAGTGAGAGCCCACAAGTTCCAAGAGCCCAGACAGCCAAATGGGGCTCAAGGGGAACTCACCACGCAGAAGAGGGGGCTGGGATGCGTGGGGAGCGTCAGGGGGTACAAATGGTGCGCCGCTAGAAGTCGGGGAAGGGACACGCATGGCCAGCCGAGAGGGCGCTTGTGGAAGGGAACGCCGGCTGAGTTTAGTCCGCTAGAGCAGGAAGGCACCTTAGACATCATGTATATACTCCAATTCTTTCTGACAGCTGAGGAAACCAAGGCCCAGAGGGCGGTCTGGTGAGAAAGGAGAGGGAGAATATGCGGAGCAGGGCACAAGAAGGCAGAAGAGCCACAGCCCAGCACGAAGAGGGACCAGAAGGAGAGAAGGGCGTCCGGGCTGCTGCTCCCTTACCTGGGCTCTGCAGGTTGTCAGGGTGGGAGGCAGAGCGATGGGCCGGAGGCTGGGGCTGCTTAGGGATCCATACCCCTCCTGCGATCCCCGACTACGACGGCCACAGCCTGACCTTCCCTCTCCTGGACAGACTGCGCGGCACCTGGCCCTGCCCGGGTCGGGCTGCTCGAGCCGGGTCCGTCCCCGCCCTCGCCGGCCGAGGGAGGAGCTGAACCAGGGCGGGCCGGCAGGGGAGGCGGCAAGGTCCAGCTCGCCCTCTTTCCTGAGGCCAGACCAGTACTGTGAGTTGGGGAGGCGAGGGTGGTTGGTATTGACCATGCGGAACACTCCTTAGACTGGCAAGCCCCCTCCCCTGCCCCAAGAGGTCATTTCCTTCCTCCCTTAGCCTTTGGTCAGATTCTCATCCAAACCCCGGCTCCCACCTGAGGATTCTCTCCCAGGCTGCCGGGAGTCAAAATCTCCTGCAAAACTTACATCTTAATTCTCCTTGGAGTCCCAAAACCTCTGACCCCACTCCACACCGGAGTTTGGGGGTGGGGTGGGGAGAAAGAGGCACCCTCAGATTGAGGAGGTGGAATGGAACTGACTTTGGAGTGAGAAGTCCTTGGTTCACATTCTTCTTCTAACATTACCAGCATTACCTTAGACAAATCACCTGCCTCAAGTTTACTCCTCGAATTAAAAAATAATGATTTTTTAAAAAGTTTTTAAAGAGCATTGATTGGGATGATCTCTGAGTTTTCTTTAAGCTTTAGATTTAGGAACCTAGAGGAGTGGGATGGCACAGGACGCATAGATCTTGAAACACATTCCTAATAACTCTCATATTGTGGGCGCCTATTGTATTGCTTCAAATAGGGACCATCTCCAAAACTCTAAAATCAGGGAAAAGTATGGACATTTTTCGCTGATCAGTCCTATCTGACTCTGACTGTGTGGACTAACTGGGCTTTCTTGGGAAAGATACTGGAGTGGTTTGCCATTTCCTTCTCTAATTTTATACTAGTAGGGTCATTAGGTGACTTGCCCAGGGTCACATAGTTAGTGGGTGTCAGAAATCAAGTTTGAACTCTGGTCTTTCTGAAACCAGGCCCAGTGCTCTATCTGATGCTGGATTCCTGATCTTATCTAAGTACTCCTTCCAACAGCATGATCTGCAATGGATACCTGCCACCAACCATCCTGAATGAGTCTTGTCCAAGTCTGCCCATAAATTCTCCATTAGAGATGATTTTTCCAATGTAATGAAATCAGGCCTGTAGTCCTCATTTTTTTTAATGTGGTGGTAACTGTATTTTTAATGTAATTGGTTTTCTTTATAATCCTACAGGTTATATTTTTCTTTAAAACATTCTTTTAAATGTTCTTTAACAATATTATTCTGAGAAGGGATCATAGGCTTCCCTAGATTGCCAAAGGGGCCTATGAACCCCCAAATTGTGATTAAGAACTTCTGTTCTAGATCTTGTGATATTCTATAAATACCCAATTAGTTCTATTCTATATTGCAAGGCTACTTCCCCTTTTGAGTCCTCTCCCCCTTTTATAGAAGGCAGGTTGAGGAAATTATGGCCTTTATTCTGAACAAGATGATAAAGGGGTGAGGAAGCAGACAGCCCAAATACAGTACAGGAAAACAGCAATGTCTTGCCCATGGGCTTTGATAAGATTGCCTTCTTATCTTCTGTTCCCCAGAAGGAAAACTGAAGGCTTAGTGGGGAGAAAGTTGTAAATAAACCACATCTGGGGGGTTGAAGTTGCCCCAGAAATGTGCCATGTATCACACTGCCATAAAAAAAAGGCAAGACAACTTTGTCTTCTCTCATCTTACCCTATTCAGCTATACCAGCATTTCCCATTCCTGGAGCTTCTGGAGTCAGGACCATAAGAGAAGATCAGAATTTGCATCACTCAGGCTGGTCCACTGAGTCCTTGGAGAGAAGAAGGACATGGAGTTTTTGAAAGCCAGATGAAGTCTTTCCCTTTTAGGACCTGGACCCTAGAAGTGGCATGCCTAGCTTCAGGTCTTGGCAGTCTGGGGTTCAAAAGACTAGACAATGCCACCAGGTTTCTCCCTTAAGAATTTCCAGGACTCCAAGTTTTGTTAAAAAAATTTTTTTACATTCATGGGGACAGCTAGGTAGCTTAGTGGATTGAGAGCCAGATGTAGAGATGGGAGGTCTTATGTTCAAATCTGGCCTCAGACACTTCCCAACTGTGTTACCCTGGGCAAGTCACTTAACTCCCATTGCCTAGCCCTTATCATTCTTCTGCCTTAGAACCAATTCACAGTATTGGTTTTAAGGTAAAAGATCAGGGTTTTTATAAATAAATAAAATTTACCTTCAGGATCAGAGATCCATGAGGGAAAGTGGATGGACCCTCTCAGCTATCTACCCTGCCATCAGCAGAGAGATTTGAGATCCTTCCCTGACAGGAAATCTCCTACCTAGGAAATTAAGGTGAATTTATTTCATTACTTTTCCCTCCCTCTCCATAAGTATTGAAATGAGTGAAAATGAACTCATAAAGAATATGTCAAGGAAACAACCACCAGAAAATATAAAATAATTTTAATTTAATATAGAAATTTATAATTTAAATATAACAATTATATATTTATATTTGTATATCTTACATATACTTATATGTAATATGTAATAATTATAAATATATTATAGGAATTTATAATAATATGGGAAAATGATTCCTATAAAATAATTTTAATCCTCTCATCAAGTGTTGAAAAGCTCCAAAGACCCTCCTCATATTTACTGGGCTGATTGGAAAAGCAGACACTGGTTTTCTCCATCTCACTTTGCCTCCAAGTGAGTGCTCTGGGAGATCCTCTTTACCTTGGTATGTGTGGTAGTAGCTTCAGTGCCTAGGAAAGCCAGGATGCCTGAATTTTAGCCTTCCTTCTTCTACTCCCCTTGGGCAAGTCACTTTTTCTGCTTGGTTTCCTTCTCCTAAGGTAAGGGGACAGGAAAAGATCTCTGCTTTAACTCCACTTTTATGGCAACATTCGGGCCACCTACCACTTAGGAACACAGAGATCTTAGAGATTTAGG
Organism: Monodelphis domestica; assembly: GCF_027887165.1. NCBI lineage: Eukaryota > Metazoa > Chordata > Mammalia > Didelphimorphia > Didelphidae > Monodelphis > Monodelphis domestica. The sequence continues at coordinate 161,406,780 of NC_077227.1, read as the reverse complement.
GACCTTTGAGGCTCATCTCATCCAACCTCTTCATTTTATAGATGGGAAAAAAAAAGATGAGGTGAGAGGAAAAAACGTGACTTGCTCAAGGCGGTAAGGCAGTGTTGAGGTTGCTCCCCAGGTGACCCTAGGGCCAAATCATCCCTCCCTTCCAAGCCTCAGTTTTGTTATTTGCAAAATGAGAAAGGTGGGCTAGGTGACATCAAAGGTTTCTTTCATCTCTAAAAGCCATGGATCCAAGGGATATTATCTGTTGGAGTTTTATTTACTAGCATTATCTTGTGCCTTTGTCCAATTCTGATGTTTGCTCGGGTCAATGTGACTTCTTAGATCTTTAGTTCCTAAGGGCCAAGGGACAGTAACAGTGATGAATTACCTCAGAAAGAATCTAGTTTGGATAGGTGCTTAATATATTGACTGGAAATCCAAAGACTCGAGTTCTAATCTTGGCTCTGCCAACAAATTATTGGGTCACTTTTAGAACATCACTATCCTTCTGGGATTGCCAAGCTTCTCTTTAGCAGAATGAAGTAAAAAATGAATGCCTGACCTTCCCATCTCTCTGGGCTCAGATAAGATAATAGCTTTGAAAGCCCTTTGAGAGACAAAATACAATTATTATCATGATATATTTTGATGATTCTGATGAATGGCTTTAAAAGGCTTCATGTTCCCATAGAATGTTCACCAGGAGATAAACCCAAACACCATTCCTTTCTCCCCACCCTGTTCAAGCTACGGTACAGACTGCTTAGGAATCTAGCCGCCACCTCCTCCCACCCCCCACCCCAAAATCTCAACTCCATTTCGTGATGGCCAAGATAAATAGGGACTCTTGGTGCCCCGCCGAGAAACACCAGCACTCTCCAGCTCCACAAGCCCATCCACAAGCCTATTTTTATGCTCATGCTGAAAATGCAAAGATATTTTAAATTTATTTCTATTTGGATCTGTGTTTTCTTCAATGTAGAAAACCTTTCTGGAAGAAACTACCATCACTAAAGCACTACCATCGCCTTGTTTGACAGCTCGTACTGGGGCTGGCTGAGGCACTGAGGGTTAAGTGTCTTGCCAGCTGTCACTCTGACAGTATGCCAGAGGAGGGCTTGAACTCCTGGTCTTCTGGACTACAAAGTTAAAGAAGGCTTAAGATAGCAACCAATGTTGGGTCATAGATTATCAAACCAGTCAGCCTTCATCGTGTGCCTCTTACATGCCCCACCTTATGCTAGGCAATGTGAGGTACAAAAAGATATTTAAAATATGGCTCTCAAGGAGTTTAGTTAGTCTAGAAAAGGAGATGGAATCAAGTGCTAAAATTTCTGGTACATTACTGGAATTCAGAAAAGGGAAAGATCAATGAATGGTCAGGAAAAATTTCACGTAGGAGGTGAGACCTAAGCCAGACCTTGAAAGATGGGCAGAATTTGGCTAAGCAAAAAAACCAAGAAACCGTTGATCCCAGGCAAGGGAAATAGCTTGAGCAAAGTCCTAGAGAAACCAAATTTTAAAGCATCTAATAAGTATTTCCTACGCATACGATACTGTAATAGATGCTGAAAACTAAATGGTGAAAAAAAAAAGATTATTCTTTGTTGCTAAGGAACTTAAAATTGAATGAGGGACATACAATGTGCATGCAAATGAATATAATCTAAGGTAGAATGCAATCAAAGCAAAGAAATGTTTCCATGTAACAGGGGTTATAATTACATTCCACTTGACGGATCTTTAGGATTTTTGTTGTTGTTGTTCATGTTTTCACATGGGGTTTGTGGGCAGAAATACTGGAGTGGTTTGCCATTTCCTTCTCCAGTTTATTTTACAGAGGAGAAAACTGAAGCAAACAGGTTTAAGTGACTTGCCCAGGTCACGCAGCTAGTATCTGAAGCTAGATTTGAACTCGGGTTTTCTTGACTCCACTCTGTCCATTGTACCCCCTCACTGCTCATCTTTAGGGTTAACCTCAGCTATAAAGATAAAACCAAATGAAAAGAATCAAAGGTGAACCCAGGACAGAAATAGTGTGAGATGCCATGGGTTAGGGCAAAGCAAACATTTGAGGAGGGGCAAAGGGAAGAGAAGATGCCAATGAAGTTTGGAGGCGTCTCTCTGTCCTGCCCTTGATGCCTCTCCACTATTCCATTAAGGATGAGCAGAACTGAATGATTGATCAGAGATTCCGACAGCTTAGTAGATGAGCCAGCCCTGCTGAGAAACAGCCATGGGGAAGAATCACAAGGTTTTTGTTTGGTTGTTTGTTTTTTTGCCATTTTGCCATTGACAAAATTGGGAAAGCAGTGGAATCAGGAGCTGCTCCTATTTGAGTTCTCTCATGGACCCTTTAGGAGGATAGGAGTGGAGAAGCAGGTGCAGGATGGGAGGAATGGTTGCTAATGCTAGTACTGGGAACATTTACTAGCTCATTGTGGGAGGAGCTGTCAGAAAGCAGTTGGCCAGGAATTCTTTTTTTTTTTTTAAACCCTTACCTTCTCTCTTAGAATCAATACTGTGTATTGGTTCCGAGGCAAAAGAGAGGTAAAGGCTAGGCAATGGGAGTCAAGTGACTCGCCCAGGGTCACACAGAGGGGAAGTGTCTGAGGCCAGATTTGAACCCAGGACCTCCCATTTTTAGCCCTAGATCTCAATCCACTGAGCCACCCAGCTGCCCCCTTGGCCAGGAATTCTTGCGTCCCCAAACTACAGGTTTAGAGTCGAAGTGCCTATACACTGGTTATGGCTGCCTCAGTCTGAGAAGAACCATATAGCCATGAGATGCCAGGGGTTAGGGCAAAGCAAACATTTGAGGAGAGGCAAAGGGAAAAAATATGCCAATGGCAATGGTTGCTTTAATATACTTTTATTTGTATTATTCTTTTTGAGTCCACGAGGATGGGTAAAGATATATAGATACATAGATATATACATACACATACAATTAAATATACTTTGATTTCTTTTTGAGTCCATGAGGATGGGTAAAGGTATATATATATTACCCATCCTCATCCATATATATATATATATACATATGTATATATGTATATATATATATATGTTAAACCCTTACCTTCTTTCTTAGAATAAATACTGTGTATTAGTTCCAAGGCAAAAGAATGGTAAGGGATAGGTAATAGGGATTAAGTGACTTGCCTAGGGTCATCCAACTGGGAAGTACCTGAGGTCAAATTTGAACCCAGGACCTCCCATCTCTGGGCCTGACTCTCAATATACTGAGCCACCCAGCTGCCCCTAAGGGTTCTATTGAGTTAAACCAACTTTATGTTATCAATTTCAGTATGTCATGTTCATGTGATTAGAGTCCATCAAATATAAGATAAAAGGAGGATTGAATTTTCTCACCAAGTGGGAGGCTCAACCACACCTCTAACCTATCAAGATGGGCATGAAATTACCAAAGGAGAAATAGAGGTAGCAGCTCTCTGAGAAACAAAAAGAACTTAATATTTCCTGAAAGCATTCCTAGTGTTGAGCCAATCAATAGATACTCATTTATTAAGCATCCACTCTGTGCCAGACTCCAGATACAATGATTACAAAATGAAAAAATCTCTGCTCTCCACTCTAGGCAATGCAAAACCACATGGGTGAGCATGGACCTTCCTAGCTCCTGTATCAGGCTGGTGGCCAACAATTTTCCCTGTAAATTAGACAAAGTATTCCAGGGAATAAAATCTGGTTATTGAGAATTCCCTTTTAAGCAAGAGATCAGGGAAAGAAGGCTTCATAGAGGAAGTGGCAGTTGAGATAGGCTTTGAAGGATTAGACAAAGATCAATATGTATATTTTAAATATGGGGATAACCCATGAGAACGAACACAGAGAAGATCCAGTGCAGTTATGAGTCCAGGGAGCAGCTGGCCTGCAGCATATTCTGATTGGAACAAAGGGCCCTTAATGGGGAGTAAGGTGAAATCGTCGACCAGCCAGGATCAGATTTTAGAGGACAAAAACCCAGAATAAGCAATTCATAGTTTATCTTCCTTTCATAAGGGAGCTTCTGAAAGTCTTGAACCAGAGGTGGGAAAGAATTATATTCAAGAGATTATTTTAGTAGCTAAGTGATCAATCGATCAAATATTTTAGTACTTACTATGTGCCAAATGCAATATTACTTTTTGAAGATATTAGATTTTTTTAACCCTCATTTTCTGTCTTAGAATTGATATTAAGTGTCAGTTCCAAGGCAGAAGAGCAGTAAGAGTTAAGCAGTTGGGGTTAAATGACTTGCCCAAAGCCACACAGCTAAGAGTATCAGAGGTCAAATTTGAACACAAGACCATCCATCTTCAGGCCTGGCTCTCTATCCATTGAGCCACCTAGCTGTCCCAAAGAGCTTAGATTCTAACAGGGAAATCAACAAATATATAAGATATATAAAGCAAAGAATTGGACTTGTGAATTTATTGATACAGCAAACTCCCAGATGAGGAAATTCCTTCTCTCAGTGCCAGTCAGCAGATTCTCTGCAATTTATAATCTCAGAGGACTGCCTAAAGAACTGAGAGGTTCAATGACTTACCCAGAATCACACAGCCAGTACGTGTCATGGGCCATACTTGAACCTAGCTCTTTTTAAGGACAGCTCCCTATCTAATATGCCCTATAGCCTCTCTTTCTATGTATATACAGAATAAACCAAAGGTTATTAAATTAAGGTGGTTAGGAAGGGAGGGCACTAACAGTTGTAGGAGCCAGAATTAGGTGCATTAGAGAAGGAAGAGAATGGTCAAGGAGCCACTGGGTAATTATTTCAATGGTCCAGGGGAGAAGTGATGAAGAACTAGGATACTGGCCTTTTTCATGAAAAGGGAGAGACTCATTTGGGAGACAAGGAGGAGACAGAATTGAAATGACTTGGAAGTTGATTGAACTGAGGGACTGAAGGAGAAGTAAGAGACCAATAATTGGATGTTTTGAGCCTAGACAATAGTATTATAATCAAGAAAAATGGGGAAGTTGGGAAAAAGAGCAGGCTTAAGGGGTAAGATGATGGACTTAAGGGGACAAATAGGGAGCAGAGTAGAGATAAAGAACCTGGAATAGGGAGGACCTGGGTTCAAATCTTAGCTATATGGCCCTGAGCAAGGCACTTAACCCTCATTTGTCTAGCTCTTTTATTTCTATCTTGGGGTTGTTACTAAGACAGAAAGTAAGGGTTGAAAAAAAAGATGATGGACTTAGTTTGGGATTTGTTGAGCTGAGGTGAGAATTGATTACTGATAACTGGGATGAATTAGAGAGAGGAATCGAGGATGATACCTGGATTGTAATCCTGGCACCTGGAAGGATAGTGATGCCATGGGCAATAGTGGTGCTGTTCAGGAGAAGGAAGAAATAAAGATCTCTTTTCTTGGACCTATCGAGACATTTCTATGAAGTGTTTAGTTCAAAATGAGCAACAAGTAGGTCATGATCTAGGACTGGTGTTCAGAAGAGAGACTAGAGACAGATAGTAATTTGCATACAGATGATATTTGAACCTATGGAAATTGATGATAACCACCAAATAATAGAGTAAAGAAAAGAGAAGAGAGAGAGAGACAGAGCCTTGGGTGTACATCCACGATGTGACGTGGATGGAAATCCAGCAAAAGACACTGAGAAGGATTCAGGTAAGAGAGGTAGGAGGATAACTAAGAGAGAGAGAGAAAGAGAGAGAGAGAGAGTAGTATCCCCAAAATCCAAAGAGGACCAAGTATTCTTGGGGAGAGAGTGGTCAGTAGTGTCTAATGCTACAGAAAGGTCAAGAAGGATGGAAACAGAGAAAAAGACATTAGATGTGGCAATTAAGAGATCAGTGGTAATTTGGAGAGTTCAGTTTCAGTTGAGTTATGAGATCAGAAGACAGCCTGAAGAGGGTTTTAGTTTGAGAGTATGAGAAAAGGAAATAGAGAACTAGTGATTATAGAAAGCATTTTCAAGGGATTTAACTGAGAAGGGGTGGAGAAATATAGTAGGATAGCATGGATGGTTGGATATAGTTGTTTTTTTTTTAAGGTTTTTTTTTTAAGGATTGGAAACTCACTTGTGTTCATGAACAGTAGAGAATGAACTAGTATAGAATGATTAAAGATTAGAAAGACAGAGAGGATGATGGGAGAAAATCTGCTGGAGTAAACAGGAAAGGATGAAATCAAGGGTCTATGTAGAGGGACTGGCCTTGTCAAGAAGGGCCACCTCTGTGGACAACTAGGTGGCTCAATAGATAGGGAGCCAAGTCTAGAGATGAGAGGTCCTGGGTTCAAATCTGTTCTTACATACTTAGCTGTGTGATCCTGTGGAAGTCATTATCTAGGCTGTTTTGCTCTTCTGCTTTGGAACCAATAGGCAGTATTGATTCTAAGATGAAAGGTAAAGATTTTTTTAAAAAAGAACCTCTTCTTCCTCAGAGACAATTAAAAGAAGAGACAGTGAAGAGGCGATATTAAAATGATACAATATGAAGAGAGCAAGAAGACAGGAAGCTTATGGCTAATGACTTCAGTTTTCTCAGTGAAATATGAGGCACTCTTCAGTTTAGAGCTGTTATGACAGTTAAGTAGAGAAGGTAAGGTTTAGATCTATCATGGACAAAGAAACAGAGAACCAATAAAAAAAGAACATGATTGCCTTTCTACAGTGAGAACCCTTTTGAGGTGATATATAATGAATTTATAGTAAGTTTGTCTTCCTCCAGAATTTATAGTCAGGATGACTTCCTTTAGAACTGTTCCATCATATATAAGTAGATGTAGAAAAGACAGATGATTGGAGTTTGGCAAGGCCTGAGAGAAGAGAAGATTAAGGAACAAAGGATTCAAGGGCAGAATATAATCTAAAGTTGAAATGATTCATTAAACGGTTGAAACTTGAAAGGTGGGAAGAGTGTCTCCAGAGCAGGAGTAAAAGTACTGAGGGGTAGAGAAATTGTAGGTCATGGTAAGAATGAAGAAAGGGTTTAGAAGTAGTAAGCATAGGGAGAAGTGGATTGATAAAGGATTATGATAAGATAGAGAAATTCAGAATTCTTGATGAATTTAGAACTGGAAGATGGATGATAATCTGATAGACTATAAGCTCCTGAGGGCAGAAGCTAATTCATTTTTTGGTATATATTTACAGGTCCTAACACAATGCCCAACACACAGTGATAAGCTCAAAGATAAGGAGATAAAAAGGGCCCTCAGAGGCCATTTGGTCCAACTCTCTCAGTTTACAGAAGATCCATGAATGATAAGTGCAAACTTGAGGGTCAGGTTGACTAGTACAACCTCTCTCTCCTAGTGTAGTAGGCAATTGAGAAGAGGGTGCTGCACGAGTTCATTTTTAAAAAATCTTCTTTTGGTTCCAAAAGAACTTTGCAGTTTGGACATTCTGCCTTCTTTTAGGTTCCAGGTGTCCTAGATGATGGAGAAACCCAAAGCTCCTTTGTGCTTAGTATCTAATTTTTGTTTTGGAGAGGTTTGGAAGTTCTTGGAGATCAAAGAAAATGTCTAACCTTCCATGTTGCTGGTAATATGACCTGGAAGTTTTTCAAGTCCTATGTTTTGACCACAACCTCCAAATTAAAAATAAATTAAATTTAAACATTAACATTTAAAAGCTTCAAATTAAAGCTTCAAGCCTAGTCATGGGTTGGTAAGTGACTTGTGGTATTAAATTTCAGTGGTGTGCTTTGAACCCAAGTCCTAGAACTCCAAAATCTTTCTCCTGTGGTATAAATGCTTGTTGAATTTAATTGAATTTCTAAAAGTCCCATCAACCCCTAAACTCCATAATTTTCTAGGCCAAAAATCCACAATCAACAAGATCCTTCATCATTGAATGACAATATTTCCAGGGTATTTGAGGGGAAGTAAATATTCCAATCTGGCTGAGGAATGGGGTAGGTGGCAGAGACATCGACAAACCAAAATATACCCATTGGAGGATGATGGATTTTGATGCAAGGACCAGAAACCCTCCTGAATGAAGATAAAGGGAGGAAGTCCAGGAATTTAGCCTGAAGAAGAGAAGATCTAAAGGGGATGGGGAGGAGATGTGGTAGCTGTATTCAATTAACTGAAGTACAGTTATATAGAGGGAAGGATTATCCTTGTTCTTTTTGGCTTCTAAAGACAGAACTAGGAGCGATGGATGGAAGTAGCTGAGAGTCTGATTTTTTCCTAACAAAATAATACCAAAATGTGCTAAGGTGACCTGGGAAGATGGTGAGTTCCTCATCCTCGGTAACTTTGAGGAGAGTCTGAATTATTATTTGCCAAAGATGTGGTAGAAGTGATTCCTGCTTAGATGCTGAACCGAGTGACTTTTACATTTATATATTCACTCGTGTATGGTAATGCCACACCCAGGCAGGTGCCAGGAATGTATGGCAAGTGCCAGCAATACAAACAATAAGAGCGCATGTTGTTATTGAATTATTCAGTTGTGTCTGAATCTACGTGACTCCGTGGACTTTGTCCATGGGGTTTTCTTGGCAAAGATACTGCATGGTTTGCCATGTCCTTCTCTAGTGTGTCCCCACTTAAATATGAGGAACTGAGACAAATAGAGATTGAGTGCCTTGCTCAGAGTCACATAGCTGGTAAGAGTGTGAAATCAAATTTGAACTCAGGTCATCCTGACTCCAAGCCTGATGCCCTAACCAGTGTACCACCTCACTTCCCAAAGGAGAATGGCATAGAAATTAATCAGAAATAAGTCAGAATTCATTCATTAATATGTGCCAGATTCCTTTGTCACAGATCTTTGAGCATTTTTCAGCAATTCTTATTTTTTATTTTAATTTTTAGAATTTTTATTTATTTATTTAAAACTCTTACCTTCTGTCTTAGAATCAATACTGTATATTGGTTCCAAGGCAGAAGAGTGGTAAGGACTGGGCAATGGGGGTCAAGTGACTTGCCCAGGAAATGTCTGAGGTCAGGGCCTCCCATCTCCAGGCCTCTCTCTCTATCCACTGGGTCACTCAGCTGTCCCTAAACCACTCTATTTAACTTTTAAAGATTATCCCAACATTGTCCCAATCAATCTTTCCTGACTCGTACATTACTCTCTCTTCTGAATTCTGGGATCCAGCCTGATTTCTTTGTCCCATTATACTCTGACCACCCTATCTCTATGTTTTTGTACTAGTTCTCCCTCATCCCTAGAACATACTCTAACTTTTATGTTATAGGTTTCTTCTCTCCTTTCAAGATTCAGCTCAAGCACCATCTTCTACATGAAATCTTTCCTTCACCTACTATCTTCTTCACCTTTATTTTAACTAGTGTATTTATTTAATAGAAGATAATCCCTCCACTTCTTTTTCTTTTTTTCTCTTTCTCTCTCTCTTCCTTTCGTCCTTCCTTTCTTTCTCTCTCTCTTCCTTTCTTCCTTCCTTTCTTTCTCTCTCTTTCTTTCTTTCTCTCTTTCTCTCTCTCTTTCTTTCTTTCCTTCCTTCCTTCCTTCTTTCTTTCTTTCTTTCTTTCTTTCTTTCTTTCTTTCTTTCTTTCTTTCTTTCTTTCTTTCTTTCTTTCTTTCTTTCTTTCTTTCTTTCTTTCTTTCTTTCTTTCTTTCTTTCTTTCTTTCTTTCTTTCTTTCTTTCTTTCTTTCTTTCTTTCTTTCTCTCTTTCTCTCTTTCTTTCTTTCTTTCTCTCTCTCTCTCTCTTTCTTTCTTTCTTTCTTTCTTTCTTTCTTTCTTTCTTTCTTTCTTTCTTTCTTTCTTTCTTTCTTTCTTTCTTTCTTTCTTTCTTTCTTTCTTTCTTTCTTTCTTTCTTTCTTTCTTTCTTTCTTTCTTTCTTTCTCTCTTCCTCTCTCTTTCTCTCTCTCTTCCTTCCTCTTTTGCTCTCTTTCTCTCTTGGTAATGGGGGTTAAGTGACCTGCCCAGGATCACATGGCCAGGAAATGTCTGAGGTCACATCAGAACCCAGGACCTCCTATCTCCAGGCTTGGCTCTCTATCCCATTAAATCATCTAGCTGCTCCTATTCCAGATTTCTTGTTCAGTCCTCACCCTGCAGGAAAATGGAGCATTCTGAACCTCTAATATCTGGAGAATGAAAAAAAAAAGGCTAGTTGCAGAAGGAGGTGAGAGTCTGAAGTCACTGAAATGAGACAAGTTGTGTATAGACATAGGGTGGAAAAGATAACATGCACTACTTAGGGGGAGATGGAACAGGAGGTACCTCATCACTGGCATTTCTAAGGCACTTTTTTTTGCAGTTTTGCAAAGTACTTTGCACAGATCATGTCATTTGATCCTACAACAACCCTGTGAGGTAAGTGCTAATATTATCTCTGATTTTCAGATGAGGACATGGAAACCTAGAGAGATCACATTATTTGTTCAGGATCACATAGGAGCAGAGGCTGGATTTGAACTCAGGTCTTCCTGATGCCAGGTCCAGCCCTCTCTCTAATACTACCTATCTGCCTTATGTCAGAATAAGGAAAATAGGGCATGAAGAAATTATAGGAAGACTGGGAGAAAAGGAGATTCAGGATTGGGTGCCATTAAATACTCATAGTGCAACCCAGATTTGGCATATATTCAGATCTCCTAAAACGGAGGCACCAGTGTAGTTGGGGGCAGGGACTTGTTTGTGAGAGGAGACGTTCTTTATTCTCCAGCTATAGTAAGACCCACCTCTTTCCATTTGCTGCCTAGCTGGAATGGGCTGTATCTGTAAAACTAGCACACTGAATGGTGTCTAGGGTGAGGGTCTTGCTAGAGATTAGCCGGGGTATGGCGAGGCAGTTGGAGGGAAAGTCCACCTTCCTCTTCTCCTTGGGCCCTGTGGCCCTGAGAAATGACCTTAAACTGTGTTGGCCTGTTTCAGTCTCGGCACAGGTGCTGGGTCCTTGGACCCAGGAGCTAGAGACCCGGCGACCCTGGCATCACCCACAATGTCTCTGCCAACTAAGCAGGGAGGTCCTGGGTCGGTTGCCGTCTACAAGCCCAGGGAACTTTGGACTTGCAACTTGGTGAATGAGTCTCTGCTTAAAAGAACTGAGCTAAATTATGAATATCATCTCTCTCGTTTTCCCAGAGACATATGAGGGTGTCCGCAGAGAAGGGAAATGATGCCCCCAGGAGTTAGGGATGGAATGTTTGCTCTTGTTCTACTTTTTCAAGCAAAATTTCCTTTGTAAAAGCTAATCTGACTGTAAAATGGAGCTGGGGTGCTGGGGATCCCTAAAATTGGGGGAACTTCACATTTTGGTTTGAGCCAGTGACAGGGAGAAAAAGGGAGGGAGAGAGAGAGAGAGAGAGAGAGAGAGAGAGAGAGAGAGAGAGAGAGAGACCCCCCTTAAGGGTACTGGAAAACCCTGGGGGAAGGGGTGAAAGGTATGCCCTGCACTTAGCTTTTAGGCAATGGGGCCAGGGCCAGTCACAGTTACAATAGAATTACTATAAAAATCAAGGCTGTAGACAAAGGCCAAGGGACAATAAAACATGAAATCATTGTGAGTAATAAATTCTTTATTGTGCCTTAGGAAAAAGCCCATTTTCTAGCTCCCAATGGAAGGACTGGCTCTCCGATCCCAAATATTTCTGCAAAGTAGTCCAGAGGTTTCCCAAGAGCACCAGAGGGGTCCAGGATACGCCAAAAAGCTGTGCAGGGTTTAAGCAGGTGTCCTTGCAGCTTTTTTTATGACCCGGTCTCATACCTCCACTGCAAGCATCCAGTTAGTGCTTGTTAAATGATTGAACTTTTGCTCAGTCAACATCTGTGCTAAGCCTAGGAAGACACAGACTTCGTGGGTGAGTGATTGACAGTTTCTTTCATCATCACTCTTTCATTATCAAGACCTTCCTGTGTATCTGATTGTCCCAAGGCACTTTTTTGCTCTACCGAGAGAACTCCATGAGCTGTTTCTGCCCTCAAGGACTTTATCATCTAAGATTTCCATGTTTACTCACAGCCTGACCTTTGGTTTTGCTTCCAGTCGAGGTGGGGGATGTCTAAATTCCAAATAGAGGGCTGGATATTTTTATTCTCAAAGCCATCCAGAACTTCTGAGTTTATCCAATGTGTTTTATGTGGAAAGAGGGTAGGTGGGTGGGAAGACCTGTGCTTTAGGAAAATCATTTTGGCAAAAAAATACCTTTTATTTTGCTCCCATTAGAGATAGTAATAATAATATAAATAATAAATTGATGATAAAAATACTAATATTTAGACTAAGAGCAGTGTGACTGAATGTATTTTTTTGAAAATGTTGCTTCAAGGGCTACTAGGAGTCTCTGTAGATAAAGATCCAGGCCTGCAGATTGGAGGTCCTGGGTTCAAATTTGACTTCAGATACTTCCTAGCTTTGTGATCCTGGGCAAGTCATTCAATACCAATTACCTAGCCATTAACACTCTTTTACTCTGGAATCCATACTTAGTATTAATCCTAAAACAGAAAGTAAGGGTTAAAAAAATATTGCTTTAGGGGCAGTGGGGTGGATTGAGAGCCAGGTCTAGAGATGGGAGGTCCTAGGTTCAAATCTGGCCTCAGATACTTTCTAGCTGTGTGACCCTGGGAAAGTCACTTAACCACCCCCATTGCCTCACTGCTCTTCTGCCTTGGAACCAATACACAGTATTGATTCTAAGACAGAAGGTAAGGGTTTAAAAAAATGTTGCTTTAACACTTTGCAACAGAGTTTTGAAAAACTAATTCTAAATTCTGCTTATTTATTTACTTCATTTAACAGCAGTCATAACTGAAATAGAGACTTCACCTAGAACAACAGTTGCAAATGGAAGTGTATCATTGGCTGTCTTACTAAACCAAGGCACTCATTTCTCAATGCTATCCACCAATTTTGCAAAGGTCTCATCACAAAGAGTAGGAAATTTCCATCTTCCCTGAAGGCGAACAATCATTTGTTTTTGCAGACTAATTAGAGGGCATTGCATTTTTTCATATTCTTAACAAATGGGTTCAACATCCACTGAAACTTTTGATTTGGAAAATTCTTAAACAGATTAGAGAATCCGGTTTCCAAGTTTTTACAGTGTGTGGATATACACACTCGGTTGGTGGTTGTCCTTTCTACTACAAGAGGACCAAAATGACATCACTGATGATATCTTTTGACTTGAGCATAAACTGTATTGAAGTGAGTCAGAGTTGCCCAAAGTCATCAACCTCCCTTTTTCTTCCAGCGTCACTGAAGTCCAGTGGTAGAACAAAAGTCAGGACTCCTGGGATGGTCCTGGACGCAATGTAGCTTCTTTGATGTCAATGTGTGCTCCTCTGAGTCTGCCTGCCTTAGCTGCTTCACAGTCAATGGAGCAATTCTCATCTGCCCATTCTGCTAGGAAAAGTCTTCACGTGCCTAGGGGTGGAGACCCCACTAACTTACCAATGGGTTGGAGCCTGTCAGTCACCCTCACCCTGGTTTAGCCTGCCCACCCAGATGGTTTACCAGGGTGTGGCCACTGTGCACTCTACAATTTCTTGGAGCCACCCAAGAGAGCTGGGTAACAGGTTAGAGACCAAAGGAGGAAAGACCCCTACAAAGGGCTCAGCAAACCCTCCCACCAGAAGTGCTAGTCTCTCCTGGACACCTCAATACTCTGACACTTCCATTGTTTTTGGCAATGAAAGCTGAATCTCACATGCCTTTCTTTTCTTCTTTCTTTCTTTTTTTGTTTTTAATTTGGAAATTTTTATTCAGTTAATTAATTTAGAATATTTTCTCATGGTTACAAGATTCATGTTCTTTCCCTCCCCTTACCCACCCCCTCCCATGGCTGACATGTAATTCCACTGAGTTTTACATGTGTCATTGATCCAGAACTATTTCCATATTATTGATATTTGCACTAGGGTGATCGTTCAGAGTCTTACATGCTTTTCTAATGAGGTTGGCATCTTCCTCTCATTAGCTAAAATCTCAAGGCATGCTATATAGATAGAGTTGAGTCCATTCTTAATGTATTGGTACATAAGTCCAAATTTCAAATAATCTTCTGGATAAAGTTGAATTTGAGTAGTCAACCTCTTATCAGATTTGGTTAGATTATGATGACTATTTTTACCTTATGAGGTAAACAATGTGGTTCTTGTTGTTTGACTGTTGTTATTCAGTCATGTCCAATTCTTGTGACCCTATTTGAGGTTTTCTTGGCAAAAATACTGGAATAATTTGCCTTTTCATTTTCCAGCTCATTTTATAGAAGAGAAAATTGAGGCAAACAGAGTTAAGTGACTTGCCCAGAGTCCCATAACTAGTATCTGAGGCCAGATTTGAACTCAGATCTTCCTGACTCTAGGCCTGGTGCTCTATCTACTGCGCCATTCAGCTGCCCTGATATGGCTGACAAAGGGAGTTCTTGTCTTCAAGTAGCCTAGAGCTTATGTCTGACATTATCTTTTGTGCTTGCATTATTAGTACATTCTTTAGACTGGTTTCCTTGTAGGAATCTTTTAGAGCCAATTGCCCGTTTTATGAGGGTTAGTTTAATTAAAACTGGATTATATTATCTGTAAATCCATTTTATATTATCTGTAAATCCATTTCATGGGATTCATGCCACAATCTGCTGAGAGCTAAAGAATGAGAGAGGGCATCACTGTCAATCCCTCTACATTGTGGAACTTCCACTTTTCCCTCAGGTTACATCACCTACTATAGATGACATCTGTCTATATCTAACTATGTTAGATAGAGTGATGGTGAGAATATTGACCCACGTACTGTATAATAATAAAGCTTAACTTGTCATTATTTACATAAAAATGAAATCCTACTCTTTCCTTCCCATATCCAAATGGACTATCTAGAGCCCAATCCACTTTGGTGGCCAGTGGACTAAATAATTTAAAACTTAATGGTGACCCTTCATAGGACACTTTGGGGGTTTGGTAGCTAGATTGTTGGACCTGGAGTTAGGAAGACTTGAATTCAAATCTAGCTTTAGACACTTACTAGCTGTGCAAGTCATTAAACTGGTGTCTCCCTCAGTTTCCTCTTTTATAAAATAGGGTTGAGTAAAAGCACTTACTTCAGTGTATTGTGAGAGAAGTACAACAACATATGTATAGTGTTTTGTAGATCTTAAAGGACTGCATAAATATTTTTTGTTGTTATTCAGGTGTTTTGGTCATGTCTGACTGTGACTCTATTTGAGACTTTCTTGGCAAAGATACCGGAGTGGTTTGCCATTTCCTTCTCCACCTCATTTTATTTTTATTTTTAATTTAATTTAAAAAACTTACCTTCAGTCTTAGAATCAACACTAAGTACTGGTTCCCAGGCAAAAGCAGGGAAAGGGATAGTCAGTCATCTGTGACTAAGTGAATTGCTCAGGGTCACATAGCTAGGAAGTGCCTGAATTCAGGAAGATGACTGGAGTCTTCCTGACACTTTATCCACTGAACTTCCTAGTGCCCATCTCCAGTTCATTTTACAGATGAAGAAAATGAGACCAACAGGGTTAAGTGACTTGCTCAACAACACAGCTAGGGAGTGCTTGAGGCCAGATTTGAACTCACAAAGATGACTGGAGTCTTCCTCCCTCTGGGTCTGGCGCTCTGTGTGTTGTTCCAGCCAGCTGCCTTGCATACATGTTAGCTATCATAATAATATTATTTGCATTTTAAGAGACAATAAAGGTCTAAGTCAAATTGGAGTTTTAGTTCTCGTAGGCTGTCGAGAAAGGGTGTGTGTGTGAGTGTGAGTGTGTGTGTGTGTCTGTGATAAGCAGAGTCCTTGATACCACTTGACTCCTGACAGCACCTCTGTGTGAGATCTCAGAGTTGGGGGTGCCTCAGAGACCATCTGGTCCAGATCACATTTGAATAAAAATACCCTGATTGAAATATCTAACAAGTGGCTGTGCATCCTTTGCTTGAAGACTTTAAGGGAGAGGGAACCAGCTACCTCTGAAAATAGCCACCCTATTCCTCATGTGGGTGGCTCTAATTGCTGGACATATTTCTCAACATCTCTCCTTAACTACCACCTCCATCGATACCAGTTCTACTCTCCTAGGTCAAACAAGAGATGTCCAAGCCTTCTTTTACCCACAGCATATCTATATGTGAGGAGTTCTAACGTAACAGTCCTAAGCCTTCTCTTCAAGCTGAATGTTCTAAGTTTCTTTGGCTGATCCTTGCATGGACGCTTCTTCCTGCCGATTGTACACTTTTGCATACAATTCTAATAGCTTATGAATTTATTCATTTATTTTTTTGGCTAATAGCTTATGAATTTATTCATTAATTTTTTGGGGTCAGATAGTCCAGGTCTGTGATTTCATTAGTATTGGGAATTCCCAGTTTGGAAACTCCCAGCAATGAAACAGATGTCAATCAGTCTAATAACACTTATGAAGCACCTACTATGTGCCATACACTGCGCCATAAAACAAAGCCAAACCAAAAACCAGCTCCTGCACTCTAGGTCAGAAATCCATTTGTCATTTGTGATTTTAGAGAGTTGCTTGGGTCACTGAGAATTGAAATGATTTCTCCATTGTCCTACATCTATTATGTATCAGGGCAGAACTTGAGCCCAGACCTTCCTGACTCCATGATTCACCCTACATCCACTGCCCAGCTGCCTCTTCTGGCTTATCAATATCTTTCCCAAAATGCCATGCCCATAACTGAACCTAATACCACGGATGTGGCCAGGCAGAGTGCAGCAGGGCCATCACTTGAGAAGCCTGAGATACCATATCTCTTTCAGTTCAGGCCTTCTTTTTTTTTTTTTTTAATTAATAGAATTTATTTCCAGATAGTTTAGCCTCTCCCTCCCCTCCCCACACCATAGAAGGTATCAGAGAGCAAACAGATGGGTATATATAGATGATGTCTTTTGTGTTTCCACTTTTCAGCTCATTCTCTAGAGGTGAACATTCACAAGTTATTCTTCAAATAAGGAACTTATAGCTGGATACAATGTTCTCTTGGTCCTACTCATTTCACTCTTCATGATCTCATATAGTTCTTTCCAAATAAAACATGAATATACTTATCATTTCTCATGGCCCTTTACTTTGATAAGCCAGTGATTCTGTACTTTCTAATCTGCCAATGCCAATCTTAGATCCTCCATTCCTCATTTTATGTGATTCCCATCCAAGTCTTTCCATAAATTCTCCAGTGAGAATCCATAAAACTCCCTAGAGGCCATCTTCTGGTCCTTCTAATACTTTGGGATTCCCAGTGTGGCACCTTGGCTGTTTATCAATTGTATGTCATTCTTGGCAAATGATCAGTTCCAACTGAGACCCCGCAACAACTATACAAAATGGTGGAGGCATTTTTACTCTATCCTTCTTCCTGAGCTGGGTCTGAGGAAATAATACCCCAAATGGCTAGAAGGTTAATACTCTGCAAGTGGTAAGCGGTGAAGAATACTCTTGGGGTGGGTGGCCCCAAGCGTGTGGGCAAATGTGATGATGGAGGGTAATCTTGGGGCTATAACTTTTAAAACACGGTTATTGAAAGATGGGCTGTCCAGTGCTTGGAGTGCTGAACTGGAGTCAGAAAAATATGGGTTTAATTCCACATCTGACACCTACCAGATACATAACCACGGACAAGTCATCACCTTTCTGAATCTTTGTTTCTTTATCTGTAAAATGGGAATAAAAATACATGTAATAGTTGCCGTACACAGTCATTAATCTTTATGGAAGTAGGTTTATTTGGAGACATCCAGATTTTAATTATAGGTGTTCTGATGCCCTCTAAGTCATGTCTTTCCTTCAAAGACTTCAATATAAGGTTGGAAATAGTCACTGTTTTGTCTTTCAGTTCCTGAAGGAGTAAGACAATCTTTCTTTGTTATACCTTTTTTTTTTTAATGGCTGGTATCTTTTACACTTTAGCCTCTGCTTTGTATCTAATTTGTATATGTAGCCATTGGCAGACCAGGACACTACCCCTTGCAACAATTATACGATGACTAGAAGGCTTACTGTTCACTGATACCTTCAACAACCACAATTCAAAACCTGTCTCATTGTTTTGCAACTTGGGTTTTGTTAGTTAGTTTTCTTGTGTTGTTGTTGTTGGCTTGTTTATTTTTGTTTTAACTAAAACCCATATTCACCAGCTGGAACAACTAGAAGCATTTTTGAAATAATTCTAAAATTCAGATCTACTGTCAGAAGATGAATTCACTTGTAAATTCATCTGGAAAAGGGTTCCGCCACCACCACCACCCTTTGATAGTTCAGTTATGAGTTGCATGATTTTTCTTCCTATTATTCAGTGAAGATCACTATTTCTAATTTGTTAATTAGGATATTTTACATTATCCTTTATTTAATTTCTCAGTAGTTTTTTTCATTTTTAACTTCATATGTTTCTCCTCTGATTTTCAGACTTTCTTGTTTCATGATTAGGGCTGTTAATAGCTGGGCTTTAAAGAATTGTTATGTTCTGTTCGTTAATTTTTTTCCATTTTAAAAAAGTTAACATGTTTTCTAGATATAAATTTTCCTCTGGGGACTTCTTTAGCAAGATCCCATAAATTTTCATAAGTCATGACACTTTTTACTTCCCTAAGCAACAGACATTTATTGTTTTAAAATTTGTTCTTGACCCACCCATTATTTGGTATGTTGTAACATTCTCCATTTAGATCCATATCTTTTGTACATGTTCCCTTTTATGGATGACTGTCTACTATGTCATGACTGTTTTATGATCTTTTTTATTAAATGTATGGGGGATATATTTAATATTTCTGGTTTTAAAAATATTTCTTTTTGTCCTAATGTAGGATAATTTCCCACAGAGTTCTGAGAAATATATACACATGTATTTTTTTTTAATATTGCTACTCAGAAATAGAAATGTCTTTTAATCCTAGTTTCCTGACAATCTGGTTGTATATTTTCTTTCTTGTCTTTCTGTGTAGCTTTCTCTACTTCTAAAACTTTCTCACAATTATTGTCACTATTAATATCTTTTTGCAATTTGGTTAGCTTTTTCCTTAATAATTAAATGTTATGCTATTTGGTGCATATATATCTAATAGTGATCTATTTCCTTGTCTATGGTGTCTTTATATACAAAGTAATTTCCCAACTTCTCTCTCATGATATTATCGATTTTTATTATTGCTTTATCTGGAAAATTATGATGGCAACTCTTGTTTTTTTAATTACTTGAATAATATATGTATTTTTTCTACTCCCTCTTAATTTACTTATTTGATTTTATTTTTAAAATATATTTCTAATATGCAATAAACTGTTGGATTATGTTTTCTTACTCATTTTGCCATTCTAATTCATTTTATTTGGGACTTTAATCCATTCACATTTAAGGTTATAAGATTATTTTCATTAATTAAATTCTGTTATTGCTCCTTTAAAAAATTAACATTTAGTTCTTAAAATTGGTTTTACTTATATTTGCTTGGTCCTGTTCTCCTCCTACCACTTCTTATACCTTGGCTTAACTCCAAATTCCATGACTGATTTTTACTCCTTTCTCCATTTTTCCTTCCCACCCCTGTGCTGTGATATTCCCAAAATAATGACTTTCTATTAAGGGAATGGCATTTCTAATTTGTATGTAACTAAATTTCCCCTCTTCTTTTATCCTTTTAATACATTCCTTTGAATTAAGCTCATTGATATGCTCTATTGTCTCAGTGGTCTTCAAAGAATATGAAAAATTTTTAAACAGACTTTTCTAATCTTGAAAGATTCAAAACACTGATTTTCATTCATCTTTTCTAGATGACTGTATTTATTTCTTTTCTCTTTCTTTTTGTTCTTGTTTTTCTTCTTGCTCTTGTTCTTGTTCCTTGAATTTGCTTGTAAAATGGTATGGTGGTTTCCTTTAAAGGAATGACTCAATTTCCTCCCTTTTGTTTAAAGTTCAAATCTTTTTCATTAGTGATTAAGGACAGATTTCAGGGCCTCGTTAGCTTTTTGGACTAGCAGAATCCAATTTTTCTTTTTATTTCTCATAAATGAAGAGAAACCTTCTGCTACTTGAATTCTTTCCCTCTGGTACATGAAGAGCATTCTCCTGGCTACCTACAATGTTTGTTGTTTAATATTGAAGTCTTTAAATTGGATTATGATGTTTCTTTGTGAGTTAAATTTGGAGATTTTCTCTGTTGATGCCTTATGGATTCCATTGTACTTCATCTTCTGGTAAAAAAAAAAACAAGAACAAAAACAAAAACCCTTGTAACAAATAACCATAGTTACACAAAACAAATTCCTATATTCATGTCTAAAAATGTATTCTGCATATCAAGTCTATTACCTGCCCTGAAAGAGGTGGTTTAGCACGATTCAGACATATTATCACCCCACTGCCTATCTTTAAGCTTAGTTTCTTTCATTTGGAAAAATCTCATATAGTCTTCTAATCTGGCTATTCTTTGTTTTAATTTAATTAATTTTATTTTACCTCTGATATGTGAATTCTGTATTTGTTATTCTCTTTTTAAGAAAATCTATTGTTTTGAAAGGATTAGCTATCATTTAATTTCATTTCTTTAGTCTCTTTTTCTCTTGTCCTTTTGGTTTAATTTTTGAGAGTTCTACTTTTTATCCTGATTTCCAAACTTACTTCTTTTATCCCTTTTTATAAGTTTTTAAATTGCTGTATTAAACTATTCTGAACATTCATTCAATGGTTCTGTCATCAGGGGTTGTAGAAGGTGCTTTGACATGTTCTTTAAATATTTTCTCTTTCTTTGGGGATGTGCAAGCCAGTTTCCTCAACTCTACAGAATTCATTAATTATATTCATGACTCTTGGTCCCTTTCCCCCTTTATTAGACTCTCTAATACTTAAAGATTAGGCTGTTTGGGTTAAGGGATTTGCCCAGGGTCACATAGGTAGGAAGTATCTGAGGCCGGATTTGAACTCACATCCTCCCAGTACCAGGCTTAGCACTCTATCCACTAACCTAGGTGCCCCAATGTGTAGTGGTTAAGATGATTACAGGACATCTAGTTCAAGAAAAGAAGCAGCTAGAGATATGAGACTGGAGGTTGTAATAATTAAAATGAATGGGAGACATAAACTGTAACATTTAAAATAGTTGAGACATAAACTGTAGTGAGTAAAATAGTAGAAGATATAAATTGTGATAGATATAAGAGTGGGTGAGTAAATTGTAACCGCAGAAAATATGTTTCACTACAGTGTCTTGTTTTTAAATCAATATATAAGGTGGTCGCCAGGGAAATATGAATTATGAATATACCCAAGTCAACTGGGCTTTATAGAGATTTTAATTACTAATACAACAAGGAATTAAAGAAAAGAGAGAAAGAGAGAAAAAGGAAATAAGTATGAAGGGCCTTAAGCCAACATAGCCTAGACCTGAGTCTTTTTTTTTTTTAATAGTATTTTATTTGATCATTTCCATGCATTATTCATTAAAGACAAAGATCATTTTCTTTTCTTCCCCCTCACCCCCCGTAGCTGACGCATGATTCCACTGGGTATCACATGTGTTCTTGATTCGAACCCATTGCCATGTTGTTAATATTTGCATTAGAGTGTTCGTTTAGAGTCTCTCTTCTGTCATGTCCCCTCAACCACTGTAGTCAGGCAGTTGCTTTTCCTCGGTGTTTCTACTCCCACAGTTTGTCCTCTGCTTATGGATAGTGTTTTTTTCTCCTAGATCCCTGCAGATTGTTCAGGGACATTACACTACCACTAATGGAGAAGTCCATTACGTTCGATTATACCACAGTGTATTAGTCTCTGTGTACAATGTTCTCCTGGTTCTGCTCCTCTCGCTCTGCATCACTTCCTAGAGGTCATTCCAGTCTCCATGGAACTCCTCCACTTTGTTATCCCTTTTAGCACAATAGTATTCCATCACCAACATATACCACAATTTGCTCAGCCATTCCCCAATTGATGGGCATCTCCTCGTTTTCCAGTTTTTGGCCACCACAAAGAGTGCAGCTATGAATATTTTTGTACAAGTCTTTTTGTCCATTATCTCTTTGGGGTACAAACCCAGCAGTGCTATGGCTGGATCAAAGGGCAGACTGTCTTTTAGCGTCCTTTGGTCATAGTTCCAAATTGCCCTCCAGAATGGTTGGATCAGTTGACAACTCCACCAGCAATGAATTAATGTCCCCACTTTGCCACATCCCCTCCAGCATTCATTACGTTCCATTGCTGTCATGTTAGCCAATCTGCTAGGTGTGAGGTGATACCTCAGAGTTGTTTTGATTTGCATCTCTCTGATTATAAGAAATTTAGAACACTTCTTCATGTGATTATTAATAGTTTTGATTTCTTTATCTGAAAACTGCCTATCCATGTCCCTTGCCCATTTATCAATTAGGGAATGGTTTGATTTTTTGTACAATTGATTTAGCTCTTTATAAATTTGAGTAATTAAACCTTTGTCAGAGGTTTTTATGAAGATTTTTTCCCAATTTGTTGTTTTCCTTCTGATTTTAGTTACATTGGTTTTGTTTGTACAAAAGCTGTTTAATTTGATGTAGTCAAAATTATTTATTTTACATTTTGTGATTCTTTCTATGTCTTGCTTGGTTTTAAAGTCTTTCTCCTCCCAAAGGTCTGACATGTATACTATTCTGTGTTTATCCAATTTACTTATGCTTTCCTTCTTTATGTTTAAGTCTTTCACCCATTTTGAATTTATCTTGGTGTAGGGTGTGAGGTGTTGATCAATTCCTAATCTCTCCCACACTATCTTCCAATTTTCCCAGCAGTTTTTATCGAATAGTGGATTTTTGTCCCAAAACCTGGGATCTTTGGGTTTATCGTATACTGTCTTGCTGAGGTTGCTTGCCCCCAGTCTATTCCACTGATCCTCCTTTCTGTCTCTTAGCCAGTACCAAATAGTTTTGATGACTGCTGCTTTGTAATATAGTTTGAGGTCTGGGACTGCAAGGCCCCCCCATTTGTGTTTTTTTTTTCATTATTTCCCTGGATATCCTTGATCTTTTGTTATTCCAAATGAACTTTGTTACGTTTTTTTCTAGATCAGTAAAGAAATTTTTTGGGAGTTCCCTGGGTATTGAACTAAATAGATAAATAAGTTTGGGCAGGATGGTCATTTTTATTATATTGGCTCATCCTATCCATGAGCAGTTAATGTTTTTCCAATTGCTCAAGTCTAGTTTTAGTTGTGTGGCGAGTGTTTTGTAGTTATATTCATATAGTTCCCGTGTTTGTCTCAGGAGATAGATTCCTAGGTATTTTATTTTGTCTAAGGTGATTTTGAATGGGATTTCTCTTTCCAGTTTTTGCTGCTGAGCTGTGTTGGAGATATATAGAAAAGCTGATGACTTATGTGGGTTTATTTTGTATCCTGCAACTTTGCTAAAGTTGTTGATTATTTCAATTAGCTTTTTGGTTGAATCTCTAGGATTCTTTAAGTAGACCATCATGTCATCTGCAAAGAGTGATAACTTGGTCTCCTCCTTGCCTATTTTGATGCCTTCAATTTCTTTTTCTTCTCTAATTGCTACTGCTAATGTTTCTAGTACAATGTCAAATAATACAGGTGATAATGGGCATCCTTGTTTCACTCCTGATCTTATTGGGAATGCATCTAGTTTATCCCCATTGCAGATGATATTAGCTGATGGTTTTAGATATATACTGTTTATTATTTTTAGGAACGAGCCTTCTATTCCTATGCTTTCTGGTGTTTTTAATAGGAATGGGTGTTGTATTTTATCAAAGGCTTTTTCTGCATCTATTGAGATAATCATGTGGTTCTTGTTGGTTTGCTTGTTGATGTGGTCAATTATGTGGATGGTTTTCCTAATATTGAACCAGCCCTGCATCCCTGGTATGAATCCTACTTGATCATGGTGGATGATCCTTCTGATCACTTGCTGGAGTCTTTTTGCTAGTATCCTATTTAAGATTTTTGCATCTATATTCATTAGGGAGATTGGTCTATAGTTTTCTTTCTCTGTTTTTGACCTGCCTGGTTTTGGAATCAGTACCATGTTTGTGTCATAAAAGGAGTTTGGTAGAACTCCCTCTTTGCTTATTATGTCAAATAGTTTGTATAGTATTGGGATTAACTGTTCTCTGAATGTTTGATAGAATTCACTGGTGAATCCATCAGGCCCTGGGGATTTTTTCTTAGGAAGTTCTTTGATGGCTTGTTGGATTTCATTTTCTGATATGGGATTATTTAAGAATTCTAGTTCCTTATGCACAAAGGGCGATAAAAGAATGTCTACCCTTTGATCCAGCCATAGCACTGCTGGGTCTGTACCCCAAAGAGATAATGGACAAAAAGACTTGTACAAAAATATTTATAGCTGCGCTCTTTGTGGTGGCCAAAAACTGGAAAACGAGGGGATGCCCATCAATTGGGGAATGGCTGAGCAAATTTTGGTATATGTTGGTGATGGAATATTATTGTGCAAAAAGGAATAATAAAGTGGAGGAATTCCATGGAGACTGGAACGACCTCCAGGAAGTGATGCAGAGCGAGAGGAGCAGAACCAGGAGAACATTGTACACAGAGACTAATACACTGTGGTATAATCGAACGTAATGGACTTCTCCATTAGTGGTAGTGTAATGTCCCTGAACAATCTGCAGGGATCTAGGAGAAAAAACACTATCCATAAGCAGAGGACAAACTGAGGGAGTAGAAACACCGAGGAAAAGCAACTGCCTGACTATAATGGCTGAGGGGACATGACAGAGGAGAGACTCTAAATGAACACTCTAATGCAAATACTAACAATATGGCAATGGGTTCGAATCAAGAACACATGTGATACCCAGTGGAATCACGCGTCGGCTACGGGGGGTGGGAGGGAGGAAAAGAAAATGATCTTTGTCTTTAATGAATAATGCATGGAAATGATCAAATAAAATACTATTTAAAAAAAAAAGAATTCTAGTTCCTCTTCTGTTAGTCTAGGCAGTTTGTATTTTTGTATATATTTATCCATATCACCTAAGTTGGTGTATTTATTGCCATATAATTGGGCAAAGTAATTTCTAATGATTGCCTTAATTTCCTCTTCATCGGAGGTGCTGTCCCTCTTTTCATCTTTGATGCTGTTAATTTGCTTTTCTTCCTTCCTTTTTTTAATTAGATTGACCAGTACTTTGTCTATTTTGTTTGTTTTTTCAAAGTACCAGCTTCTTGTCTTATTTATTAAATCAATAGTTCTATCACTTTCAATTTTATTAATTTCTCCCTTAATTTTTAGGATTTCTAGTTTGGTTTTCTGCTGGGGGTTTTAAATTTGGTCACTTTCAAGTTTTTTTATTTGCATTTCCAATTGATTGATCTCTGCTCTCCCTAGTTTGTTAATATATGCACTCAGGGATATGAATTCACCTCTGATTACCGCTTTGGCTGCATCCCAAAAAGTTTGAAAGGATGTCTCGCCATTGTCATTTTCCTCAATGAAATTATTAATTGTTTCTATGATTTCTTCTTTAACTAAACGATTTTGGAGTATCATATTTTTTAAATTCCAATTAGTTTTTGATTTGGTTTTCCATGTACCATTACTAATCATTATTTTTATTGCCTTGTGATCTGAGAAGGCTGCATTGATTATTTCTGCTTTTCTGCATTTGTGTGCTATATTTCTGTGACCTAATGTATGGTCAATTTTTGTGAATGTGCCACGTGGTGCTGAGAAGAAGGTGTATTCCTTTTTATCCCTATTTATTTTTCTCCATATGTCTATTAATTCTAATTTTTCTAAGATTTCATTTACTTCTTTTACCTCTTTCTTATTTATTTTTTGATATGATTTATCTAAATTTGATAATGGTTGGTTTAAGTCTCCCACTAATATGGTTTTACTGTCTATTTCTTCCTTCAATTCTCCTAGTTTCTCCATTAGAAATTTGGGTGCTATATTATTTGGTGCATACATGTTGATTAATGATATTTCCTCATTGTCTAAAGTCCCTTTTAACAAAATATAATTACCTTCCCTGTCCCTTTTGATCAGGTCTATTTTTGCTTTGGCTTTATCAGATATCATGATTGCCACTCCTGCCTTCTTTTTGTCAGTTGAGGCCCAGAAGGTCTTACTCCATCCTTTAATTCTGACCTTGTGGGTGTCTACCCGCCTCATGTGTGTTTCTTGGAGACAACATATGGTAGGGTTTTGGATTCTAATCCATTCTTCTATTTGTCTATGTTTTATGGGTGAGTTCATTCCATTCACGTTCAACGTTATGACTGTCACTTGTGGACTCCCTGGCATTTTGATATCCTTCCCTAATTCTAACCTTTCTTCTTCAGCTCTACCTTTTAGTCCAGTGATTTACTTTAAATCAGTCCCCCTTGTATTTCCCTTTCTACCCCCCTCCCTTCTTATTCCCTCCCTTATTTTCCCCTGTAGTCTTTTTAAAATTTCCCCCCCACCCTCTCCCTCCCTTGTACTGCTTCCCACCCCACCAGTCTGTTTTTTACCCTTCTACTCCCCTATAGGGTGCAAATCTATTCTCTTCCCCAATGGATTGGATTGTTCTTCCCTCTTTGGGTCAGTTTCAAAGTATGTAAGAATTGAGTATTTCCTATCTCCAACCTCTTTACCCTTCCAGTGTATCAATGTTCTCCCCGCTCCCGCCATGAGCTTCGTTGTGACATATAAATTTACCCCCATTTGTTTCTTTTCCCATTTCTTTTAGTCATAACCTCTTTTCTTTTTTAGCTTTAGTCATGTATATATATATATAAATATATACATACACATGTATATGTATTTATGCATGCATATATCTATATACCCATTTATGTCTTATCCTTTCATCCTATACAGTTTGTCACTGTTCCCTCTGAGTGTAGTTCTTCTAGCTGCTTAGGTGATAGCAACAGTTTTTAAGAGTTGCCAATGACCTCTTTTCTTATAGGGATACATATCATTTTAACTTATTGAGTCTCTTTAAAAAACTTTTTTTTGGTTGTTGTTGTTGTTTTTCCCCTCTTTTTTAATTACCTTTTGATGATTCTCTTGAGTTCTGTGGTTGGACTTCAAATTTTCTGTTCAGGTCTGGTCTTTTATTTATGAATGCTTGGAACTCTTCTGTTGTATTAAATGACCATACTTTCCCCTGTAAGAATATAGTCAGTTTTGATGGGTATTTTATTCTTGGCTGTAGGCCTAGTTCTCTTGCTTTCTGGAATATCGTATTCCATGCCTTTTGGTCCTTCAGTGTGGATGCAGACAGATCCTGTGTTATCCTCACCGTGTTTCCATGATATCTGAATGGCTTCTTCTTGGCAGCTTGTAATACCTGTTCTTTCATCTGATTGTTTTTGAATTTGGCTATAACATTTCTTGGTGTTGTCCATTGGGGATTAAATACAGGGGGTGATCTGTGGATTCTTTCAATCTCCACTTTCCCCTCTTGTTCTAGGATCTCGGGACAGTTTTCCTGGATAATTTCCTCTAGTATTATGTCCAGGCTTTTTCGTTTGTTATGGTCTTCTGGTAGTCCAATTATTCTTAAATTGTCTCTTCTTGAACGATTTTCCAAATCATCTGTTTTGTGAATGAGATGCTTCACATTTTCCTCAATTTTTTCATTCTTTTTGTTTTGTTTTATAGTGTCCTGCTGCCTTGTGAGGTCACTTGATTCTAGTTGTTTTACTCTGGTTCTTAAAGATTGGATTTCATCTCTGGCTTTTTGGTCGTCTTTTTCCTTCTGGTCTGATTTTCTTTGAAGATTGTCTTTCATCCACTTTATCTCCTCTTTCATCTCCTTTGCTTCATCTTTCATCTCCTTTGCCTCATTTTCCAGCTGGATGATTTTGGCTTTCAGGACACTATTTTCTCGTTTTAGTTCAGGTGCCTCTGTTTCCAGATGACTTATCTTAATTTTTAAGTTCTTTTCCCAATTGTCTTCAGCCTCTCTTAGTTGTGTTTTGAGTTCTTCCACAGCCTGTATCCAATTCGCTGGGATTTCTGGTTTATCGTTTGCTGATCTCTCCCCCTCTGTTCCATTTGGTGAGTAGTAGCTGTCTATTGTAGTTTCTTTCTTCTGTTTCTGGTGTTTGTTCAAATTCACCCCTTCTTTCCTCCCTGTATTTGTCTGTGCTCTTGTTCCTCTCATTTTTTTTTGTTTTTTTTGGGGAATTCTATCAGTCTCCCCTCTTGGAGCTTTAACAGAGGATCTCTTGGTGTAATCTCTGGGGGAGGGTTGTTGGGGGTTTGAGCTTTCCTGTCCTCTGGAGGCTTTTGATTGGCTTAAAGTCCAGCAGTCAATGAGGATGGATGGGGAGCCTGGGCTTCCCTGCGTTCTGGAGACTTTTGATGGGATTGAGTTCAGCTTAGTTGGTCTGGGTTTACTCTTAGTTTTAAACTTCCTGGACGGCTGGAGCAGATATGGAGGATCTCCAAAGCTCTGGCCAGGCTGCCAGGTCTATGCTCCATCTAGGCTGTCATCTTGACTTCGCCTCTAGGTTTCTGTTTTTTCAAAAGACCCTGCTCTCTAAGGGGGGAGATGTGTGGCCTCTCTGGGCTCTGAGGGCTCCTGATGGGATTAGGTTCAGCTGGTTATTTCAGAAGACCCTGCTCTCTAAGGGGGGAGGGGTCGTGGCTTGCCTGGGCTCTGAGGGCTCCTGATGGGATTAGGTTCAGGTGGTGTGGGCCAAATGATCTCCAAGCCAAAAAAAGGAAGAAAAAAAAAAGCAGCAACCTCCTCTTCCACAATCTGTGTTGAATGCCCAGAAACTGGCCTGGGTTACTTTCAAGGTAAGCTCTTCGGAGCAACCCCTTTGCCAGCCCTGAGTTTTCTGTCCTTTCAGTAGCTCTGAGGGCTCCTGATGGGATTGGGTTCAGCTGGTGCCCTAAAGCTGGGACCTCCCTTGAGACTCAGATAGAAGGACCCATCCAGGGGGCTACAGGCTTCCCCCTTCTCTCTATGTTTCCCTGCCGTCTGTGTTGGGCGCCCCGGAGACTGGCTCAGGTTGCTTTCAAGGTGAGTCCTCAGAGCCCTGAGGTTCCCGCTGCTCCCGTGGGCTCAGCACTCTGGGTTGGGGGGGATGGGTCCTGGGACCTTCTTTCTGTCTACCCCTTAGATCCGAGTGATCTAGGGTTCTGGCTTTTGGGGTGTGGTACCTTTTGATCCAGGTCCAGGAGGAGGTTTCCCCAGGTCTATCCTGTTGTTCAGCTTGAATTTCGGTGGCCTAGGAGCACTCTGTTTGTGATCGGTAAGGAAGGATTTCCGAGGTCTGAACTTTCGCTGCTTCTACACCGCCATCTTGACCGCCCACCACAAGGTCTGTCTAAGCAAGGATTCTAGTGACAGAGTCTCCTCAGAGAGAGTTCCAGCCAGAGACTGTTTCAAAGGGCCTCTCTCAAGAGCCTCCAGAGGGACAGAGTCCCCTCAGAGGAGCTCCAGCGAGACCTCCTTAGAGATTGTCCTCCAAGAGATTTTCTTCTCAAGAGCCTCTCCTCAAGAGAATTTCCAAAAGGATTGTCTTTCAAGAGATTCTGCTTTTTCTTATATAGGGGGTTTTCTCCTATGTCACCTCCCCTAAGTTCTTCCATCTACCAATCACAGTAGACGTTTTCCAAAGGACAGCCCATTTTGAATTCACTGCTGGGTCGACTAATCCCTTTAGTAAGTTTGAATCAGAAAAAACTTCTGAATAAGTTTTCACCTCTTTGCTCCTGGCAAGTTTACAAGTTGCCTGACCTTTAATAGGTACTTAGCACCCCATTGTATTAATTCTAAAAATAGGCATGGCTTAAAGAACTTTTTGCCTCATTATAAGTATGGGTTTAAGTACTTTCATTGTTCAGCAAGGAGTTTTCTCCCCTAAAGCAGTCTTAAGTAAGGGTGGAGTAGAGGTCCTCCCATTTCTGATCCAACTAGAGTTCTCACATCCAAATGTGGAATGTTCCCAGTAGGGAATTGTTCCAATTGAGAATTCCCCAATGTGGAAATTTTTAACATTCACAAGTCTGAGAAATTTCAAGATTTACAAGGTTAATAGAAAGGTTGCATAAGGAGATTTGACTTCTCCCTCAACCATCTTCTGGAAGTCCCCCTTCTATCTCTTTTTGTTTTTCCATATTTATTTGTTTTATGCCTCTCTATATATACATGCATATATATATGCATGTATATATATATATATTCAGATTATTTTTCTAGGTATTGATTAATTTTGCTGATTTTCTCCCTCTTTTCTTTTTTTAATTAAAAAATTCTTTTTTTTTAATAAGAGGCAGCTCTCTAGGAGAGGGAGGATAAGGAATATGAGGGAATTTTAGGCTTTATAAAAACAAAAAATACAAATAAAATTTTTGTTTAATAAAAAGGAAAAAATAACAAATGGAAAACAAGTTAAGAAAACCTATCAAGACCAAATCAAGAAAAACTAAACTATGAATTATCAGACCACCTGGAAATCATGACCTAAACAAAAGCCTGGATACCATGTTTCAAGAAATCATAAATAAAATTGCCCAGATCTGTTAGGACCAGGGGGCAAAGTGAAAACAGTAAGAATTCACTGGTCAGTCACCTCTTGAAAGAAACTCCAGCATGAAAACTCTCAGGAATGTCAAAACCAGAATCCAAAGCTTCCAGATCAAAGAAAAAATATTCTGAACAGCTGTTTTTCTTTTTAAGTATATAATCATTTCAGCATGTTATTTTCAAGGCTGTCCTGATTTTGTTTCCTACTTACCTTTGTTCTTCTCTCTTCTATGCGTTTTATAATTGCTTTATTAATAAGCACTTAAACAGAATTGCTTAATTGATTTTTTCTTCTTTTCTTTTTCATTTTGGTAACTCTAGCACTGACCTCTTCCCCCTTCTAAACTGAAAGGAAGAAAAATAAAATTCATGTGTCTGATGTAAATAGTAGAGAACAACGCCTTCCCCTCTTCCCCACAGCATGTTAGACATGTCTGAAAAGGTAAGTTCCATTCTACACAGTGGGTTCATCTCTTTGGGAGAGGAAATACTAATTGTTGATAATTATTTGAAAATAAGTCTAACTTCTAAGAGATCCAAACAAAAGCAACTTTAAGGTACTACTATGCACCCATCAAATAGGTAATGATATTTAAAGATAAGAAAATTCACCACTGGTGGGGTTGTGGAGATGCAGGTACATTCATTCGTTGTTCATGGAATTCACAAATTTGCAAACTCTTTCTGGAGAACAACCCAGCACTACACAGTGAAACTC
Source organism: Monodelphis domestica (assembly GCF_027887165.1). Taxonomy (NCBI): domain Eukaryota; kingdom Metazoa; phylum Chordata; class Mammalia; order Didelphimorphia; family Didelphidae; genus Monodelphis; species Monodelphis domestica. The sequence goes on along the minus strand of NC_077227.1, from coordinate 161,375,656 downwards.
ACAGAAAAAAAGCATGCATTTTGCCCCAGAAATTTCATTGTTGAAGATATTTACTGAAAATGCAAACAAAAAATTTTAAAAAGAGCCATCCATTCAAAGACTTTATAGCAACATTATATGTAATTGCAAAAAAAGGCGTGTAAGCAGTCTAGATGTGCCGTCACTAGAAGAATGGTTAAATAAATACAGTGCATTAATATAATGGGATTTTGCTATTTAGTCGTTTCAGTCATATCAGACTCTTTGTGATGCTATTTGTAGTGTTCTTGGTGAAAATACTAGAGTGGTCTGCCATTTCCTTCTCCAGCTCATTTGAGATAAATGAGGAAACTGAGGCCAACAGGATTAAGTGACCTGCCCAAGGTCACATAGCTAGTAAGGGTCTGAGGTCAGATTTGAATTTAGGATGATGAGTCTTACTTACTCTAGACTTGGCACTCTATCCACTATGCCATAGGCACTATAGTATAATTAAGAATAACTGACATGAGAAATATAAAGAAATCTGGAGTGACTTTTATGAAATGGTATAAAGCAAGAAAAAAATCAGAGGTATAGAAATGGATTACTCCACAACCATGGTCATAGTAGGGAAAGTAGATGAGAATGAATGAACAAAGAATCCTGATAGGACTTTAGATGGAGTGTCCAAGTCATGTTATGATATTTTTTGCATGGAAATTAATTAAAAGCAAGGATCCAGGACAACTCCAAAGGACTCATGATGGAAAAGGCTATCTACTTCCAAAGAAGGAGTCTGAATGCAGAGGGAAACATACCCCTCTTGGCTTCATTTCCTCCATGAATTGTTCTCTAGTGTAGGCAATATGTCACAATGTGACAAATGGTAGTATGTATTATAGGGTGATATATGTACAAACTCTATCTTATGGCCTGCCTTCTGGGGGAGAGAGGAGGAGGCAAAAAGAATGACATGCGGATTTTGGGACATAGCTAGTGCAAGAATTTGTTTCTGCTAGATAAGCATATGTATTACAATTTATTACATTTTTAATAACAAAGCATATGCATTATATTGTTATATCACATTGAATTATGTTTTATGTAAAAATAAGTGGTTAAAAGTGAATAGCGTATAAACAGGTTTTGTTGTATATATTCATGTTCAATATCAAGTATATAATAAAACACTTAATTCCAAAAAAGAGACTGTATGTGGCAGCCACCATATATATGATGTATGTGGAGTATTGGAATAATGTAAAGGGCTTTAGTCGAACACTTAGGGAGGAGGAATGCAAGCCATTGTCCATTAGGATCTTAAGATGTAGGGCTAGAAAGCTGCATTGGAGATCCTCTAATTGCACACTTTGCTAATGGTCTTTTCCAGTTTGCTTTCCTCTCAACAATTCTGTGAGATAGAGAGAGCAAGTATTATTAGCCCCATTTTACAAATGAGGTCATTGAGGCTCATTGTGAAGCAAATTATCTGCCAAAGAACAGCCAATAAGTGGTACTTATGTGGGGCTTTCTGATACTAAATACACTGTACCACTGCCTAATGTTGGGGAGTGGTAAAAAATAATGGCAAACTATAACCCATAAAGAAATGTCTACACTGCTTTAGATCAGGCAGTCTGACCTAGGAGACAGAAAAACTGGGTTTCTGGTCCCAGGGTCCCTACTTTCTAAATATGTGCCTATGTCAGCTTTCCTCTCTGAGCCTCATCTGTAAAATGGGGTTAAAGTACATTTAGTATCTGTCCTACAGAGTTATTTTGACGATCAAATAAGGCGATATGTATAAAGTGCTTTTGTAAACCCTAAAGTGCTATGTACAACAAATGTCAAGTATGGTAAAGTGCTATTCAAGGATCCAATATTTGCATATCCAGAATTACATAAAAGATTAATTGAGAAGTTCTCTCTCATGTTATATTGGGAAGCATAATAGGATTGCTTCAAATAGTGACTCCCTTAGTGCTCTTAAAATAGAATTCAAAAGTTTAATGTAATTACTACTTTGGTAGGAACATGTCTAATGTATAAAGCCCAATCCATGCCAAGTTTGGGTTAAAATTAAACTCCATAGCATTAATAAATTTCATATTAGCTGCCTAATCTTGATAACAATTGTCTTTTCTGGATCATGTTTATTGTGGATGTGAAGAGTCATTTCATCATGATCATGACTAGTATTTATATATAAAAATACATCTATTTGTACCTAGGTATATACACATATTGAAGTCCATTGGCAAGACAAAAGTCAAGATAACTGGTGATGGTTTGGGGTGCAGTGGGTGACTTTGGCTTCATTCATATCTAACAAAGCTTGAAGCACTCCACAGTGCCTGCTTCAGCCACCTTCATGGCTATTGGAACAAATTGTTCTCATCTGTCCTTTCCACTGGGGAGGTGACTTCACATTTCTGGAGTAGACATCCCCTAACTCACTCAAGGGTTTATGGCCCATTGGTTACTCAGTTATTGAGGCTCAGAGTGAAGTAAATTACCTGCCCAAGACATAGCTGATGATAACCTGAAAATAAGCTGAAAAGAACATGGTTTATTTAGCCCATCTGCTGAAATGGTTTACTGGGATGTGGCCTCTGCTCATGCTATAGCCGCATGTTGGTGAACTTATGGCACGTGTGCTGGAGGGGGCTGATCCTCTCCCCCTCTCCACTGTGCCTGAGGATATTTCTCACTTCACCCCTCCCCTCTGCCCAGCAACCTAATGGGAGCACTTCCTCCCTCCCCATCTGGGATAAGCAGGCAACTCACAGGCAGCATGAAGGTGCAGTTTGGGCACTCCATCTCTAAAAGGTTCACCATCATTGTTATAGCTTCTTGGAGCCACAGGTGAGAGCTGGATGGCATGTGGACACCAAAGGAGGAGAGCAACCTTGAAAAGAGCTTGGTAAGTCCTCCCATCAGAGATATTAGTCTTCCCTGAACACCTTATTAAGCCTCTTTTGTTTTGCTCCTGGACTTGGATGACTCTGGAAGAGAGAATGAGGTCCATGTTTTTGTGCAACTACCTCAATGAAATCCAATTTATGCTTGAGTCAAAAGACATCATCAGTGCTATTATTTTGGTCCTCTTTGAGTATGAAGTATACATATACACACAGATTTGTATCACTTTAGAACCTACTTTCTTTCATCTTCTTTCATCCCAAAAAACATGTTCATGAAGAAGGTATTTCTTGCAGGTGAATGAATGTCAATATTAGCCACATCATAAATCTTTCATAGAGTTCTCTAGTTTTAAGAGACATCATGTCAAAGATCATTGATTCTAACCAATTCTTTCATTTTGAGGGTGAGGAAACTGAGGCTTCAGAAAGGGAAAACACATGCTAAAGGTCACAGGATAATAAGTAGGTATCAAACAGATTATCTGAAAATGTATCCTTCCCTGGGTTTTCAAGCAGATCCTGGGCAATCACTTGGGATGTTGTAGCAAGGAATTTTGTCTACATAGAAGTTGAACTCAATGGCTTGAGGAATCTCCCCAACTCTCAGATTCTGCGCTTCTCTGAGAGACTGTAGAGATCATTCAGTAAAACTCCCTTATTTTATAGAAGTGTGACCTGACTTTTCCTCAAAGGAAATAGGTCTGGGATGTTGGGTTTTTTTTTTTTTAATCTTTATGTCTTTCTCTACAAATCAAATCAAGCTATAAATTGGGCCTGGGAATACTTCCCAAAGACCCTGATAAATATTTTAGCCTCATGAAGGAGTCGCTAAGGAGCAGGGAAAGAAATGAGAACTATGTAAATATTTAATTTAGCCCTAAGCTAACATCCTTAATTGTGTACATTAAAGGGTTGTTTTTTTATACCATATTATTCCAGAATCCATCTGCTGATAAACAACTCTCCTACAGCATGCAGTAAAGCTATCAGTTCAAGAATCTTTAGTCTGGTTGAATATTCTGATTGAACAATACTTCTCTACACTCTTGTTCATAGTGTTCCCTTAATCTGGAACCCCTTCTTCCTAGAGTTAAAACTAAGGAAGGTAGCAGGGCGATGTGGCCTTTTCCCCAAGTAACTAAAATTTAAAGAGGGGCACAATTCTTCCTTGGGAAGTCCCTCAGCCATCTAGCTTCATATGTCATGTTCTCTTGCATACACCAGGCAACTGCCTGTTTCCTATATTTTGTTCTCACAAAGTTATTTGTATATTTTATCCCCAGTTAGAGTGCGAGCTTCCTTTAAAAATTTTCATTTATTGTTAGTTACATTAAAATTCTCAGATATGTCTCTTCCTCTAATCCCTTTCCCATCCTAGAGAAGGCATCAGTTCATCTTCCACCCCCAATGTATATATAAACAACATTTTTTTAAAAAAATCCTCATCTTCCATCTTAGAATTAATACTATGTATTGGTTCCAAGGTAGAAGAGTGGTAAAGGCTGGGCAATGGAGGTTAAGTGACTTGCCCAGGGTCACGTAGTTAAAAATTGTCTGAGACCAGCTCTCTAGCCCTGGCTAGATTGTCTAGCCCTGGCTCTCCATCTACTGAGCCTTCTAGCTGCCCCTCTGCTCATCATTTCTTGTGGTGAAGTAGCATTCTATCACATTCATATGTCACAAATTGTACAGTCATTCCCCAAATGATAGACATCCCAACTGATTTCAGTTCTTTGCCACCGAAAAGAGAGCTGCTATAAATATTTTGAAACAGATAAGCTCTTTCCCTTTTTTCCTGCTCTCCTCGGGAAATAGAACCACCAGTGATATTGTTGGGTCCAAGAGTCTACACGGTTTTATAACTCTCTGAACATAATTCCAAATTATTCTCCCAAAGGGTTGGATCAGTTCACAGCTCTACCAATAGTGCATCGATTTCCTCAGCAATCCTTCATTCTTTTTTTTTTAAACCCTTACTTTCTGTCTTCGAATCAATACTAAGGATTGGTTACAAAGCAGAGGAGTGCAAGGGCTAGGCAATAGGGGTTAAGTGACTTCCCCAGGGTGACACAGTTAGAAAGTGGTAGAGACCAAATTTGAACCCAGGACCTCAGGCTTCTAGGCGTGGATCTCTATTCACTGAGCTACCTTGGGACCCTCATCCTTCATTCTTTTTTTTAGTATCATGCAAAACATACTTCCATATTGGTCATTGTTATAAAAGCATAGTCATAAAACCCCAAACCCCAAAATGAAGTGATAAATACCCTGATCTAAAAGATAATATGCTTTGATTTGCATCCATCAAATTCAACGGTTTTATCTCTGGAGGTGGTGCTCATGCCCCATCATAAGATTTTTAGGATTGGCCCATCCAGTCATGTGATGCTCTGACAGGGTCATTTGCATCACTTCTCTCTCTCTCTCTCTCTTTTTTTTTATTCGAACATTTCCAAACGTTATTCACTGGAGACAAAGATCATTTTCTTTTCCTCCCTCCCCCCCCCCTCATAGCTGACGCACGATTTCACTGGGTATCACATGTGTTCTTGATTCAAACCCATTTCCATGTTGTTGGTATTTGCATTAGAGTGTTCATTTAGAGTCTCTCCTCAGACATGTCCCTTCAACTCCTGTAGTTAAGCAGTTGCTTTTCCTCGGTGTTTTTACTCTCACAGTTTGTCCTCTGCTTGTGGATAGTACATCACTTCTCTTCTAAACATCTTCATATATGATGTGTTGCAACCTCCTTATGCCCACCTGACACTGTTCCATTGCCCTTTGGGCAACCTTCAACTTTAACACCTCACTGAGGGTGAAAATGATTCCTGCCTTCAGGAGGCTTCTCAGAGATGGGAAAAAGATAACACAGAAATTAATGCAAATGTTCACAGTAGAACTCAAGTACCTAAGTGTGCAAGCAGTCATCAAGCAATGTACCAGTACTGTAGTAATGACTGAGGCCACAGAGGAAAAGCAAAAATGGTCCTTTCCCTCAAGGAACTTCCCTTCTAATGGGGGAGACTTCCTAGAAAAGATGAATAACAGCAGATAGAAGCTAGCCTTGGGAGAGAGAGCACCTGTGGCTGGGAGCTGGACAAAGGGGCCATCCATGAAGCAAGATTTGGAAGGAGATTGGTGGCTATGGACTTTCTGGGGAAACTGAAGATTCTAGGCACCAGTCTGAGTCTGGCCGAAAAGGCTGCATTGTTCTTTTCCTTTCATTGAGTAGGAATTAGGGAAGGGAAGAACAGAGAAGCTGCCCTTGAAGAGGACATTTTCCCCAGGATATTACTTCTGGGAACTTAAAGCTGGGGATTTCATCTCCAGGGTTTGGAAGCAGATGACCTGAGTTTAAGGAGGTGATCCTACAGAAGCAAGGTGGTATTTTGAGCAGAGAGTTGGCTTTGAAGGCACAGAGACTTGGGTTCAAATTCTGCCACTGACAGATTATTGGCTATGGGAACCTGAATGGTTTCTTTTAATGCCCAGGCAACTCTCTAAGGTCTCCTTGGTGAAGACATGGCACCCCTGCAGAGCCAGCACCCAGGGAGCTGCTCCTTTCCCCCTCTTCCCAGCTCCCTAGGACATTTTTTGCATGCCCCACCCCTCTGTCCAGCTGCCTAAAGCAAGCACTTTCTCCCTCTGCTCTGCAGTAATAGACAGCTTGAATTCATCCTCTGGGCTCTTGAACTTGTTAAAGGTTTGCCAACTGCCAACACTGCTCTAAGGCAACAAATTGCTGAGCCAATGCTGATCTGCCTCAGTTCACTGGGAATTCCCCATACCAGCTGTCAACATGGAATGCAAAAACCCAAACTTCTAGCTTAATAAGATCTGATGAACCCCAAGTTTTGGGACTAGCTGGATAATCATCTAAAGCTTGTCCTTGTTCCCTGTTCCCATGAGAATCCACCCTGAAGGGAATCTCAGGCTATTGGTATCAGACTGAATAATGGATCAGCTAGTCCTGAAATTGGGGTTCATCAGATCTTACTAGGCTACAAGTTTGAGGTTTCTAGATTCTGGGTTGACACAGTGAAATCACAAGTCCTGGCCAAAAAGTCAAAACAACCAAAAGAATAGATTCCAAAACATGAGTAGCTTCAGTACTTTCTGGGTTTCTGTGTGAGTTTCGGAAGACTTCCAGGAATTTCTAAGAAGGAATGTTGTTTCAGAGATTTTGGGAAAGTGAGGGAAGGACTAATCAAACCCAGGAAATAGGGCTTGAAGATAAAGGATGGGGAAGAGGAAGTCCTAGGATCATGAATTTAGAATTGGCAGGGACCTTAGAAGTCATCAAGGCTAATTTCTTCATTTCATAGATGGAGAAACTGAGGCCTAGACAGGTTACGTTTGCCCATTGCCAAATAGTAAGTGTCTGAGGTGGGATTTGAACCTGGGTCTTCCTGGTTCTAAAACCGAAGACACTGACAGTGGACATCTAAAAGAACTATCCTGAGCATTTTGAGATGGGAAGATTCAAAGAAAGAGTGAGAGAAAGAGAGGGGGGTGGAGGGAGGAAGAGAGATGAGAGGAGAGAGAGAGAGAGAAGTAGGGAGGGAGAGAGAAAGAGAGAGAGAGAGAGAGAGAGAGAGAGAGAGAGAGAGAGAGAGAGAGAGAGAGAGAGAGAGAGAGAGAGAGAGAGAGAGAGAGAGAGAGAGAGAGAGAGAGAGAGAGAGAGAGAGAGAGGAGGAGGAGGGAGAGAGATGATAGGAGAGAGAAAGAGGGAGAGAGAGACACGATTGGTCACTCAGGGTTGGAGAGTTGGGAAGGCAGAAGATCCTGACATCCCTCTGCTTCATGCCACTTCCTGACACTTCTTCCTGGTTCACTTCTGCCTTTCACTGGGACTTGGAAAAGGAGGTTATGACTTCTATTCAAACTTTCCCTTCCTTTGGGGAGTTTTTGGTTCTCAAGTCAGCTCTGTGGGAGAAGAGCTGGGATTGAACGCCAGATGTCGCCCTTGTGTAAGTCTAGGCAGCAATAGACTCTGATCCCAATTAACCCATTCCTGCCTCCATTTTTTTAAACTCTTACCTTCTGTCTTAGAAATCAATACTGATTCCAAGGCAGAAGATGGCAAGGGCCAGGCAATGGGGGTCAAGTGACTTGCCCAGGGTCACACAGCTGGGAAGTGTCTGGGGTCACATTTGAACCCAGGACCTCCCATCTCTGGGTCTGACTCTCAATCCACTGAGCCACCCAGCTGCCCCCTTCTGTTTTTAATCTTTTTTAATTGGCTCTCACCCGTCCCAGTGACAAGGTCCTAGTCGATGGTGGTGGTGGGGAGAGTATTGTGGCATCTACTTCAAAAGTTTATTTAAAATAATATCCATGAATTTTTCTCTAGTGTAAGCAACATGCATCTTGTTTCACAGCTTGAGGAACAGAGAAATATGTATTATATGATAATATATGTTCAATCTATATGAAATAACCTGCTTTCTAGGAGAAGGAAAAGCACAAAAGAATGAGACAGATTTCTGGACAGAGCTAATGTGAGAATTTGTACCTCTTGGATAAGCATATTTAGTATAATTTATTACATATTTATAACAAATCATATTATATTACATATTATATTGTGTATTATATTAAAATAACAAAAATGATATCCATGTATTGCTAACTTCCCGGGCCTTTGTTTTCTCATCCATAAATTGGGAAGGGGGCACCCAAAATGGCCTCAGAGTTACCCTCTAATTCTCTTTCAAGGTGGCAAATTGGGCTTTTATAGGGATGAGGTCCAAGAAATAGATATGAGGCCCACAGAAGATGCTTTAAAATCTCTCAAGTACTATAAAAGTAGCTACTATCATGATTACAAATATAATGAATTGGGGGGGTGGTCCAGCTGTGACCCACATATCTGCAGGGCTTTATAAAATGTTCCATTATATAATTATCATTCTGCTTCCTCTCCTGTGATGAAGGCCCAGAAATTATCCTTTCAAAGATTATGTCAGAGCCTCCCTCTGTCCTTCTCCAGAAGGGGAAAGAGGAAAGAGAAAAGGCTTTCTTTTAAAAAGTAAGGCTGGAGGGCAGCTGGGGGTCTCAGTGGATTGAGAGTCAGACCCAGAGATGGGAGGTCCTGGGTTCAAATGTGGCCCCAGATACTTCCTAGCTGTGTGACCCTGGGCGAGTCACTTAACTCTCATTGTCTAGCCCTTACCACTTTTCTGCCTTGGAACCAATACATAGTAGTGATTCTAAGACAGAAGGTAAGGGTTATAAAAAAATGATAAATAACATAAATAAAATAAAATAAAAACAAAGTAAGACTGATACACTGGATTGAAAGTCTGACCTAGAGGTAGAAAGTACTGGGTTCAAATCCAACCTCAAACAAGTCTTAGCTGTGAGACCCTGAGCAAGTCACTTGACTCCATTGTCTAGCCCTTACACTCCTCTGTTTTATAACCAATCCTTAGAATGGACTCAAAGACAGAAAGTAAGGGTTTAAAAGAAAGAATCAAGGATTGCTGGGGAAACGAATACACTATCAGTAGATCAGAGCTACGATTTCTGCCTTGAAACCAATACAATATTGCTTCTAAGATGGAAGATAAGGATTTGAAAAAAAAAGAAATAGAAAAAAGTTAGGTTATGTGGTAAGGTAATCCCAGCCTTATATGTAAGTAATAGGATGAATGTGTTGACCTCTAAGGTCAATTTTCAGCCCCAACACTGTGAAATAACCAGAGAAATCAGAGGCCCCAGAACTGGAAGGGAACGTAGAGATCTAATTCAACACCCTCTTTCTACAGATAAAATTACTGAAGCTCAGAGACAGGAAAGTGATTCACTCAAGGCCAAACAGAAAATTCATTTAGAGTCAGGAAGAGAAGCCAGCTATTTTGTCTTTCAGGCTCATGTTTCTCTATTACACCTTAGTAATCTTCTGTTGGATACGGCATCTCCCTTATGTTTTTTTTTTAAATATATTTTATTTGATCATTTCCAAGCATTATTCGTTAAAGACATAGATCATTTTCTTTTCCTCCCCCCCCACCCCCTATAGCCGACGCGTAAGTCCACTGGGCATTAGATGTTTTCTTGATTTGAACCCATTGCTTTGTTGATAGTATTTGCATTAGAGTGTTCATTTAGAGTCTATCCTCTGTCATGTCCCCTCAACCTCTGTATTCAGGCAGTTGCTTTTTCTCGGTGTTTCCACTCCCATAGTTTATCCTTTGCTTATGAATGGTGTTTTTTTTCTCCTGGATCCCTGCAAGTTGTTCAGGGACATTACACTGCCACTAATGGAGAAGTCCATTACGTTTGATTATACCACAGTGTATTAGTCTCTGTGTACAATGTTCTCCTGGTTCTGCTCCTCTCGCTCTGCATCACTTCCTGGAGGTCGTTCCAGTCTCCATGGAACTTCTCCACTTTATTATTCCTTTTAGCACAATAGTACTCCATCACCAACATATACCACAATTTGCTCAGCCATTCCCCAATTGATGGGCATCCCCTCGTTTTCCAGTTTTGGGCCACCACAAAGAGCGCAGCTATGAATATTTTTGTACAAGTCTTTGTGTCCATTATCTCTTTGGGGTACAGACCCAGCAGTGCTATGGCTGGATCAAAGGGCAGACGGTCTTTTACCCTTTGGGCATAGTTCCAAATTGCCCTCCAGAATGGTTGGATCAGTTCACAACTCCACCAGCAATGAATTAATGTCCCTACTTTGCCACATCCCCTCCAGCATTCATTACTTTCCTTTGCTGTTATGTTAGCCAATCTGCTAGGTGTGAGGTGATACCTCAGAGTTGTTTTGATTTGCATCTCTCTGATTATAAGAGATGTAGAACACTTCTTCATGTGCTTGTTAATAGTTTTGATTTCTTTATCTGAGAACTGCCTATCCATGTCCCTTGCCCATTTATCAATTGGAGAATGGCTTGATTTTTTGTACAATTGATTTAGCTCATTATAAATATGAGTAATTAAACCTTTGTCAGAGGTTTCTATGAAGATTTTTTCCCCAATTTGTTGTTTCCCTTCTGATTTTAGTTATATTGGTTTTGTTTGTACATAAGCTTTTTAGTTTGATGTAGTCAAAATTATTTATTTTACATTTTGTGATTCTTTCTATGTCTTGCTTGGTTTTAAAGTCTTTCCCCTCCCAAAGGTATGACATGTATACTATTCTGTGTTTACCCAATTTACTTATGGTTTCCTTCTTTATGTTTAAGTCACTCACCCATTTTGAATTTATCTTGGTGTAGGGTGTGAGGTGTTGATCTATTCCTAGTCTCTCCCACACTGTCTTCCAATTTTCCCAGCAGTTTTTATCGAATAGTGGATTTTTGTCCCAAAAGCTGGGATCTTTGGGTTTATCGTATACTGTCTTGCTGAGGTCGCTTTCCCCCAGTCTATTCCACTGATCTTCCTTTCTGTTTCTTAGCCAGTACCAAATTGTTTTGATGACTGCTGCTTTGTAATATAGTTTTAGGTCAGGGACTGCAAGGCCCCCATCATATGTGTTTTTTTTCATTATTTCCCTGGATATCCTTGATCTTTTGTTCTTCCAAATGAACTTTGTTATGGTTTTTTCTAAATCAGCAAAGAAGTATTTTGGTAGTTCAATGGGTATGGCACTAAATAGATAAATAAGTTTGGGTAGGATGGTCATTTTTATTATATTGGCTCATCCTATCCATGAGCAGTTAATGTTTTTCCATTTGTTCAAGTCTAGTTTTAGTTGTGTGGCGAGTGTTTTGTAGTTGTGTTCATATAGTTCCTGTGTTTGTCTTGGGAGGTAGATTCCTAGGTATTTTATTTTGTCTAAGGTGATTTTGAATGGGATTTCTCTTTCTAGTTCTTGCTGCTGAGCTGTGTTGGAGATATATAGAAAAGTTGATGATTTATGTGGGTTTATTTTGTATCCTGCAACTTTGCTAAAGTTGTTGATTATTTCAATTAGCTTTTTGGTTGAATCTCTAGGATTCTTTAAGTAGACCATCATGTCATCCGCAAAGAGTGATAACTTGGTCTCCTCCTTACCTATTTTGATGCCTTCAATTCCTTTATATTCTCTAATTGCTACTGCTAGTGTTTCTAGTACAATGTCAAATAGTAGAGGTGATAATGGGCATCCTTGTTTCACTCCTGATCTTATTGGGAATGCTTCTAGTTTATCCCCATTGCAGATGATATTAGCTGTTGGTTTTAGATATATACTGTTTATTATTTTTAGGAATGACCCTTCTATTCCTAAGCTTTCTAGTGTTTTTAATATGAATGGGTGTTGTATTTTATCAAAGGCTTTTTCTGCATCTATTGAGATAATCATGTGGTTCTTGCTAGTTTGCTTGTTGATGTGGTCAATTATGTGGATGGTTTTCCTAATGTTGAACCAGCCCTGCATCCCTGGTATGAATCCTACTTGATCATGGTGAATGATCCTTCTGATCACTTGCTGGAGTCTTTTTGCTAGTATCCTATTTAAGATTTTTGCATCTATATTCATTAGGGAGATTGGCCTATAGTTTTCTTTCTCTGTTTTTGACCTGCCTGGTTTTGGAATCAGTACCATATTTGTGTCGTAAAAGGAGTTTGGTAGAACTCCCTCTTTGCTTATTATGTCAAATAGTTTGTATAGTATTGGGATTAACTGTTCTCTGAATGTTTGATAGAATTCACAGGTGAATCCATCAGGCCCTGGGGATTTTTTCTTAGGAAGTTCTTTGATGGCTTGTTGGATTTCATTTTCTGATATGGGATTATTTAAGAATTCTATTTCCTCTTCTGTTAGTCTAGGCAGTTTGTATTTTTGTATATATTCATCCATTTCTCCTAAGTTGGTGTATTTATTGCCATATAATTGGGCAAAGTAATTTCTAATGATTGCCTTAATTTCCTCTTCATCAGAGGTGCTGTCCCCCTTTTCATCTTTAATGCTGTGAATTTGCTTTTCTTCCTTCCTTTTTTTAATTAGATTGACCAGTACTTTGTCTATTTTGTTTGTTTTTTCAAAGTACCAGCTTCTTGTCTTATTTATTAAATCAATAGTTCTATCACTTTCTATTTTATTAATTTCTCCCTTAATTTTTAGGATTTCTAATTTGGTTTTCTGCTGGGGGTTTTTAATTTGATCGCTTTCGAGTTTTTTCATTTGCATTTCCAATTGATTGATCTCTGCTCTCCCTTGTTTGTTAATATAAGCATTCAGGGATATGAATTTACCTCTGATTACCGCTTTGGCTGCATCCCAAAAGGTTTGAAAGGATGTTTCGCCATTGTCATTTTCCTCGATGAAATTATTAATTGTTTCTATGATTTCTTCTTTAACTAAACGGTTTTGGAGTATCATATTGTTTAATTTCCAATTGGTTTTAGATTTGGTTTTCCATGTACCATTACTAATCATTATTTTTATTGCCTTGTGATCTGAGAAGGCTGCATTCATTATTTCTGCTTTTTTGCATTTGTGTGCTATGTTTCTGTGACCTAATGTATGGTCAATTTTTGTGAATGTGCCATGTGGTGCTGAGAAGAAGGTGTATTCCTTTTTATCCCTATTTATTTTTCTCCATATGTCTATTAATTCTAATTTTCTAAGATTTCATTCACTTCTTTTACCTCTTTCTTATTTATTTTTTGATTTGATTTATCTAAATTTGATAATGGTTGGTTTAAGTCTCCCACTAGTATGGTTTTATTGTCTATTTCTTCCTTCAATTCTCCTAGTTTCTCCATTAGAAATTTGGGTGCTATATTATTTGGTGCATACATGTTGATTAATGATATTTCCTCATTGTCTAGAGTCCCTTTTAACAAAATATAATTACCTTCCCTATCCCTTTTGATCAGGTCTATTTTTGCATTGGCTTTATCAGATATCATGATTACCACTCCTGCCTTCTTTCTATCAGTTGAGGCCCAGAAGGTCTTACTCCATCCTTTAATTCTGACCTTGTGGGTGTCAACCCGCCTCATGTGTGTTTCTTGAAGACAACATATGGTAGGGTTTTGGATTCTAATCCATTCTGCTATTCGTCTACGTTTTATGGGTGAGTTCATCCCATTCACGTTCAAAGTTATGATTGTCATTTGTGGACTCCCTGGCATTTTGATAGCCTTCCCTAATTCTAACCTTTTCTTCTTCGGCTCTACCTTTTAGTCCAGTGATTTACTTTGAATCAGTCCCCCTTGTCCCCTCCCTTGATGTTTCCCTTTTTAGTCCCTCCCTTTTTCTTCCCTCCCCCTCCCCCCTCTCTTTCCCTCCCTTTTTGTTCTCCCTCTCCCCCTCCCCCCCTTGGTTTTCCCTTCTCCTTACCCTTGTTGGGTAAGATAGAATTCAAGATCCCAATGGATCTGGATGTTTTTCCCTCTCAGAGTTGATTTCCCTGAGATTGAGGTTTAAGTAAACCCCCCCCCCCTTCCTCTCCTTCTTATAGGAGTTTTCTTCCCCTCCCCTTCCCATGTGAATCTTTGTGTGAGAACGATTATTCTATTTGGTCTTTCTTTACCCCCTATTTATACATTACATTTTCCCCACATATTAGTATACATAGATTGATATAAATGTAGTCCTTATAGAAGAGAGTTTGAGTAAAAGAAGAAGATAACATTTTTCCCCCTTTCCTTAATATTTACCTTTTCAGGTATTCCTTGCTCTTTGATTTTCGGTATCAAACTTTCCACAGAGCTCTGGTCTTTTCTTTGCAAAAAGTTGGAAGTCTTCTATTTTGTTGAATGCCCATACTTTCCCTTGGAAGTATATAGTCAGTTTTGCTGGGTAGCTGATTCTTGGTTGGAGACCCAGCTCTCTTGCCTTTCTGAAGATCATGTTCCATGCCTTATGATCATTCAGAGTAGAACTTGCAAGGTCTTGTGTGACCCTGATTGGCATTCCTTTATATCTAAATTGTCTTTTTCTGGCTTCCTGTAGGATTTTTTCTTTTGTTTGATAGCTTTGGAATTTGGCAATTACATTCCTGGGAGTTGTCTTTTGCGGGTTTAGTGTAGAAGGTGTTCTGTGAGCTCTGTCAGTGGCTGTATTGCCCCCTTGTTCTAGAATCTCTGGGCAATTTTCTTTGATTATATCTTGTATCACCATGTCCAGTTTGGTGTTTATTTCTGGCTTTTCTGGGAGTCCAATTATTCTTAAATTTTCTCTTCTCCCTCTATTTTCCAGATCTATCACCTTGTTGGTGAGATATTTTATGTTCTCTTCTAATTTCTTGGTGTTTTGGCTTTGCTTTATTAGTTCTTGCTTTAAAGCCTGGTTTTCTTTTACAGTTTGGTCAAACTGGTTTTGTAGATGCGTGAATTTCTTTTGCATTATTTCCCACTTTTCCTCCCAGAAGGCTTCCATCTTTTTGGTCATTTCTGATTCAAATTCTTCATGGGTTTGTGGAGAGTTTCCATTTCCTTTGGAAGATTTTGGAGCATTTTCTTGTATATCTTCTTCTATCTGCTCTGTATTTTGTATTTTGGCTCCATAGAATGTGTCCAAAGTCGCCCCTTTCTTCTTATTTTTCTTGGTATTTTGGGGCTTCTGTGCTTCTGTGGAGTTTGCCATCTCTGAGTGTGGAGGATTAGCTTTTCTTATCTCTGTCTGGTGTTCAGAGGCTTTAGTCCTGGGCAGATTGTCGGTTCTATGAGCTTTCCCTGGGTTAAACTGAATATGCCTCACTGGAACTGGAATGGAAGGATCGGACCACGAGGCCACACTCTCCCCCCGGCTCGCTTTCCGGAAGTTGCCTTCAGAATCGCTGGCCGTGAGGCTGTTTTGTCGGCCTGCGGGGGGATGGGCTGCAGCTTCCCCAAGCTCCAAGGGCAGGGACTTTCACTGAGACTTGGATAGCAGGATCCAGCCCGTGAGGCTGTCTTGCCCGCCCTGAAAGTTGACCCTACTCTCTGCAGTGGGAGCTCCGAGGGCAGTGACTTTCACTGGGACTCGGATAGAAGGCCCTGAGGGTTGTTGTTCCGAGGACCCTGCTCTCTGAGCCGGGCCGGGCTGCGGCTTCCGGGAGCCTTGGACTCTGCGCTCCTACCCCTTAGGTCCGAGTGATCTCGGGTTCTGGCTTTTGAGGGGAGCCGTACCTTTTGATCCGGGTCCAGGTCCAGGAGGAGGGTTCCCAGGGTCTGTGCTGTTGATCGTTTTGAATTTCGGCGCCTTAGGAGCTTATAGTTTGAGATCGGTCGGGAAGGGTTTTCCAGAGATCTGAACTTTAGCTTTCTCTAAGCCGCCATCTTGACCGGAAGTCCTCCCTTATGTTTTAATCCCATAAGCTAATTTTTTTAAACCCAGATCTTCTGTCTTAAAATCTACAAGTATCTGTTCTAATGCAGAAGAGGAGTCAGGGCTAGGCAATTGGGGTCAAGTGACTTGCCCAGGGTCACACAGTTAGAAAATGTCTAAAGTCCTATTTGAGCCCAGGGCCTCCCATCTCCAACTCTATTTTTTTATCCACTGAGTCACCTAGCTGCCCATATCTCATGAGTTATTAAGACAAATTATTAATTAATAAATAGGAAAGGAATAGGCATGGGGGATGTGATGGTGGTGATGGCAGTACTAGTAATAATACTTTCTTTACTGAGTGCCATAAACTTTGCCCTTAATCCGAAGTTGAATAAATTAATGTAACATGAAATTAACTAATACCGATGAATATCTGGGGAAATGACGTTTCTCAGTTTTTTCTAAAGTCTTGCCTTTTGTCACATCTTATATTAACAAGCACCATTACAACATGAATAGAACTTGAACTATTTGTCTTAAGAAAAAACCCTTCAAAACAAAACGAACATTCCTCCAAAATGTAGAGCTTTATTTAGTTGGTTTTCAGGAATATTCTAGACCCCTGAAAGATGGAGCATTACTTCTACCCCATGTCTTAGGACCCTGGCATGAAAATGGCACCAGTACTTGGGCAAGACCATGCTCCTCTTCCCAGAAGCCCGAGTCACCTTTCTTTAGATCATTCTAACTCAGATGGGTTCATCCCAGGAGTCATTCCATAGTTTTGTACTTAACATACCTAGGCACATCTCTTGGCTAACTAGAATTCAGTCATCCCAATTATCTCCTTCAATTTTTGGATAAGTTTTGGGTTGTTGTTGGTTTCAAAGGCCACACTTATGGTCAGCAAGGAGAGCTCACAGCTTTTCAAGCATTTTGTGGTTCAGGAAGTTCTGTCTCCAGCAGGCTTTCCAGACTTTGAGACCAAAAGAGGAAGAAGGGCATGCCTTCACTTCCCGGATGCTTAACATAGATTCAAGCAGGACTGAAATATCACAATCCAGCATAGGAAAAGGGGGTAATTTCCCTTGTTTTCCAGTTATGTCAATGGGGGGAAAGCCCTAAGAGCATGTGGTTCTGGGATAAACCTAGGCATTGCTCTGGTATCAAGGAGAAGGTAGGGGGACTTGCCACCCAAGGCAGGCATTATTATTATTATTTTTAAACCATTTCCTTTCATCTTAGAATCAGTACTATGTATTAGTTCTTGGGCAGAAGAGCAGAAAAGGCTACACAATGAGGCTTAAGTGACTTTTCCAGGCTCACACTGCTAGAGAGTATCTGAGGTCACATTTGAACCCAGGACCTCCCATCTCTAAACCTGGCTCTCTATCCTTTGAGCCACTTAGCTGTCCCCCGGACAAGTATTTCTTTCTTTAAAATTTTTTTATTTATTTTAAAATATTTTCCCATGGTTATATGATTTATGACCTCTCCCCCTCCTCAGTCCTCCCCCCACCCCCACCCAGAGCTGACAAGCAATTCCACTGGATTATACAGGTATACTCATTTGATACCTATTCCCATATTATTCGCTTTTGTAATAGAGTAATCTTTAAAAACCACAACCCCAAATCCTATACACATATTATCAAGTGATAAATCATATGTTTTTCTTCTGTATTTCTACTCTCACAGTTCTTTCTCTGGATGTGGATAGTGTTCTTTCTCATAAATCTCTCAGAATTGTCCTGGATCATTGCATTGCTGCTAGTAGAGAAGTTCATTACATTCGATTGTGCCACCGTGTATCAGTCTCTGTGTATAATGTTCTCCTGGTTGCTGCTAGCAGAGAAGTCCATTACGTTTAATTGTGCCACAGTGTACAATGTCTCTCTGCATACAATGTTCTCCTGGTTCTGCTTGTTTCACTGCACACCGGTTCATGGAGGTCTTTCCAGTTCATATAGAAATCAAGCAGTTCATCATTCCTTATAGTATTCTATCACCATCAGACACCACAATTTATTCAGTCATTCCCCATCGATGGACACCCCCTTGTTTTCCAGTTTTTTGCCACCACAAAGCTTGCCACTATACATATTTTTGTACAACCATTTTTTATTAGCTCTTTGGGGGTATAAACCCAGCAGTGCTATGGCTGGATCAAAGGGCATATACTCTTTTAGCGCCCTTTGGGTATAATTCTAAATTGCCTTCCAGAATGGTTGGATCAATTCACATCACCACAAGCATTAGTGTCTCAGTTTGGGGCAAGTATTTTTTGATTCAACTCTTGCTATCTACATTCTCTAAATCAAGAACTTCTGAGCCTCAGATGATGGTTCATGCTATTCTAAGGAGGGAACTAGTGATTTGGCCAAGAGGTGCAGTCACCCAAGTGGAATAGAAATAAGGGGAAGCAAAGAAGCAAGCTTTGTTAGGGGAAACACTCATACAACAGAGTGCCACTCAGGGAAGATGGATCCAGAGCCTTCCACAGAGATCCTGGTGAGAATTAGGTGCCCAAAAGGGTGAAGCAGGGTGGATTTTTCTTATCAGGATGTCAAATAGGACAGGGCAGAGAACAGGGAGCTGGATATGGGATATAAATTAAGATTTCAAATGGGCTGATTCATGTTTTGGGGAGGCTGAAAAAATTGTCAACTAATTGATATTCAAACTCTTTACTGGAGGAAAATCAGTTACTAGTTTCCACCATTACTGCAGGTCTTATTTGACAGGATAAGTCAGTGGGATTTTGTGCTTCCACAGCAAAGCTAGTAGGGGAAGGTACTCTATTCTTCATACTATACTAGGCCAGTCAAGCAAGATTTTTCTTCATGCCCTGGTAGGAGTGGGGTGCATAGCTCTTTCAGGCTTTGGAATTCAGCCCTAGGCCCTGCACTGTATTGATTTCTTAGCACTTCAAGGGACCCATTATATCTAGCCAAATCCAGTCATGCTTCACTTTATAGGTTGGTCTGTGCACTTTCTCCAGTTTCTAAAGCTGGAATCATAACAATTCAATACGTCTATTGCTACTGGAAATCATGTGTCAATCTACTCCCCCAAGGCTCCTCTTATCATCCCTGTAACTTTCCAAGCCCAAACACCCCTCCCTGGTCACTACTCCCTTAAATGTACTATCCTTTCCTATTGAAATGTATGTTCCCTAAAAAGAGTCATGTCTCCTTTTTCTGTATTTTTATCCTCAAGCTTTGCACAATGCTTAGAACAGAATAAGGGCTTAATATATATTTTCCCTTCTTCCCTTCCTTCCTTCCTTCCTTCCTTCCTTCCTTCCTTCCTTCCTTCCTTCCTTCCTTCCTTCCTTCCTTCCTTCCTTCCTTCCTTCCTTCCTTCCTTCCTTCCTTCCTTCCTTCCTTCCTTCCTTCCTTCCTTCCTTCCTTCCTTCCTTCCTTCCTTCCTTCCTTCCTTCCTTCCTTCCTTCCTTCCTTCCTTCCTTCCTTCCTTCCTTCCTTCCTTCCTTCCTTCCTTCCTTCCTTCCTTCCTTCCTTCCTTCCTTCCTTCCTTCCTTCCTTCCTCCCTTACTGCTTGCCTTCCTTTCTGTTCACTCTCTCCTTTACCTCTTTTAAAACTTTCCTGTGCCCTTGGTGAACCCTATTATTGGTATACTAAGGGTCTACTACCAGGGGTTCTGAGAACCCAATCAATTATCTCATCTACTCTCCTCCCATAATGTCTGCAATTCCATCATTAAGGTACCATTCTCTTGGGAAATGGTATTATCCCTTATTAAATGTGACTTCTCTCATAAAGTAGATGAGGATTAAATCAGGAGTCAGTCATGAGCATTAACAAACATCTACTAAGTGCCTACTATTAGCTCCCGGGAGTACAAAGAAAAATAAAATACCACTGTGTATAGTTTAGCTCACAAGAGGCTTGAAGTCTAATGGGAGAGAGATATGTAGACAAATAAATATGACAGAAAGAAGTTTGAAATCAAGCCAGAGAATAAGTAGGTTTATAAATAGTACATTCATGGAGGAGATATAGATTGTTGTTCATCCTTCAGCTTGATGAGGACCAGTGATATCATGGGGTGATGCCTTAACTTCTGAGTGAATTGGATTGAAGTGAGGCAGAGTTGCACAAAGTCTTCAGCACAAAGTCTCTCTTCCAGAGTCATCCAAGTCCAGTGGCAAGACAAAAGTCAGAACGACTTGTGATGATCCGGAATGCAGTGAATGGCCTTGACATCTTTGATATCTGACCAAGCTCTAAGTGCTTCCAGACTTGAAGCAGGGAGACCCATTAGAAGGCATTATACAGTACCATTCCAGGTAAGAGGTGATAAGGACCTATACAAAGGTAGTTGGTTATATATGAGTGGAAAGGAAATATATAGGAAAGATGCTGTAAAAAGTAAAACAAAAACATTTGAAAATAGATTGGATATGTATGGTAGGGTAAGTGCAAGTGAGAAGTTGAGGATGACCCCAAAGTTATGGGTCTAGAGGACTGGGAGAGTGGTGGTGCCCTTGATAGTAATAGGGAACAGAAATAAGGAGAGAGTCTTGGAGGAATGATGATGAGTTCTGTTTTGGACATGCCAAGTTTGAGAAGCTTATGAGATGTCCCAAATGAAACTGCTGATGTAAGGTGATCAGGGGAGAGGTAAGTGCTGGATCATTTGGACAGAGATAATAGCTGAGTCCACGGGAGATGAATATATCAAATGGGATTGTATTGAAGGAAAACAGAACATAAGACAGAGTCTTTGGGGACACTCATTGTTACAGGTATGACCCAGAAGAAAGGAGACTGAGGAGTGGTCATATAGGTAGAAGAACCAGGAGAGGTCACCAAAAACTAGGGAGAAGAGCATTGTGAAACAAGAGTGATTAACAGAGTCAAAAGCTGTAGAAAGGTAAAAAAGAAAGAGAGTTGAGAAGGGATCCTTAGATTTGTCAAGTAGGAAATTGTGAATGACTTTGAAGAGAGCAGTTTCAGTTGAATTATGGAGTCCAAAGTCAGATTGTAAAGAGTATGGAAGACAGTGGAAAAAAGGAAGTAGAGGCACCTGATATAGGCTTTTTTAAGGTTATTGGCTAAGATGGAGAGAGGTTTGTGAAGATTGGATTTAGCTATCTCCTGATCGTAACAATGAAGATACTTAGTCTGACAAAATCAAGAATGTCTATACCCGTATTTAAGGATTAAGTATTCAGGAGGACGGCCTTTGAAAGACATGTGAAGAAAACAGCTGACAGACCCCTGGGCTGTCCTAAGTGAAGCTTAAGCTACCATTGATACAGATGAGATACAGGAAAGTGATGTAAAACCATCCATATATTTTGCGTCACTTCCTCTTTTCCGGCTCTTTCCCCAAAGAGGTGGCTCTGGCTGGTCACTTCCTGTGAGCAGGCTGGGCTCCAGTTCGATACTGGAACTCGAGCCTGGAGGAACTCCCTCAGACAGCTTCCTTGAGACAGTCACGTGGTGAGTGATGATGGACTCCCTTTTCCCTTGGCTCTAAGGGGAGGCCCCTTGGCCAAGGCCTTGAACTCCTGCCTGGCTCAGCCTGAGGTGGAGCAGTTGAAATTGACTCTTTTCCTCTCTCTCTCTCTTTCTTAATTTCTTTCCTTTATATTAATTAAAATCATCATAAATTTCCAGCTGACTTGGATATTTTATTTGGGATTTTCCCTGGCAACCAATTAATTTAGATTTTAAGTCACATATCCTAAAATTATCCTTACAGGCTCAAGATGAAGGATGGTAACTAGTGAGGCTGGCTGGATTGAGTGACAGAGACAGGCAGAGATAGAAGATTAGAAAGCCATGGATGATAGAGGGGGAGCAATCTGCTGGAGAAGATAGGAAGGGGTAGGAGCATGACTGCAGATGGAAGGGTTCATCTTAGAAAAGAGGAGGGCTGCCTCTTCATGTGGGCAGAGGGGAAGAATAGTGGGGAAAGATGTCTAAATTATAAGAGGAGAGGAGAGAAGAGGGAACTCTTGGTGAATGGAGTGGGAAAAAATATGAATGAGGACCTCAGCTGAGGGGATAAAGGAAAGGGGAGGTCAAGGAGGGATGAAAAAGTTTGGAATAGCTTCTGTGGCAAATTCTATTAGGGACATTTGTTTGGGGGGCACTCTAGGGACTAAGGCTTTGTTCTAAGTGCAAGGGGCGAGGGGAGAGAGAGCTAAGACATTTACCACCCCAATGTCTACCCTCTCAGAGCCTAATGATTAGCCCAAAGAGGTGGAGAAGAATGGCGTAGGGATCCTTTGCAGGACTGAGTCAAAGAAGATCTTTCCAGTGTCTTTCCCCCTTCCCCCACCAAGGGCTGGCCACAGCTGTTTTTCATCGTCTAGGGGGACAGGTCCCTGCTGCCAGTCAGTCAATGTCCCTGCCCCACCCCCACCCTTTAGCTACAGTGCTGGCTACCTTTTTCAGTTAATCTATTTTAATTCAGTTTGTAATTAAAAATATTAATGCGCTGACAAGATCTGCTTACAGGGCATGTAAGAGCTATGAATATGTCACTGGAGGGGGCCCTGGCGTATTGATTTAAAGCCCATATGCAGAACGAATAACTTTCTGAACAAGAAAGCAAATCTCTCTATTTAGAGCTATTCGTGGATTCATAAATGGGCAGCCTAGACACTGTTTTCTCAAGTGCTTGGAAGGGGCCTGCTGTGAAGTTCAGGGTTGAACACATAGTTGAAGGATAAGATTTGCTGATCCACAATGGTGGAGTCTGTCTTTGGGGTTCCCACTCTCAGGATCCCAAAATCTCAGAGTTGAAAGGGGCCTCCAAGACCTCCCCCTTGGTGTCATTCTCTTCTTACCATCCTCAAGTGCCCAATACCTTCTTCTTCTTTTTTTTTAATGCTTACCTTCTGTCTTGGAATCAACACTATGTATTGGTTCCATGGCAGAAGAGTGGTAAGGGCTAGGCAATGGGGGTGAAGTGACTTGCCCAGGGTCACACAGCTAGGAGGTGTCTGAGGCCAGATTTGAACCCAGGACTTCCCATCTCTGGGCCTGGCTCTCAATCCACTGAGCCACCCAGCTACCCCCCATCCCCCACAATGCCTTCTTGCTTTGGCACATGCCCTGCTCTCTCTCATGCACACCAAAATGCACAATCACAGTTTGAATGAGTGACTCCTCTTTGAGTGCACTGAATTTTGCTCAAGGGTTAAGGATAGTCTCAGGGACTTGTATCCAGCACAGGAAACCCCAGGTCCAGTAACTTTTTACAAATGCAGAGCGGCATGTTCTCTGAAACTCATAGCCTTAGAGAGTTATCTGGAACACTGAAAAATGTTAAGGGACTCCCCCAAGGTCACTCAGACACCAGGAGGCAGAAGGAGAATTTGAGCCGGGGGCTTTCTTAGCTTCTAGGCAGGCTCTCTAGCCACCAAACTAAACTTCTTCATAGAAAAGCAATGCTAATGGTGACATTCTTTCAGGAATGGGGGTGAGGGTAGAGAAGACTATGCTTAAGGACAATGCCATGAAAAATGGCCCAGGAAAGGGATAGCTTCTCCCCCTTCTTGTCCCTTCTTCCTCATCCATGAGAGCAGCTCTGGGCTAGAGTTGGTAGTGATAATATATGTATGGTTAGCCCCAAAGGATTGATGTGAGGGTTAAGCCGGATACTATGTTGGGTATTTTGTAATCGTTAAAATCCTCCTGTTTCTTTTTCTTCCCGTGGAACGTTCAAGAGCCACAGTTCTGACTGCCTTCACTCTCTCAGTCATTGTTCTCTGGTATGAGGCTCCCTTTGCCCATTCCCTGCCTCTTCTGACTATATAGGACTCAATAGCATTCAATGATGGATGGACAACCTCTTCTCCCCAAACCACTCCCCATTGGTGGCTGCCTCTCTGGAAAAGCTGATGTGGCAGAAGAGGAGGCAGCAGTTTTCCAGAAGAAAACTGGTGAAGGGGTTGATGGGGACCTTTAGGGTTCAACCCTTTCATTTTACTGATGAGCAACCAAGATCCAGAGGCAGAAGATCACACAGCAGTAAGTAATTAGCAGAGCTTGGATTCAAACCCAAGTCCAATATGGCTTCCATTCTATCAACCCCCTTTAATTTAAAGTCTTAAACTCAGTATTCCAGGTGATTCACTCAAGGCCACATATCCAGTAAGTGTGATAGGGGAGTCTGAACCCTGATTGTGCTGACTGTGAAGCTGGCCCACAGTTCTCTGGGTCACCATGCCCACTCTTAGACAAAATTGCTTTTCAGCACTGAGCTCTCCATATAGTCAAGGACCAATTCCCTTCTGGCTACCAGGGCTCCCCACTATGGAACTTGCAGGTCATCTAGTCCATCCCCCAGTGTTTATAAATGAGAAAACTGAGGCTACAAAGGGACTTTACCCAAAAGGTCACATGAGTATTAAATTATGAAGGAATGATTTGGGGGGAAGCTAGGTAGCTCAATGGATAGAGAGCCAGCCCTAGAGATGGGAAGTCTTGGGTTCAAATCTGGCCTCAGATACTTCCCAGCTATGTGACCCTAGATAAGTCACTTAACCCCCATTGCCTAGTCCTTACCACTCTTCTACCTTGTAACCAATACACAGCATTGATTCCAAGACAGAAGGTAAGGGTTTAATAAAAACTGAAGGAATGATTTGAGCTGATGTCCTTTGCATGTTAAACCCATGTCTCCCTGGTAACCTATTCATCTTGTTCTTTGGACAAACACTCATTGGGTGCCTTTTAGGATTTGTGGAGTGTCCTGTGCTTGATATTGATATATAAAGTCTTATGAATATGTCTTACTCATATAAGAGAAAATGTCCGATCTTGGTCTTCTTAATTCATGCCTTCTTTTAAAGCCTAACTAAAGCCACCATCCTTATTGAATTTCCCCCATTCTCCAAGTCAATAACGATCTTTTTCAGCTAAAACTTCACAAAGTACTTAGTTTTACAGTTCTTTGGTGTACTTATCACTCATTATTTTGCATAATAGTTATCTTATAAATGCAGCCACACAGTTAACTGTGAGAATCAATGATTCTCTGCTTATCAATACTACATGAGGAATAAAAAGGGGAAATATGCTTGTGAAAGATTTCATAAAAGATTGCCTCGCAAAGTTCAAGTGGAACTCACTGTAGATTGGGCCTTAAAAATAAATTTGTGTTGATAGCTTTTGTTTTTTATATCATCAGAATATATATTGGCATCCTTTCCCCTTCCATATTGTGACAAGGAAATCACTTTTAAAAGACTGATATATATTAATTTAAGGTCGCCAAGGAATTCAGCTATGTAATTCCTAAATGAAAACTCAAGTCAGCCGTCAACCTTTTATAGAGTTTAATTACAGACAGGAGGAAGAAAGGAATTAGAGATAGAGAGAGAGAGGGAGAGAGAAAGAGGAGAGAAGGGAATAGGGCTTTAATACCCCTTCTGATTAGGCTGGGCCAAAAGGCCCAAGCCTTTAGATAGCTGAGACAAAGAAAAGAGATCAGTCCCTATTACTCACGTGACCAAAATGGAGAAACAGTCTCAGATGCCCCCACCTTCAGCTTCCTTCAGAGCCAGCTTCTCAGAGCACCTCTCTAACCACTCAGAGCCAAAACTCTCCCCCCACCCCCCAGTCCTCAGCTCCCCCTCTCTCTCTAAGGAAACCATCCAAGTTCCCTCCCCTCCATTCTCACATCTACCAATCACTGTCCATCATTTTCCCTGTGCCAATGGTGGCTCTAGCTTAACCCAGGACTGCCCAGAGGTCTGTGGCTTTGCACATGTCTGTTGGAGGTCATATTCTCAAATAATTAAATTTTGATCTATGCTGCAGCCCTTCCTAAATCCTGTTAGGACTGAGTGGGGTGGAAATTGTATTTTCCAAGACCTGATTCTGTCATTCCAAGTATCTCTATTGTATCAATTCTAAAATCAATCATGACTCAAAGAAATTCCTGTTCTGTGCTTAAGCATAGGTCAAAGCCCTTTCCATTATTCAGCAAAAGGTTTCTGTCCTAAAGTAATCTTAAGAAGGGAGGAGAAGGAACCTCCCATGCCAATGGGGTTCACATTCCAATACACTATCAGTAAGAAATTTTCCAAGTATGAAATTTCCCAATGGTGAAATTTCCAACATTTATAAGTCTAAGAAATTTTAAGGTTTACAATATTCCAAGGAAACAATGCAAACCACAAATAATATTTTTAAAGAAAAAAAAAGAATAAGAAGATAAGAAAAAAAACCCATCAGACCTATTAAAACACACAAAAAAAAATGGGGGGGAGGGGGGGGGCAACTGGGTAGCTCAGTGGATTATAAACCAGGCCTAGAGACAGGAGGTCCTAGGTTCAAATCTGGCCTCAGGCACTTCCCAGCTGTGTGACCCTGGGCAAGTCACTTGACTCCTATTGCCTAGCCTTTACCACTCTTCTGCCTTGGAACCAATACACAGTATTGATTCTAAGACAGAAGGTTATGGTTAAAAAAAAAACACCAAAAAATGTCTTTAAAATACTCAATATATCATGCTTGTGGACCTCCCAGATCTGCACAGGAATGGTAAAAGTGTCTTATCTCTCTTTTCTTGAGATCATATTTATTCTTTGCAATTTTACAACATTCATTTTCTTCTTTTAAAAATATTTTAGTGATATCATTTTTATATAAGCATAATTTTCTCTAGCATATCTCCCCCACCTACTAGAGAACTATCCTATATAACAAATAGTATTTTTTTTTTAAGACAGAAAAAAGGAATAAAGGAAAACAAGGGGAAAAAACCCAGCTGATCAATACATTTAAAAAGTCTGAATATATGTACAACATATAACATCTGTTGGTGGGAGAGATTGTCAATCCATCATTGAATCTTTTGAGTCATATAACTTCCCCCCTCTATAAAGGCATAAAAATGGGGGTGTCTTTTGAGCCAGGCTTATTCTTTATAATTTTTCAACATTCATTTTCAGTTGTTATATGGTTATTCTTTCCATTTACATTGTAGTTATCTCATGTGTTTTTTACTTGGCTTTGTTTGCTTCACTTTGGGTTAGATCATATAAATCTTTTTATCCTTCTCTATATTCATCATATCCATTATTTCTTACAGCACAGTAATATTCATGTACACAATTTGTCTAATCATTCCCCTACTGATTGATGGACTTCTACTTTTTTTCCAATTCACAAAAAATGCTGCTATAAATATTTTGGTGTTTAGGAGGACTTTCCTTTTTTTCAGTGACCTTTTGAGATATAAGCCCAGTAATGAAATCTCTGGGTCAAAGGGTTTGGAGATTTTAATCACTTTATTTCCATAATTCCAAGTTGCTTTTCATAATGGTTGTATTATAATGGACTCATAGCTCCACCAACAATGTACTAGTGTGCCTATTTCCCCACAACCCCTTCAACATTGATTATTACCATCTTTTTCTATCCTTTACAATCCATGGGTATGAGGCGATTTGCATTTGTTAATATTAATGATTTGGAGGATTTTTTCATACAGTCATTAATAGTTTGCAGTTCATTTGAGAGCATTTTGTTCATGTCCTTTAACCACTTAGCAATTGGGGGAGGGTTTTTGGTCTCATAAATATTAGTTTTCTATACATTTATCATAGCTGTATCTGAGAATTTTGACATGATTTCCCCCACCCTATTTAACCACTTCCCTTACCTTTGCTGCATTAATTGGTTTGTGCAGAAGCATTTCTGTTGCATGTGATCAGTTTTATCTTTTGTAATTATCTCTACCCCTTATTTCATTAAGAATACATCTTTACTCATAGCCATAAAAGATATATGATCTCTTTTCATTTTTTATGACATGATCATTAATGCTAGGGCCATGTATCTATTATTTCTGTTGAATTTTATTTTTTAAAAATTTATTTAGTCAATTTAGAATATTTTTCCTTGGTTACAAGAGTCGTGTTCTTTCTCCTCCTCCCCTATCCCCTCCCATAGCCAATGTGCAGTTCCATTGGGTTACAGCCATGTATCTATTTTGAATTTATTATGAAATAAGTACAGGTATTCTTAACCTGATATCCATCAAGTTGGATGGGGAAAAATCATATTTTTGCTTTCAATGAACCTTTAATTGAAATTTAGCATTTTTTTTCATTAGGAACAAAAAACCCCTCATTATTCTGA